>NC_079878.1:1200000-1541666 GCF_029227915.1 Hydractinia symbiolongicarpus
TCTCTGACTGCCCACCGTTATCATTTAAACAAAATATATCTTTCATAAAAAGAGGGCTGCTGTTATTTATAGTTTTAGAGATTTCTATACACAATGACCGTAAGCGATTTACATTCATGTGACTCTTGCTGGAATTTTTAAGTAAATTTTCGTATGTACTTTTTAATTTTTGTTTATAAGTCCAAGCAATCGGGATTGCATCACCATAGGAGGATAGGCTCACCTCATTGCTACTTTCTTTGACATATAAGGACTTGATAGGTCTACATACATTGGTGCATACTTGTGCTGGTATTTTCAGTAACAATTATAACTTAACTATGTTTTGCGTTGCCATCTTATTTTTCTTATTCAAAGACAAAATATATCTCTGTTAAATTTGATAAGTCATGCTTCAGTTAGGAAATTTAAGAAAGAGATAGTGTCCTTTATAAAAAATAGACCAAAAAAATAAAATAATAGTATGGTTTTCCATATTTACAATTTGCTGTTGAAATGCCACATTCATGTTACATAGGTACTAAGCTAAGGACTTCAAAAATCCAGAAGAGAACTTTTATTTTCAAGGTGGCGAAACGCGTAGATGTTTTGCAAAAAAATTTCACGAAAACAAACTTTACGTTCGAAATTTTAAAACATATTCTGCAATAATCTTTCGCGATGTCATAATTTAAATCTCGCAAAAAAAAAAAACTATTACGAAAAGAACTAAAAACATCCAATTAGAGTACAATAGTACCTCTAAACTCAAAGTCTCGTGGAAAACGTTCTAAAAAGCGGGCAAGGAATTAGCGGACACTCCAATTAACGGCAACCGTTTATACATGAAATCGGCATTTTGGAATTCTTTTCTTTCTATTTAGCGATCACCTGTAAAAAATTGAGCAACTGCTGTTTAAACTTTTTTCTGTAGAGATGTAATGAACAAAATAATAACTAGTGTTATACTCCTATTTTTATTGTCGTTAAACAATTTACTTATTTTTCTGTTTAAGGACTTTATCTTTCACCTCATTATATCTATTTTTGCAACTCCACCACTCCAAAGGAACCTCGAAAAGGACATATTTAGCGAAAATAATATAAAATACGCCTGAAAATATAAACTTCCAAAAAGACGAACAACTTTAATTTCTCGCCAGATTTTGAGGTGTTCGAACTGATTCTTTCCACATGTTTAGTCTGAAATTTTTACTTTTTGCGAAACTCATATTTGCGATCAGTAAGTTTTTTTATAAAAAAAGATAAGTACCTTAATTTTCAATAATTGCAAAAAAAAAATAACAAGGAAAAGTGTAAGAACAAACCTTGGGAATTCAATCAACGCATAAAATGAAGACTGTTGACGTTGAAATTTACATTGTCAGTAATATGCCTTAATGGAATCAATTTTCGCGGAAACTTAATATTTGCAAAATTGACGAAAACTGGCGAAATACGCAAATAAAAATTTCAGCGAAATTTAATTCTCCGATGATATATCACTGTAGCAATGTCTTTTAAAAATTATTTTAAATTTTTCCTCTCACCCTACTATTGTATGTTGCTCTCTTAAATGGTTTAAGTTATCTTTATATTTATGAGTTTAATTAGTTTAAAACCATACCCTTTAAACACGACTAAACCAATAGTGCAAGCCAAGTGCATAGAAAGAGTGAATACAGAGCATTTGAAAATAAAACGCAAAATTTTTTCCAACTTTTGAAACAAACATATATTACATCAACTTTTTGTTTAAGCATACCGAGCTCTCACAAAACTTCACAATATGATATATTATTAAGTAAAAAACCTTACAACACTTTTGGAAAAAATCTTTTGGTATCTATAGTATTTCATGTGGATTGATTTCTTGTCACACTTTATGACACAATTTTATAACAATTTCACAATTTTCTAGAGATTCTCAAATATTTACAAAAAAATAATCACAACATTTGAAGAATTTTAAATCTTTTTTAAAAATAATTTCCTGGCAAATTTTTTTAAATATCTATGGTTGCAAAATCATGTTGGTATATGCATGTATTATTCAATTCCATGTGCAAATATCATAACAATCCCTGGCTCCATTACCATAAACTCTCCCATATGACGATTTTCACATGCCATAACAACAACTGCCTGCTTCCCTGGTATTCTTCGTGCAAGATATTGTTCATAACGTCTACGATTCATTTGTCTGGTTTCTAATGTACTCAACCCCTGTGACCAGCGCCTTTCATGAGCATTTTCCATGAGATCATCAAGAATATACTGTGGGCACCCACTGTCTGCAAGAGATCTTCGAATAACAGCTTGAAGAACAGCATCAGGTGTAGATATCATTCCACCCCATCTAGTAACCCTTGCTGGTGGCAAAGCTAAAAGCCATTGCTGCACTTCATCTGTTGTATCCACAAAATTTCTACGAGGTGATACTAACGATAAATTATTAGCAGACATTCGAAAACTTTGCATTATATCAGTAACAACTGTAACTTGTTGTTTTAATTCAACAATTTGTCTTTGAAAATCTTGAACTTGTTCCTTGAGATCTTGTATTTGATCACCCTGTGATTGGATAATGCCATGCAATTCACGGACACAGTTATGTTGACCAACTTCATCAAGTGGAATAATTAGACCACAGCCAAGCTCACAATGAACAGGTCTTCTGGGATTGTGTTCACATTCTGATAAATGTTGATTAAGTACATCAAGTTTAACAAAAGACCCACATCCAAAATTAGCATTTGTGCAATTTATTGTCAAACGAGATAGAAGATTTTTTAGTATACGAGGAACGGGTTTAAGCTGTGAAGATGTAATACTTTGACGATCAACAGGACATGTTGCTTGGTGATTTAACCATTCAAGTATACAAGCTGAACAAAATGCATGTTCACAAATGGGGACCTGTACTGGTTCTTCAAGAACACCACTACATATGGAGCATATTAATTCTTCATCAACATCACCTTGAAATCTGTTTACATCGTATCCCATTGGTATTGATATTATTGGTGTGGTGAATTTTTATAGATTTTACAAATAGCCTATAGAAAAAAATGGGAAGATAAATAAGAAAGTGATGTATAAATTATACCCAGATATCTGCTCTCTTAACAAACAAAATTGATTTTGAAACGCCAGAACAAATCAATCTCTTTTGCTCAACCTGCGGAACTGGAGCGTTAATAAAAAAAATTGTTTGCTTTCGCTAGAATGTTGTTTCAAATTTATCTCCTTTGGTCTGGATAACGTTAATACCTCCTAATTACAAAAGACCAGTGACACAAAACTGAGTCCAGAAACTTACCTTAGATGAAAGAATGGAAATAAATAAAATGGTATGTAACTAGCTCTAAGTCTTTTAAAAAGAAATGTGGTAAAATGACACTAAAAATATCTGATTTGCTTTTCGTACCAAAACTCCACAAGTCGCCGGAAATAGCTGTACTTTTTTTGTGCTTCAAAACTAATCGAGTCAAAATTCTGGGATGTTTACAATAAACTTTAAATACGGCACGAAAACTTTTTATTTTATTTTTAACACATGGGGTCAAATGCAGCAAGCTATCTGCCAAGCTAGCCAAACCTACGATGCCACCTTTGCCTACTACCTTCATGTGTATTTTTAAATGGTTTTCACGTGTTTTTACCTTTTTTCTTTTTTTCTGTTACACTAAAGAAGGGACCTGGACCCTCACCACCCCTAACCAAATTTCTAAAAAAAGAGATGCACTGCAAATACGATTCAGTCAATCATTCTGTGGTACAGCGGATTCTTTTTAAGTAAAAATGCTGAGCGATATATCATTTTATGGCACTTGCAAACCTGTCATTAGCATATTCTATGATAATAAAAGGCTTTTATCATCTATATTGTTATTTGGGATTTATATGTATTTGATTTCTGTGGTTTTATATTCACATTTCGTTATCTTTTTGTCTCACAAGGATATATTTGCAAAGTTTAAATCCCTAGTTATGGGCTCATTAGCAAAAAATTAAGAGGCCTGGGCAAGCAAACAAGTGTCATTTTGGCAAAAAAAATTTATGTAAAACAATTGAACTTTTTAAGATCTATGCATTAATAAAGTTTGAATGCAAAAGTTAAGGGGTCCACTTACAGTTTTGAGTTTATAAGAGAACTACAGTACCCTTCTTTAATATCAATTTCACAGTTTTTAAGCAAACTACAGCACTGTTTAGCCTTTTAATTTAATTTTTTAACAATTGTCAAGCAACCCATGGTGCTTTTTTAGCCTTCTTTGGTATCGTTTTGACAGTGGTATAATCTTTCCACAAGTTGTTTTCACAAGGAGTATCCTACAGAACCAAATAGACATGAATAGCCAATGTAGCTTATGATAAAAAATGGGAAATGTTGCATAATATTGTAAACAAATGTATTTCAATCAAGTTTAAAAGTTCGGTTTGATGATTTTCAAGCTTCACCAAAGTCTCTCCAAAGTCTAACCACCGCTCACTGGAATGGTTAGTCATTCTGCTTTACAATTTTTAATTGCTTTACATCACAGAATACACCAGAGAAATTCTTTCCTGGCTAAATAAGCAGCCTAAACCATTAGAACTAGTGTAAATAGTGAAACTGGTCCTGACTTAGAGAGTGTGATATTTTGCAAGATGAAAGATCAGTGATTTATTTTTTTGACAGATTTTTTAACTTGTGCGATGAGAGGCATAGACTCTGAAAACCAATTTTATATATATACCCTGCAGGCAGTGTCCATACGTGTAATAATAATAATAATTATTATTATAATAATAAATATTCAAAGTGGCTATCACAGGAAATCACAAAAGCCTATAGTTTGTGGATTGTTTCCACTGGGAGGCCAGTGTTACCCTGGTTTTTCAGAACTCAGGCATAAAAATCAGAAAAAAGGCTTCCAGAGATATACCAGAACTTTTTAATGGACATGATCCAATGAGGCTAAGTTAGAGGCTGTTTACACGTACCTGACATGAAACTCATGCAGACGTGAAATTTCATGCCAGAATGAAATTTTTTTAGTGCACACAAAGCGTTACTGCTGGCATGAAATGAGTTTTATTTCATGCTGGCATGAAATTCAAACTATTCTCAAATATATTATTGGGTCAATTGGTTCACCATATTCTCCTTGAGATGGAGTTCATATTTAGCCATGTTTAAATACATTTGATCACGCTGGCTCAAAGTTTTTTTCCATCATTTTACGTTTGTTATCTACGAATTTGGCTGTGACTTTTTTTGCCATATTATTATCAGCATTGACAGGCAATTTCTCACCACCTAAAGTATTTTTAGTTTCTTCTTTGTTTTCAACATCATCATCATTGTTATCAGAATCTTTGAAAAATTTGTTTTTTTGTCAGCAATCGTACTTTTGGAGTTAGCAATGGAATTTATGGCTGGTGATCCACCCCAGAGATTCTTCAACAGATCCCAGTTGTCACATACTATTTTGCCACTGCCACTCCGGTGATCTTTGTTGACAGCCTTTCTGTAGTCCTGTCGAAGTTCTTTAATTTTTGTCTGTATTCTAACGTAGCCACCTTTTATCAATTTTTTGTCATTCATATCCTTTGCTTTTTGTACTGTGGGACAGTGAAGCAGGAAGATCTTGACCATTTAGAAAGGAATGATATGAGAATGGTTAGGTGGATGTGTAACGCCAGTCTGAGAGACAGAAAGAGTTCAGATGAGCTAAGAAACAGAGGAAGTTGAGTTTACATCTAACACAGTCTAGATCAGATTGGATCCATGCTAGCATGGAAAACGGACGTTAAGCAGAGAATGATGATGATGATGATTGGCACTAGGTTGTGAAATTTATGTCAATAACACCTAAAAATGATGCCTGCTATACTGCTCTGTTATCAATGTGATTGCAAAGATATAAAAAGATTAGAATTACATTCAGCACAAAAGAAAAAATGATCTCCAGAATTGTGTTTTAGAGAGAATACGGTAAGAGTCTTGCTGTATTAGATTTTAGCAAGTGTAATTTAAAACATATATAATAATCATAAGAAGGAGGGTGTTACAACAATAATCTTTTTTTTACGAGATGGGATCAGAAAATGTTTGTTTGTTTTTTAAATTTTTGAATTTCCGCGCCCGAAGGCGTAGGAAATTCTTTAAAACCGTCGTTTTTTTCTTTTAAGACCATAAATGTTTCAATCGCAAGACTTTCAACCATGAATGATAGGCTGTATTTTTTGTTAGTAATTTCTTTCAAAATGTGAGTTTATTATGACATGTTTCGTTTTGTTTGCGTTTGTTGTAAGATATAATGTCACTTGTGTACTTTATCTTCAGAGCTTTATGCACCAAAACTCTTCGAATGTTTGGCACGATAACACAACGAATTAGCAGGTTGTCATCAAATGTTTTGGTAGCGAGCGGAAATTCTTAGAGCCCCCAGGGCTTCTTTTTTTTCTTTAAAACTTTGCTTGATATTATTATTTTTTGTTTTCATGAAAATTAGGCAAAGCCGTGTGTTTTTCAACGGGCTAAATATTCTCTTTTGACGAAATGTTTAAAGACATATCATGGCGGTCATGATGTGGATTGAGAATGTCACAATGAAAGTCGACCCCACAATGAAACCCGACCTTAAGTATGCTAAAATGTGGGGCTACGCACCAATACGCGGTCCACGATGTTAAGATAGATAGATAGATAGATGTGCATATTTTACATGGCTAGCCTCACAAATATCGAGGGATATACCCTGTCTATTATTTCCAGGAGGGGCCATGGCGTAGATGGAGAGTCCTAGAGTATTTAATGCTCATTTTGAGCTACGCAGACCCAATTAGAGCCCGCGCTCTACTAGACAACTCCCGGCAACATCCAACGGCCCACACAGTGTGCCATCTTCCCAATTTCCCTCACATGGCTTGGGTTAACCCGGGGCTATGGTAACATTCACTCGCCCATGTTGAATCGCCGTCAAGAGGAATCGAACTCCGGTCTCCCGCACAGAGTACGAAAGCTATAACCACTAATCTACGGCGCCACATAAGTGTCCTGATTCCAGTACTGTATGACAATTAACAAGCCTATATCATGGCCAAATTTAAGGTTAATCAAAAAGCTCAGGCAGTAGCCAAGAACTGTAGCTTCATCTGACTGTAGCTTCATCTGAAGTCCACATATACATGAGAGTGGGCAGTGATCAATGACAAGATGACGATGAAATAGCCACAGATTTTATTAGCCAAGATGGAACCCCTCTTGAAAACAAGGATATTATTATTTATTCAGGTGGAGAATATTTACAAAATATCCTAACATTGTCTGCAAACACTTTCTATTTTTAGTGCTCTATGTGGGAGTCAAATTTTTCTAATAAAGATTAAGTCGCTACCTTAGTTCTAAAGGGGCCTAAGTCCTAAGTGCCTTAATTCTAAAAGGGCCTAAGTCCTGAGAGCCTTAATTCTAAAGGGGCCTAAGTCCATTTTCTTAATTTTGAGAAAACTGCGATTTAATTTTTTACTTGATTCTGAAGTCATTTTTAATATTTAGGTATGGAAGTAAAACTTTTCTGAAAGCCATGATTATGATTTTGTTTCTTGGATCAAAAGCTGTTATTGGGAAAGCAAATAAATCATGTGCCACCAAGTGAAAACAACAAAAAGGACTTAGGCCTCTTTAATGCTTACTAATTTTAAATTATAAGGACTTAGCACCATAATGAATGTTTTCACTAAAGGGGCCTAAGTCCATACCTTCAAAATTCAATTTTGTGAAAAGGCCTAAGTCCGAAACATTTCTAAAAGCAGTCCAAACACATTCTGAGTAGAAAAAAGGTCGAAAGGTATTAAACATAAAAAAGGCCTAACTCCATGCTTTTCCTAAAGCCCTGAAGAGAACTAGAATAGAGTAACTGAATAGACTGATAAAAGTGCTGGTAGAAGTACATTTTATTTGAAGTATGAGCTAAATATTTTAAATATTCCTTGAATTTTACTATTAATATTTATTATACAGGAATTATTAGACTAGTAAATATTAATCAACAAGAACAATATCAGCTATCAACAAGACTGGAACAGTGTTGAAGAAATATATAATAGAACTTTAATAAATTAGTTGTTATGTGCCTTTATGTCATTAGTCACTTAATCAGGCATGCTTAGAGTTTTATAACATAGCCTTGACAGTGAGTGATATGTAACTAGTGTCACCAGTGTTTTTGAGACTAGATCGTATTGACATTTAGCTAGGCAATGCAAGTTACTGCAGCCTAGAGGCTACTCTGAGGCAACTTGAGGCAATATTGTAATGTAATGTAAACCAAAATTGAAAAAAACTAAATGAAAATAAATTATTGAATCTACTGATAAGATACTTTTAGAGCAATCTCTGCAAGTCTTGAGTTATGAGTAGCTAAACTTTTCTGTAAAGTTAAAATTTAAAAATATTTACTTCACAGTAGTAGACTCTACGTTGTGAGTATTAAAAAAAATCATCAGAAATAGAAAATTGAAATCAGAAGGTGCAGCCCAAAAGGAGAGCTGATTATTGTAAATGGTAAAGACCCCTTAAAAACTATTTTGATAAATAATTGTTTCTATGTTGAAAAATATGTGTGTATTCAGAATCAGCTAACAGTGCTCAATATGGTCAGTTGATTTAGTCTAAACTTAACAAAAAGAATAAATCAAACTACTGAAATACTTTAGAACTATTGACAAAACTGAATAATAAAAAGTGACTTGAGCAAAACAGAAAATATAAAGAATAAACAGATCATGAAAATAAAAACTGTTTTAAAAATAAGGAATGAAAAAAAATATGTTAAAATTATTAATAGTAGCCTAAGTGAAATTAATTGCTAACTAATGGAATATAGTGCTTTTGAAGTTGTAGAAGTTGTTTGAATCCATTGAAATTACTTTATATGGATTTTTCCTTGCAGCTTTCTCAATCAGCGTGATCCATTGTGTAGGGTGATGGATGTTAACTCCTTTCTTTGCACGCTCAATAACGGAATGGACTGTATCATTAACATTTTGTGTGTGGCCTTTCTCTAAGTACACAAGGTTGATGACAATACCCTTTTCGTTTGCTAAGATGGATAGCATTTGAACTATAAAACGGTTTTTATTTTGGCCTGCGCAATTGTCAGCAAAAAGATAGAGTGTTTTTACAGTGTCTTGTAATTCTTCAATAAACAATTTCAGGCAACTTGAAATTTCATTGGAGCCACGCTTTGCAATGTTCTGGTTCCACACAAAACAAAAGGTTTTTTGTGTCACCAAGTTTGTAACGGTTAGGTTATAAACGGAAAGTTTACGTTTATAAAAAAAATCGGAATGCTCACCAAATGGCACCTGCAATACCTTTTGAAGATCGAACGCAGCTACGTATATACTTTTATCCTTAGAGGCTTCTTCTTTGATATTGTTTTTAAATTGCCTAGCCTCGTTTTTATTTTTCAGGTGGATATCATACTTCTCTTGCAATAAGGTCTTATCAACAGCATTTCGATATTCCACACAAACACTGCATTGATCCTTCTTGGGTTGATGGAACCCTAGATTAAAATTTTTGTTGAAAATCTTACGATAATAATGTTCTTCCACTTTGCTAGTAGAGTTTTCTAGCTTGAAAAGCTGGTACATTTTAGATATGTTTAGGTTGCTGGCGAGATACTGCCTTTTTGTTCCTTCCCTACAGAAGTGGCTTTCCATAACTGGAAATTTCATGATGTGTCGTTTTACTGCATCAAGGGAATCTTCATTATATTTCACACGAGATTGTCCTTTTCCTCTTCTGTCTTCTGAGACAAGATTACCATCTTTTTTTTAAAAAAATAGCAGTACGTATGGTTTTGCGAGATACACCAAATGTTGACAAAAACATTGGCTGACATACTTGTTGCACGTTCAAAAAGTACTTTATGGAATTGCTTCTATTTTCACCTACTTCTTTCCTTGGTCTGTGTCGAGATGGAGCCTCAATAATAATGGAATTCAAAAGAAATTGCCTCTGTTTATCAAGGTTACCCAGATTCCAATAGGAACGAAAGAAGTTTTCCCTCTGATCCACTGATATTTTGTTACTACAATTCAGCCTACAGTTATGACAGGGCTCACCAATTGACCGTGTTTTTCTCCCAGTCTTCCTCATTTCTTTTTCTTTTTCTTATGGGTGTGTGCAAATACCATCAAAATGAATAGTTTGCTACATTCAGTTCTAAACTTCTGACAAGCATTATAAATGTCTTTGCCAAAAGTCTAGAATTTTCTACGAACTTACCTTGATTTACCAATGAGGAGTTTGAAGTGATATTACCTAGAAACACGTCATTAAAAACTGGTGAATCGTCAGCATCTGAAAATCAAGATTTTTTGCATAAGCCCCCTCCTCTAAGATCTAATCAATACAAACCAGTGTAGGAGGTTAAGTTAAAATAGGGATTATGTTGTCCAATTTAAATGTTTAGGTTTAATCAAAGAGGTTCAATATTATTTATAAAGGTCCAGAATGTAATCTTCTTTTTGCATGAATTTAAAACTAAATTACCAACCTTTCAGACTGACAGCATTGTGATCTTCACTTTGGTTTTAAAGGAAAATAAAATAGCTTCAAATAATATATTCCTCCCGACAATTACTATAAAAACATTACCTTTTTCGTAGAAATTAATTTTGTTGATTCCTTTGGTCACTATTATACACATAATAGAATATTATTGTGACTTACCCCCAATGAACTAGATGTCGATTTTGATCTGTTATTGCCAGAATGTGTTCAAACTTAATGGTTGATACTGATTCATCAATTAGGAATTTCACTCTAACTGACTTTTTGTGGACAGAGAGGATTCTCCCCTCAAGAAGTGACTCTTCTTTGTGAACAAAAAAGCCACTATATTTATCAGCTGCTTCACTCTTGTCAAAATAGCCAGCCCTAACATGACACTTTTCTCCAACTTTATACTTTACTTCAGAATACCAACTTCTGGTGCCCATTTTTACTTTTCTACTAACTAAAACAATATATTGTCTAACATGCTAACCACACTGGCTTGCTTACGAAACTAAAAAAACTTTTAAAGAAAAAAACTACAGAGGCAAAAAAAAAGTTCCCCCACATATTCACTCAAGTTTTACCAGTTTTACCAGTTTTAGCCAAATGCAATCATTTTTAAGCCCTCTAGCGTTTTTTTTAAGTTTTTTTTTGGACAGACAGAATCATTCACCATCAATTCACCAGCTTAGAACAAACTTATAATCCTGGGTCTGTCTTGCAATGTAATGTTATGTATTTATTTATCCCCAGCTACTGTAATTGAAATATTTAGAAAGGAATAAAGATGCACCCATTTGAATAAAGTAACCAAAAAGTTCTAATACAAACCAAAATATTCTTCTTCTAATAACCACATTTGAAAACACACTATGCAGGTTTTGTTGCTTTTCTTTTTTACCACCATTAAATCATTAATACACTATATTAAATTTTTTCATCACTTACAACCAACCATAATGCTGGGCTGTTCTAAATGGACTTAGGTCCTTTTTTTATTTAAATTGAATTTAATATGGACTTAGGCCCTTTCCCATGGACTTAGGCCTTTTTAAAACTGAAACATTTCATCCAGATGGACTTAGGCCCATATGCACTAAAACCTTAATGGACTTAGGCCTTTTTAAAATTAAATATGTTATTTATCAAAGGTTTGTGATCAATTTTCAAGACTTTCTAACCTCAAAACCCATACTTCAGACACATCAAAAGAAAGCCAGTGATCCAGAGATTCAGAAAAATCAAAATTCTTAATTTTCATAAAAATGGACTTAGGCCCCTTTAGAATTGTTGGGGACCTGGACTTAGGCCCATTTAGAATTGGGGAGGACCTGGACTTAGGCCCCTTTAGAACTAAGGTAGCGAAGTGTCACCAAAATCCACCTGCTATATTTTGCTATGAATCTTACAATTGATTAGGCGAACTATGGTGATATTTGAATCATGTATATAAAGTTTACCTTACATCACAATGATATTCCTCATATACTTTGATGGAAGGTAATTATGACATCTTATTCTATTTCCATTCCGAACATGGCAAGAATAAGGTATTAGATTTATTTTCTTTCTATTTCTAAACTGTTTTCTATTGGCTTTTTAAGATTTATAAAATATGTAAGTAATGGCTAGTGAATTACAACGGCACTTGGAAGAACTTCAGGATGTTTTGAAAGTGAGAGATTCTTCAGCATATACACAAGCTGCTGTACTCGTTGAAAATATATTCAATTGCTCGCTTAATGCTCCTGAAAATGAAAGAGGTAAGTAAATTAGTTGTGTGACTGATGAAATAAAAATGATCGTAGAATAGGAAGTAGTAAACGAGGAGAGAGGGATGTGTGGGTTCAAGTTATTGCATACACCAGCATTCGAAGCAATGTAAATATTATTTGGAGTGTTAAAATGTATGTGCCATGGTTGCAATGTTCCTTTTTTTCTGTAAATATTACTTAAAAGTAAGGAGTATGAAGTGTAGAATTATATTGAGATACTTAAATTAATTAGATTTGTTGGCTCTCTCAGCCTTCTAATTCTCAGCCTTCATGTTTGCACTTAATGTGTTAACAAAAAATCATGATTCATATTTGTTTTATGTGTATCCAGTGTTTAATTTCCTTCTTGAACCACAATTATTATGTTTTTTCAAAATTTTGTTCCATTAGTATTAAATGTAAATATTGCAGTTCACACTGAAGATAAGTTTACAATAAATAATTCATTACTCACTTCTTAGTTAAATTACAATTATATGGCTTTCGTAGCTAAACCAGATTTAATAAAATAGATAAGCACTTAAAGTATTTAATGTGATATCAGTTAAATGGAACTTTTAGTTGTATTATTTCTGGTAACGAAAAGGGTGAAATCAAAAAACATTAAACATGATTTGTGTAACTAATCTACTAAAATCAAACTGACAATCCAAGTAGTTTATCTTCAGTATAGATCAGGTACATAATGGAGATATGTGAGAGTGTTACCTCAAAAATGATTAATATGTTAATTAAATTGTTTTAGCATTTTGCTCATCTCTTCTCTTCAACGAAGATTTTGGCATTTTAAAAGTGTTAAAGGCAACAGTATTGTTAAAAGAGGTAAATGATATGGTTCTCATTACTGACCATTTTCTTTCTGCATATCAACAATAATTTAAATGACAGAACTTTTATTCATGTTTATGAGCATTTTGTGCAAACATTTTAGTATGAAACTGTCAAAGCAAATATTCTTCGCTTTCTCGTTGAGTACTGCGACCAACAAGTAAATCGTAGTATTGGACAGTATTTGAAACCTGTAAAGGTATATTTTATTTTATTTTGTTATTGTTTCCATTATGTTCAATTGGGCATGTATTTTTATTGCAGTAACAAATCATTTCTTTTTTATTTGAAGCTATAATAACATTAAAAAAAAGAAAATTTTTTGAATAATTTGAAATTGTGGCACTATCTTAAAATACTAGCTGGGAGAGGCTTTGTCACCGGTCAGGTATTACCACAGATAAATTAGGCGAATTCACTAAATCTGGATCAGTCTACTTGTTTATGAACCAACAGGTTAATAATAACTGTGTATCGAAAGCACATAATCCTATAGAATTTCATCAGAGTTTTTTTTACAAACTGCAGACTGTAGAGCTCTACAATCTGCAGTTTGTAAAAAAAAATTGCATTAGCTCAACTTTTTGGTTTTCAAAACTAATTTAATGAAAGTCCAAGCAATATTATGTAAACCGATATTAAAAATTTGAATCAGGTAGTAAGAAAAGGGTTTAATGTTTTGGCAAAACAATTCTTAAAAATAACTTATGTGCATTTGGCCTATTTCCTGCAATGAGATATTACTCTACTGTGAATATTTGACCACAAAAAATCATAGGAAACACATATTTCGGATAGTACGCACAATGATACCTGTAGGAAATTATATTTTTTGTATCTTCCAGTTTGTCATGTCAATATAAAGTTTATTCAAGATAATGGTATGCAGCCTAATGTTGTTTGATGTGCCATAACTCACCTAAATGCATTAACCTTAGGCTTATTTAACACCCAAAGCATGTTTAAACCTCAAGTAAATAAATTTAAATAAATCTGCCTAGAAGATGACAGATCTTGAACCAACAACCTGTTACTTGCTTGGTAATTGCTTTTCCCACTGCACTGTTGATCCAATGCTCTATTCCAAAGACATGAAGTAGACTACAGTACTGCCCGAATGTAACTTTACATGTGCGCAAGTTTTACGACCTCGTGTAACGATCTCATGTCTACATAAAGAACCTTCACATATCTTTTGTTTACACACAAACTTAATTGCTTTCTATTGTTATCGTTGTGTGCGAGTCATAACAATAAGATTTGATGTATCCTTTTGTTGTCACATGTAACATGCATGTTATTGTTTTAAAGTGTTAAAGATCACAAAGGCTATTGAGATATATTATTTTAGAAATATGAACGAGTATAACACGTTAAAATTAAATCATTAAATTGATTTTATGTTTTTGAAATCCAATTGTCTTTATATTTAAAAAGAAACTAATGCTGCTACTTTTTAAATCTTTAAGTAATATTTCTTTATCATCGAAACACATTTTTTAAAATGCAAAACTTTTTAAAGTTCTTCTTATAAAAGGCAACGTTTAACAACGCAAACGGAAATATCCTACGTTGAGGACTTCATGATAAGATTTCAAAAACAAATTAAATTTTTTTCTTAAAATTTAAAACATGATCTAAAAAAGCATTTCTATTGCGTTTTAAAAATTTATAAACGAATGGTTTAACATTGCTGTTCCTGAGTAAAAACAATCAATACTTAGATCTTGGTTAAATTTTTTTTTTGTTGTTGATCTCTTGATGACTATAGCAATTAAATACAACAATGGGACACACGCAGTTTACATGAGCTAATTAAATTTTGCAAACAAGACATGAACTCTATTGTTTTCAACATGCAAAATAGCTCAATAATAACAATAACAACGAAAGTTCTGACACTACCGAAAGCTCATGCGAAGGTGATAATTATCGCGTACATGTAAAGTTACATTTGGGCGGTATTGTATTTGGCATATGCAATATTGATCTGATAAATAAATTTAAAACTTTATTTCGTAGTCATAAATGTCCAAGAAAAAAGAGGACATAAAAATTTTGTGGTTAGCTACCTTCGTAGACTTGGAGCCTAGCTCAGCTATACCTCTACAGCAGACTGTCTTAGTGTTAATGTTGTTGATAGTGCGAATAGTCCAGTAATATTTTTTTGATGAAAGAAATTTGTGATTTCAAAAAATAGCGTTATTTGAAGCTACCATCACTGACTCAAAGACATGGTTTTTTTCCATATATTATACCCACTGTATTATAATAATTGGAAAAACCCTGGTTTTCAACGTTAATTAGCATTTTGTCAGTAAACTTACTGCTAAATTACTACAGTTGAAAATACATAACCAAGAACTACAGTGTTGATAAAAAATTATTTTACCTTTATTTACTCATATTCATACTGCTTATCAAATTAGCTTTATTTGTTTCCTTTTTAGGAAAGTTCTGTTACAGCATTCACATGTGATTCATCAGTGAAAGTGAAAACAGAAAGCATAAATGTTCTAACACAGGTTGGTTTTGATGTTTGGGTGTTTTAAGTTGTGTATAATATTTATAGTGGTAAAAAGCAGGTTTTGGAATGTTTTTCTTGCTTTGCAATGTTTATCTTGCTTAACAATTCATTCGAATAAATTTACATTATCAATTTTGATGTTTTTGAGTAAAGAAAAATGCAAACTTGTTGCAATATCTAATACTGCCATGTTAGGCCACATGCGGAGGAGAAAAACCTGGAAATTGTTGTTGTTTTTTGGGGAATAAAAAATCAGAAAAATAGGGAAGAAATGATCATATAAATGTTAATTAAAAAAATTGATAAAAAGGTTTTGGTAATTGTTGTTGGCATGCAAAACTGATAGTATCATTTTGGAGACCAAAACAACTTAGATTCTATCAGGAACGGATACTCTTAATCCGTGATTAATGCCACTATTTTCAATAGGCCCTCAGTTCAAAAATGCTCTTACTTAAAATTATTTCTGTTAAAAGAGCCTCTTTTTGAATAATCCCAGCAAGATTTTACGAGTTTAGCACAAAACTATGGTAATTTTTGCATATTTTTATGCCAGTAACTGTCCAAGTGACTGAACTGACTGCTATTTACAAACATTTTGCCAGCAATATCTAATTTTTATGAGCATTTTCATGTTTTAAGGATTAATATAATAAACAAAAATAAATTATTGTTGAATGATATTAGTTATCAAGTCAAAATCAAAGTTACCAATTTATTAACTTCTTCTTTTTATTTATTAACCCCTGTCCTTTTTTTTAATAAAAAACAATACTATTTAAAATCATTTCTGGGAATTTTCAGTGTATTTTGCATTAATAAAATTAGAAACTTCATGTCCTTTTAGCTACTCAAACAAACTGAAAGGTCTTTTCAAAATGATCTTGATGTTAAAGGTTTGGTATCCAGGTAAAAAAAATGTTTTTTTGTTATTATTTGAAGCATTGCCATTAACTTCAAGCATTAATAGCATAGCATAACATTCCCATCAATGCTAGTTGCCTGAGTTTTATCGCCTGCATAAATATTGATTTTAGTATGTATATAGTTTAAAAGCATAAAATTTGCTGCCGTCACAATGCTAAAAAACCTCAGATCTAAGTAGATCCTGTTGACTAAACAATCAGGTAAAAGTGAGACATAATCAGGGTATTCCTTCTTTTAGAAGATATGGCGTAATATTTAGCTGATAAAATATTTAATTGCGCATCCAAAAGTTTTTTTTGATCCACTGTAGTTTTTAAGTGTTAGGCTGTAGTGAATAAGTTCCATAAGTGAATAAGTAGTATACTATAGTATTTAAACAGGGAATTCCACGAATAAAACAGCACGAGTGCTACACATCGCACGCGTAAATCTATTTTAGAGAATTTGTGCATGTGTTTTTTCCGATTTTTTTTCCTGGTTTGTTTTACTCTTATCAGTCCCGTGAGTGTTCTTTAAGTGGTGTAAAAGTGCTAAATATATTAAAAAAACACCCTAGTTCGTTGTAGGAAGTAATTTATAATAAATAATAATTTATATTAATTACAGTACAGTCTGAATGTAATCTACCACATACACGCTAATATCACACCTTTGCGTGGAGGACGGCAGTCGTTTGTCTTCTGTTATAATTAAATCCCTTAAGGGTTTTGCGAGTTTATATTTGCATGTTAACAAAACAATTGGCTTGCGAAGAAATATTGGAGCAATTATATTTCTTCTAATAGTGAGATGCATTGTGTAAATGTATTAATAAGCTATTCCCTTAAGTATTAGCGTGAAGTAATTAAAAAATAAAAGAGAATGTATTGTTGATTAAATTACTTAAAAAGATTCCAGCACGTTTAATTTAAGAAACATATGAGAAGCATTGTTCACAACTATTAAATGCCGCTTTTCGTTCCTAAACTTTTAAAATGTGATTTAAAAAACCTTTAACACTGCATTTAATTAACTTTTATAATTCCTTTGTTAATTTTTTTAATTTTATTTTACGCAAGTAAAGAGCATTATTAGCGCGTGCGATGAATCACACGCCTGAATAGCTGTTGCGCGTGTGTGGGCGCGTGCGGATGCGATCGCACGTGTCTCATGGAATTCCCTGTTAAATGCTATGCCGTATATGCCGTATATAATTTTTTAAGCAGTGTGGAAGATCTTTATTACACAGAGAAGTTATGCTGCATTCTAAGGTGTAATTTATGGTGTATTTTTGTATGGCACAGCCTGTGATTCTAGGTTTATAGTAGAAAAATAGATTTTAGATACTTCATTCTAGGTTTTGGTCAGAATGTTCAAAAGGAGCAAGAGCTGGTGGAGCAACATGTAAGTTTACACTACTTTTTACTTCTTTGATTAAGCTTGCGCAAGTAGTATACTGTGTTTACACCTACTACTCAAACCATATTTTTTAATTTCAAAATTACTATAATTACTATAAAAACTATAGTTTTCAAAATTTAATTACAAACCGAATTACAGATATGACATTATAATTTATGCAGCATAACTAAATCTGAAATTCTTAAAATGTAAATATCCTGGGACGAAAAGAGCTTTTTTAAAAAATTAAAAAGACTTGTGAACCAACTTTTTAAGCTCTATAATATAAGCCCAACATAATTTTGTACCTTGGGTTCCCTTTGAGTGTAAACCTAATATTATTAATAATCTGCCAGATTTAAAGACAATGCACATTGCTTAAAACTACTATAAATTGTTGTAACTTAAAATTTTTTATATAACTAAAAGTGCTTAAAATAAATAATTTATTCCAGGCGGTCACTGTGGCTGCAAAAAATTTAAAATGGCTTTATGCTATGCTGTATGGCTGCATTTTTGATGAATAATGTTATTCTTGATGAACATGTTTTTTGTTGTTGCTTGAAATTTGGAAGGGTCTTTTTGCTTTTAAAAGGCACAATTATTTGTCGGTCCATTTGACCATTTGTTTTTGTATCCAAATGGTGAAATGTTGGTGACTGTTGACTAGCTGTTGATAAAGATTTATTACTGCTATAATGGAACTTGAAAAAACATGTATCAACATTTTTTTTTATGTTTTTAGCAAAAATATGATAATTTATGTCCTTTTCAATTTTGTACGTAAAAAAACCCAGCTAAATTAGCAAACAATGTTTATTCTACCTTATTAACTGTTTTTATCACTCCAGTTTTATGCAATCAGGGTAGATGTGAGGGCTTTACATTGTGTTTTAGTGCGAGGTGCATTGTATACATTGATGGGTGTGTTTACTGAGCAATTTCCTGACATAATGGAAGACAGAGCAGACAGACTGTTAGTTTTGTATCTAAGCTGTTTGAAACACGAAATGGAGGTAATAGTAATAATATTTCGAAAATCAGCATTGGTTGCAATCATTTTTGTAGCCATCTTGTAGTTATCCTTCTTATATTTTCTCAATTATGACATAATGTTTTTTATAATTTTGCTTTTTGGCGCCACATGTGTTTCCCAGGGGCGGATACAGGATTTTTTTTCCTTGGGCAGATTTGCAAGCGGATTTCATGCGTTTTTTCGCCTCACAAAAAATTGCGCATGTTAAATCTGCTGGGGGTTTAGGGAGGCGCTGTTAGCTCCCCAAATCTGGTCTGGGCCAGAAGAGTTAGTTTATTTACCTAATTCAGCATTCCAAAATGCAGCAGACAGAACCTTTACAGTTCAATCCTTCACATGTTATTTGAAAAAAACAATCACAAAATTAAGGCTAAAATTAGCCAACCAGTAAAATTTCTTTTATCCATAAAAATACTTGCAAGCTCGTTTTTGCAAGTTATGCGTATAGCTTTTGGTTAATATTGAGGCTATAAATTCTGAGAAACTAATTAAGTACATAATTTTTTAAGTCAGTATGCAAAACGGTAAAAACGTTTCACATTTAATCATCTTCATCATCATCATTCTTGGCTTAACGTCCGTTTTCCATGCTAGCATGGGTTGGACGGGGTATATCTATTTAAAATATTTAATAACATGAAAAAGGAGGCCTATAAGAAAAATAAGCAAAAAACAACAACACGAAAATGATAACAACAGATAACTACAATAAATTAAAGAAATGGCAAGATTGTATCAAGATTAGGGTTGTAACAAGTTTACATGCGAAGTCATTTTTGCCATTTTAGTAAAATCACAAACATTTTCCATGCCTATCAGCATGACAACATCTCTAGTGAAAATGTGAAAAACATTTAAATTTCATCCATTTCACCCATTAAATAAAACCATGCCTTTTTCTTATTGGAATTGTATATAATTAGCACAACCTCCAGGGATTATTTCGATATGAAGCTACAGATCTTAAACCAAAATATCATCAACTCTTGTTAAAGACTTCCTCTCAAAACTAGTGTTCTCTTTATTGGCCTTGTGACATGTTGAAAAATCGTTTAAAAAGTGTCTATTGCCAGAATATTTCAATCTACAAAAGTTAACATACAAAGTTATTATGAAGTCAACAAATTGGTATACCTTACACATTTACTAACTGACCAGATATTTAGTTTATTGTGTTGTTATAAAATGTTTTGTTACTTAAATAAAGAAGAAACCCAAGATAACTCCAGCTTTTTCAAATTTGTTGAAAGTGAACTATAAACAGTTTCATGTTCACACTTTCTAGCACAGCAATAGAAAGCAATTGTGTATCTTACTCTAAGATCAAGGGAATTAAATGTAAACATATATACCTGAAAGCATAGCTAGTAGTCATTAAATTGATGCTATGATTTTTGTTAAGTCAAAGCCTGCTTTTCTGCCAAACTGCTTTTCTTCTGCAATCACAGGCGGCACAGAGAATAAATGTTTTCCAGTAAGGTTTATTCTTAGCAGCATTGCTCAACTTCTTTCGGCAATCATATATTCAAAACTTCCGTTTACTTACTGCAAGTAAATACAAAACGATTCCTCAGCCTTTTTTCAGTTCAGCTTTTGCCAAAGTTGGCCTAACCTATCAAACAGACCGGCTACCGCGAACCAATAACAATAGAAAAAGTAAAATATTCCTACGCAGCCATCAACTAATATAAATCTTTCTTTTACCGTAAATTTCAACGACTTCGGCAAAATTCTTTTTACATCACAGATTAACCAGAGTCCTAAAGTCCACACTTTGGCCAGATTCTTTAAGTCACAATTTCTTTTTTTTCACCAGAGTCCAATGTCCACACTTGGGCGACATTCTTTTTGACGTCATAGTTCCTTTTTTTTTCTTTATTTAACCCTTTTCGGTCCAGGGTTTTTTTGAACATACTATGACTGGGGTTGGGGGAAAGATTCCGCCCCCCCCCCCCCCCCTTCAGTAATTTTTTATAGGGTTGTTCAAATTGAATCAAACTTGGCACATTTATAGTACGTCATAAAAGGAACCAAATGGCAGCAATAAATTTTTGCTTGCGTCAGCACATTTTTTGTAACGTCATCAGAAGCTTGAAATTTGTTAGAAATGCAACTATATACTTAAAGTTTAATTACTTTCGTTCCATGCATCCTAATTGAAGTTTCTGAAAGCTAAATAAAAGTTACTTAACATATTTTCTGGTTTTAACGTGGTTCAGTTAAAATAGTGCCAAAAATTGGCCAAAAAACCTTTTTTTTTTTCGATTTTCGAGTAAAATCCAACAAAATTGGGAAATCAGGTTAATCACATGTCCAAATTATGCAAAATGATTCTTCTTAATAAAACAAAGTTTTGTTGCAAGTTTCAAGTTCTTAAGATAATCCTAACAGGAGTTATTAAATTTTCCCCATTATAAGGATTTCATAGAAATTTTTAGGGGTAGTTTCGAGTAATGCCCTATATCAAGGCCTGTGAAAGGTATAGGACCTAAAAATTTGGCACGCAGGTGTCTAATAGATAAATATTGAAACACTATATTGAAAATTATGCGTTGCTTTAAATCAATTACTACTTTTAGTAACACATGATTTTCTCAATAGCAAATTTTCTCCTTAGGCGAGTGTCAAAGTCTAAATCCGCCCCTGTTTCCAATATGTTTCCAATAAAATTTTTCCCTTTTTTCAAATTTCTCTCTTGAATATAACAACAGGCTAGTTTATTCTATTTATTTCGTACCACATAGACGCTCTATCACAAGTTAAAAATTCCTAGTAAAATTAGAATAGATATTTTTTGAAAATATTGTGTGGTTAGTTCTCAAACAAAACTAATTATAAAATTTTATTTTCTGATCTGACAAAATACTTAATTCTTTTGTATCACATATTGTAGCTGTGTTTAACTTTTTTAGAATACTAAAAAAAAGCCAGAACTTCTTATCATTGCTGGCTGTTTCAAAGGGATTACAGGATACTTGAATAATTTTTCCCAATCTGTTGCAGAAGGTAGGTTAGTTTTAAAATAAAGATTTCATACAAAGAAGAAAAAAGAAATCAAAAAACTAAGCAAAGGACTTTATTTTTTCCTTACAGATTTATAAAGTCTTCAACGTTTTTGTAACAGACTTTTTATTTTTAAATCAAAGCATCTTTATAGTTTTTAATTTCTTTTTAATTTGTTCATCTTTAAGTTGGCTTTTTATCACACTGTATGTTCATATTTCAAAAGAAACTTAACCAATTTTAAAGATCTGTTATTTCGTATCTTGTTGCAATTTGTGGATATTAAACACCTCTTAACGAAAAATGTAATCAAATTTTAAAGATCTGTTATTTCGCGTCTTGATACCATTTGTGGAGATTTAACACCTCTTAATGAAAAAGTGTAATCAACTTTAATTCGCATCGAAAATGCTCTTTTGATTGCTTTTCTGAATGCAGAACTAGTTAATGCATACATTATAGGATTGGTAACTCCTGCAAGCAGGCATGGTATTAAAATGTATCGAAGGAGTCTCGATTTCTCATATTCTGCTTGTATGTTATTTCTGAAGTATGAAAGTGAGCTCAACATCCAATAAAGACCAAAGGGTGACCAACATACTAAGAATGCGGCTATTAATGCTCCGAGAAGAACAATAACATGTTTCCTATGTTTCAATTTCGATCTGTTCGCAACTGATGGTGTAGGCTGTATCTTGTATAAGTGATAAATTGTCATTAGATATGTCACAGTCATTACCATAGTTGGAACAAGTAAACCAAATATAAACAACAAAGCATTATATAGCAGTCCAGTAATAGCACTAAACAAATGCTTTCTTACACAAAAGCCATGTATTTGGTCCAACTCCCATGAGAACAGGTTTGGCACCAATGATAAATAACCACACAACCAAAAGCATGTTAAATATACTTTTGTTTTTTGTTTATTAACATGTCCTAATAATGGCTTTTTAATAACAAGATAACGTGTTATTGAGGTGAATGTTATACATATAACACAAGTGAAAGCTCCTCCAAAGAATCCACAAAGTCCGTCTGTAAAGCCACATATTATGCTGTCAAAGTATTTTGATTTGTTCCCAACAGTGCTTAAGTCCACAGCTATAAATGGTATTATACCTATATTCTGTGCAATGTTTGAGGCAGATATGTGAACGAGACACAAATTAAATTTTGTAACCTGTATGCCATGGGAATTGTAAGTATAAATGACCAAGCCGTTCATGCATACTGTAAACACAATTATTATGGTATATATAATGGAAAGTGTTACGCGTAGAGAATCAGAAAACAAAATCTCAACGTCTGTAAAACTAGCATTGGTTGTATTAAAATCCATAACTCCCCCAATTATTTTCCTTTTCCTTACTTCCCAACATCTAAAAGTTCTTAAATATGTACAACAGCTGCGTTTACTAATAAATTATTGTTGTTCAATGTAATTGAACAGAAACTCTAACAGTACTAAAATTTTCTTGTGAGTAGGTTTTAACATTCCTTGGCATTATGTGGGGGCAAATTTAATAAAAATCCTCAAAAGCTTTATAACAAATATCTATATTTGTTTTCAATCAATGAATAAATAATTGATTTGTTTAATAAGACTTCTATGTGAATAAATACATTCGGAACACAGATGCATTGAATGAAGTAAAAAAAGAAAAAAGCATAGTGTTTAATTATAATTTTTATTTGTATACCATGGCATGTCCATAATACTTTTTATTGTGCACGATATTTTCATCTTTTACTTTACGCTGTTTATTTTTCACAACTGAAAATGACCAAAGTAAACAAACAAATGTTTTAAACGTAATAGATTATCTTACAGAAAAATTATGCATATCACTAAAGCCTATTATACATTGAGCAGAGTGTATAATTCTTAAAAAAAATCAGGTTCTGCTGAGTCCTAAAAAAGTGTGTATGCTATTTCAGTGACCAGCAGCTCAACACCAACAGCTGAGATCCTTTCTTCGGCCTTTATGCAGCAAAAAAGTTTTTTACAAGTACTGCTCTCATTGTAGAGTTGAAAACTCAAATGCTTAAGAATAAATATTTATAAGTACATACAGAAGTGTTTTGCATATAAAACATATTGATAGAATAGGAAAGAATCATAAAAACAGATAAACAAGACCTTTTTTCTTTATTCAAATATCATAAACAATGGTTTTGCTTGGAAATTCAAATGAGAACCAAAACTATTAGACTAATCTACTACAGAATTTAAAATGGTATTCACCATTGTAGATCAATTACCTTGAAACTTTCAGGAAACAAATTGTATGTATTTCTGCATGCGTTACCTTAACCTGATTTCTTTATAGGTTCAAAGCATGCACCAGATATATATAGATACGCAAAGAAATGCATAGTTTTAACTGTAAGTGTTTTTTATATCCTCATTTTTTAATGTTAATCCCTATAATAATATGTGTTAAATTACTGGGAAGGCCTAGTAGGAGGGTACATTAAGATTTTTAGGATAAATTTTAGGAACAGCTTTTTTGTACTTATTAAGGAATGATCTCAAAAATATCTGACTTTGCTTGCTTTGTGATCAATTAATTAGACAAAAAAATACCATATTTGGTCTTGTTATTTAAAGGGGTCCTCTATTAAACAAATTACATTTCACATCATCTGATTGCAAGAAATATAATTTAAAAAAAATGACATATTATGAAAAAAGCATGTTAGTTAATAGGGACTAAATAGAACAGATAATAAGTTATAGAATCTCTTCAAAATTCAAATAGGATTGCATTTCCAATAATTTAAATATCTGCATTTCTCAAGAATTTTAGTTGAAAATTCTTATAATGTGGTTAAGGTAAAAGTGACCAGGAAGGAAAGTTTCATGTCAGTTGCCTTGGTGAATCTTACGATTAACATTTCTTCTTGGAATGAAATGTTTTATGAATTTCAATCACAATTTGCTGTAATGAAAATGGCTGAAAGACAATTATTAACTTTTTTTTTCTAGCTAAAAGATAAATTTGTTTCAGCAACTTTAATATTAAAACAGCAGGTTTCTAGTTTGTATAAATAAGTGCATTAAAAACTGTAATAAATAGGACAATGCATTGAGGGATAATATTTCTTCTCTTCCATGGCCTTGCAATTTATTTTTAGCCTGTTGCTTTGTACAGTCATGTAGTAAGGTTTTTTGAGGACTAAACTTGGTCTTAAAAACTATATTAATATGTGATATATGAAATGTTGATATTTGCTAAGTATAAACCTTGTTGAACTGCAATGTCTTATTACCGCCAACCATCCTTATATGTAATTAGTGTATATTTGAGTGTCAGGTAACCATTAGTAATGTAACAGTTAATAATGTCCCTTGGTAAATTGTGATGACCAAATCAAAATATTGCTGGCAAAAACATATTTTCTTTTTATACATTAAAATATTTTATAGGATTACGGCAGATATGACGCTCCAAAAGGTAAAATATACCTCTATCATTTTTTTTGTTTTATTTTTGATCTAATTGTTATTGTATTTAACAAGGTTATACAATGTGTTGGAATATCTGGACAAAAATTTGTACTTTTTTCATTTTTTCCAACATTGTTTGAATTTTAAGCTTTTAATAATTTTAATAATCAAACAGAAAAATCAAAAACTAATTAATCATTTTAATTAAAAAAGCTTTTCATGTATAGTTATAGTAATAAGAGTTAGGAGTAATAGAACTAAGATTTATTTTAAAAGATTTCAGAATACCTGAGTAGTAATTGAAAATTTTCAAAATAAAACTTACGGATTCATGAAAATCTGTTTTTTTTTTTCAAAACAAAACAGTATAAGCATATTTTTTGTTTTTTATCAAACATTGACTATGTAGGATACACCTTTTTCAATCAACTTTTTTTATTAACATTTTACATTTCTGTGCAGCAGAGTAATTACGAAAAACACAGCATGATTACAAAATTCACAGCGTGATTATGATAGAATCTCCGCCTTTTCACTTTGTGGTTTCCTCATTCATATAGTTGGTACGCAAGTAAAGATAAGACAGATTGGGCTTCTTAATTTTATATTCTTGTAACAGGACATATTTATTTACCTTGCCTTGGGCCATAATTTGAATCTATTGCTTTTAAAATAGTAATAATTGTGTTTTAACTCAAGCATAACGTAAGAATTTAGATAATTCATCAGTGAAAATTTTGATTGCCCAATAAGGCCCCTGAAAGCTTTAAATATGTAATTTTTTTCTTATTTCAGAAAATTAATGTGCAATGATTTTAACATAAAAGTAATTAATGCAAAAGAAATTACCATGGTCAAGGAACCTTAGTTTTTTACCTTAGTTTTTAAATAAAATTAAAACAGTTTCCACAAGTGGGTTTTAAATTATATGAAATTGCGTATTTAAATCTAGTAAGGAGAAAAACATAAGAATATTAGTTTATAACCAAAATAGTAGTTTTGTTTCTAACACAAGAACACAATAATTGAGTAGATATATGAGGTAGATATATTTTATAGTAGTTTTTTTTGTTATTATGTCATATATACAAGTTGTCACCTTTGTTTCATGGAGGATTAGAAATACCAAAAAAGTGTTTGCAAGTTGATTTAATAAAAAATGTAAAAAAATGGCTATCCTTAAAGAGAAGGTGCAAAACTATTTTTGTTATATGGATAATGCAGATAATGTAAGAAATTTTATAATATTCGCTTGAGGAGAGCATAGAAAAAGATAAAGAATAAGAAGAATCAGAAACAAATGTGATAAAACTAAAGTGTATCAAGCAAGAACTTTTAAAAAATATTTTTGACACACTTTCTGGACAATGTTTTTTATTTTTTACATTTAAAAAAATGTATTAAATGCATAAATAAACATCTTAAGATATTTGTCCATATTAAATTAATTATAAACGTATGATATACTGTATGAAATTATGGCAAACCGTATTACTGCAATGGCGCGTTAATTTATTGAAATAGATGAATCTTCCATATGCAGCATTTGGCACACTCCACTTTAAACTTGTATTCAGTTTGTCATTGAATGTTATTTTGAATTTGCCATGGCCATTATAAAACTTTTAAACATTTTTTTACAGCTGCCCTGACTTTATTGAAACGCCACTGTGCACTATTCAAAGAACTTATCACAGATGACGCAGAGGTATTTGTGTAGTAATTAGTGTACAAATCATTTCTTAAGTTTATTATATACTCTACATCGTTTTTGTGAAGCGTATCAAGAAAATCATTTATAATTGAGAATAAAAAAATATTTAGTAGCAACAAAATGCAAACAAGGTAAGAAAAAATTGTATTAAATGAGCTAGCTAGGTCAACTAGCTCCAAATCGTTTTTCAATCGTTTACTTTTATTAGGTAATTTATAAAGCTTTGGAACAATGGAACAGCCACATCAACAGAGACTTGAAATACCTAGCAATCTCAACAACAGATGCAATACTAGAACAAGTAAGCTCATGTTGTTTGCTTAATGGACTAAATTTACATGAAAAATTATAAGGCATTTAAGGGTTTTCTCTTCGTACAATGCTACCGTCAAAAAATCACATGTCCTTCTGCAAAATGATCAATTATTGTAGGTCAGCAACTGCAACTGATATTTTTGTCCGCTTTAGTCAGCATTTGCAGAGTACCAACCTGCAATTACAGGGCTAAAAATTAAAATAAAAGCTAAAATACCTAACAGGACTAATCATTACGTCAGTTTTATATCTACTTGTATTATATTGTGCTATATACACAGTCAATGTTGTTTGTATTGTTTTCCCATTGATCTTTCTTTCTGTTTCTTTAATTTTTTCTTTTTTGTTTCCATTTCATATTTTATGGCAATATGTGGCCGTCCAAGGGAATTTGATTACAAATAATTTACGTTAATTAGTGTGTAAAGTTGATGCTTTAGCGCTAAATGTTGAGATTTATTTTGAATACTCATTTATGTTAATCACCTTTTTAAGTTTCAAGTAATAAAATTTATAAGATGTAATGGAACTTAATTTTGATAATAAAGCCTGGTTGGAAAGTTTTTACCTGGTGCGCGATTATTATCATGCACTTTAATTTTTTTAAATTCATGATTTTGACCTTCATAACAAAAAAACAGCTATCGTCATTTAGCATTTTTAGCATAGCAAAGTAACTATAAATTCTTTGAAATAAAGTATCTGCAACTATTTTTCTTTTTTGTTTTGTAGTATTATGTTGTTCTTCTGACTGATTCGATTAATAAATACGCACTGTCTTGACTATCACTAAAATAATCTACCATTTGTAAAAATACACATGAAAAGCAAAGTAGATGCCATTGATCTGAAATAAACAGCCTCAATTTTGGCCTTATATTAAATAAAGTTATCAAAGAAAACACAGGCAGGAGGCCTGTGTTTTCTTTGATAACTGAAGTTTGTATTTAAGTTTGTATTTAAGCTAGTAATTTACTATTTTAACAATCTTTGTTAGTGCTAACATGCTTCTATAACGATATCTGAAATCAATTTTTTTTTACCTAATTTCGACAGGTATTTGGCTTAGTTTTTATTTTTAAACCTACTTTGTATCATATATTTGTCAATGTATCATATATTTACCTGAAAATATTCATATATTCTCATATATTTGCCCTAATTTTGGTCATGTATTCATATATTTTGTATGACAATTTCCCCTAGGAAGCCTGAAAATATTTCTTTTAACACATACGCATTGGATTTATTTTTTCAGAAAATGCTGGTGCATTTGTAATTTTCCATGTTTTGATAGTTAGTTCACAAAACATATAATTTTGTAACATACATTTTTTATTTCTTTATCATTAAAACGTTCATAATTTTTTATACTTAATTTTTTTCCTGACAATTTTATAATCGAAATTTAAATTTTATATAACCACAAGCA
The DNA here is from genome assembly GCF_029227915.1 of Hydractinia symbiolongicarpus. Classification (NCBI taxonomy): domain Eukaryota; kingdom Metazoa; phylum Cnidaria; class Hydrozoa; order Anthoathecata; family Hydractiniidae; genus Hydractinia; species Hydractinia symbiolongicarpus. Next base: position 1,228,929 of record NC_079878.1, read on the forward strand.
GACACAAACTGAGTATTGGTGGTATTAATAACGACTAACAAAAATTGGGTTGTTATTACTTGTTAATGCTTGATGATGATTTACCATTTACCAACTGGTGGCCTTGTGGTAGAGGGTTTGTTTTCACTGCTGGAGGTCTTGGGTTTAAACCCTGGCTAAGTCATGCCAGAGACTATAAAAGTGTGAATCTACCTCTGCCTAGTGCTCAGCATGAGAATAAGATTGATAGGCGGTTGTCTAGTTGAGTGATTGCTGTGCTTGCAAGACTTTCGTAGCTTGAATGGCAGCTTTAAATGCACTAGGACCCCCTTCGAAAGAACCTTGTTGATAGTAGTACCAATAGGAACTGAAGAGGTCGTCCTGGGTAAATAATTTCAATAATAATACTAATAATTATCATTGATAGTGGCATAGTGTTTGGGATTCACTGCTCGTGGAGCTTGATCTGTAAACGTCCCCTGCTTCGTGTGATGCACAAAGTAGTGGAATTAATCCTGCTTGAGTCTACATAATTAAGTCTCGAAATTATTTGTGCCACTGAGTGTGTGAAAAATATGTTTGCCATAGCTCATCTAATTTTGGACAGCACACAGTTCATCATGCACCCAGATTGCGGTAGGAGCATGCAGAGGCGTGGTTGGGTTACCACATGCTTTATATGACAAGGCTGGATAACAATAATTCCTTTTTTAGATTTCTTTGTGTGTGTCAGAACATGGAAAGCAAGGCAAACCAGAATATGTCAGGATTTTAAAGGTAGAACTAAAAGTTTTTTTTCCTCTCAAATTCGATCTTTTAATGAATAATTTTATTGCAACGAAAGTATTTTTCAGGGCTTTATGACGAATTTTCACAAAATCCTCAACTCACCCTCATCTTCTAAGGAAGCATTATTGGCGATCAAAGGATATGGCAAGTTTGCTAAGGTGAATGATTTTTTCATTTTAAAGCGAGCATTATTTTAAGATGTTGCTTATTGGTGGCTGGCTGGTTCATTTGCTGGGGTGGTTTTTAAATTCTGTTTATATGCAATAAATCTATCTTTAAAAAATGAAATTACTGAGAATGCAAATATCACAACTTTTAATACAAAATAAAATATTGTTTCTGCAAGTGGGCTGAGATGCTTTTGTTAGAAAAAGTGAACTGACATAGTAGTTGTGAAAGTAAGATCTTGCTTACCAAACCAGTCTGCTTGTCCATATAAACAGACAATAAAAAGAAACCGAAAATAGAGATAGCATAACATGGCAAAAGTACTTTTCAAGTGAGCCTGCTAGCTCCTATAAATTCCTGTTTACCATGTTAAGAAAACCTGTTTTTTGGTATTGATCAGGTGTAAATTTTTCTTCTAACTCATGTTGTGTATTTCTGATGTTCTGTAGTGTATAAATATATTTCCGTAGGCATGTGCTGAATTTTTTTCATCAGAAGATATGAAAAGCATGTTTGAGGAAATGCTGAGACGTAGTGAACAATGTTACCAAAGGTAAAAGGTTTCGTTTCATATGCATCAATTTTGTATGTATCAATTTCGTATGCATCAATTAAGGGCTCTTTGTGTAGATAACTAGCATCTAAAATCTTTATAACCAATATACTACTGTACAATACGTTAAGACCAATCATAAATCCTGGTGTGAAACCGAATCACATTACGCAGCAAAATATCCATCCAGATGTAGTTGTACATCAACTAAATATCAAAACACCTGGGTCTCCTGCAAATATAAAAAATATAAGATATAAAAAGAACATAAGGAAGGTAGAAGTTGTTGCTGCACAAAACAAGAATCATGCTCAAACTGAAAATCAATTGGTAAACGAGAAAAAAAGAGAACATGAAATTAATACACGTGGAATTTTCCCAAACCGTCTCCCTATGGCTGCACACAATATAGAGACGCTGACAAGCATACCTGAGGGTGTTCAGAATGTCAATATTCACAAATCCAATATTGGCAACGTATTGCTAAAAAAACAGCCCATGATTCATCAACAGCAAACAATAAACAAACTTAACAACAATCTACCTGAACTTAAAAACAACATAGATCGCGTTGGAGAAGTTAAAAATAACCTTTTAACTACACCACAAAGAATCAAGCAAACAACAAACAAACTTTTTGTCTTTAAAAAAAGTTTTCAAATGTTTTAAAAAGTTATGAAAATAAGGATTGCTGTTTAATATTGCCTTTTAATTCTTATCCCCCCATAACCTTTTATCTAGCATTGAAACAATTTGCGAGGAAAATTTATACTTGCTTCCAACATTTCTTGAAGCATTGGCAAACATGACGAAGTATTTAAAAGAGGTAAATATTTAAAATGTAATGTGGAGGCCATGCAATCGGCTTTAATGCAACACAGCTACTCAAAATTTTATATGGGATCTTTTTTATCTCCGTTTTATTACCAAGACCAGTGCAATATTGTGCAGTACCAGTCTAGTGTAGGGTATAAATTTTTTAGATTTATTAAATATTGTAAACAAACACCCAGAATATTTCCAAGCTTGTATATAAATCTGTCGCAGAACTTCCTTTTTTCCAATGTTTTTTTAAGAAAATAATGTCCTATAATTGATCTATTTTATTCTAGATCTCCTCTTCATATCTTTATCCAATGGAAAAAATTATAGTCACGTTATTTGACTATTATCCTAAACTTGGCAAAAATTCACAGGAATTATACAGAAAGGGTTTCACAATGTTCATTGAAGCCATGTCTTCTAGTCCAGTTATATTGAAAAAATGTTTGTCCCACATTGGTAACTATAGCTTAAATTGTGCTTTTTTGGTTATGAATTTTTTAAGCATTTTTCACAAAATTAATTCTACTAAGCATGAAGATAAAAACTTTTCATATCCCTTTTTATCTTATCAAATATAAATACAAATGAAATAACATACATTTTATTTGCCTCTTTTTGATGCTCTTTTTCTTTCTTTAGTTTTTGTGTTCATTAGAAAAAAGCTGTTTTTTGATAGTGTATTTATATCGTAACTGTACATAGCTCATCAGGGGAAATGACAAAACGAAGGAGGTGTAAGGGTCTTATATAATTCATTAGAGACTTTGATCATAACTATCCAAAGAAGTATCTGCTCATTAAGTTGTTTTGGAGAAGGAATAAAATTAAATAAAATTAAATATTTTTAACATTAAAATTATTAAGAGTGTGCTTCGAAATACTTCATATAAAAAATTAATAGAAAGGCAAAAACCCAATGAGTCAAGATAATTGAGAACAGTCTACTAAATAGAGCATACTTGCATAAGTGTATTTTCCAAAAAAATATGTTGATTTACATCTGGTTTTATTATTTTGTTGTACTTTATATGTTTTCTTTAGTTTATCAATGTGTGATTAGAACTTGTTCATATCCATATCCAACAAGTAATGATGAAGAGGTAAAGATATTACCATTTGTACAACGATAATATTTTCATAACATTGTTAGCGAAAATTGACAGATGTTATGAATTATTGATGTAACATAACATTCAAAGCTGCCGTAAAAATCCCTTCAATGTGTAATGCTTATTTACTTTAGACTGTGTTGAATGAAGCTGAGGAAATCAAGCAAAACGAAATCAAAATATCATATAAAAACTTTCTTTCAATATGGGCAACGCTACTCAAAGATCGTAGTTACAAGGTAAAAAAACATGTGATGAATTAAAAAAATGTATGTAAGCCAAAGGTGGTAACTGAAAGTAATGAAAGACGACTTATTTGACTAAATAAGGCACAAAAACACACACTAAATTTCCTTCGAGAAAAAATACAATAGTATTTGGTGTTTTTGATCATGATCGCCAGACCTTTTAAGTTTTAATGTTCAAACACACTAAGAAGTAGCGTAATACTGACTTGTATTTTTGTACGTAACTTGGCTAAAGAGCTTTTTATTGAGCAACGTAAATGATATTATGTAAATACTATTTCCAGATCACTGATTTTACTTAGGCAAGTATATTTGATGATCCCAAAACGGCACAGTCACTAAAAGAACTGGTTTATGATAATATTGTTGAAGCTGTGTTATCTGTGTTGAAAAAATTGAATCTTAGCGCTGACAAGAAAAGTATGACGGAACAAGAAACAAAAGTATGGTTGTATGAGGTTTTTGTTTATAGTGCTATTGTGGCTTGGGTCTGTTTTCATTGCCAGCATATTTATCTCTCTATCAAGTATAAGGACATGCTGAAACACTGTATTCCAAATTAAAGTCTATTTTAAGAATAATGTGATCATTTATAAAAAACTAGTGTTATTTAAGGACAAGAAAAGAAATGTGAATGCAGCATACGTTTTATTGATAAATTTGCAGATGATAAGCCTTTTTATACCCCGAAAGTATCTAAATGTGCTTGCTTTTTTTGATACCGTAAAAGTCCTTTCTTCCATTGGCTAACACGCTTACTTTAACCAATGTCTCTGTAATAGCATCAACCCTAAATTTGTCAAAATTACTAAAAATGGTTATCACAAGAATTGAAATAGAAATATGAAGTTAGTTCACAAATGTTGATTAACTGTAATCTTTGAGCAAGTAGAGATTTTATTCTTACAATAAAACTTTTAAAATCACACACCCTTTTTATTTTGTGCGTTTTTTATTTAGTTGAGTGATCCATTGGAAGAGATTTCCTCGGATCCTACTGAGAATTTGGTTCCTAAAATGCCTGGAGATTTCTTGGTGCTTGTTAATGCAGTGGATTTCTTCAAGTATGTGTTTGTGTTTTTTAGAATAAAATCATTAGTACAGTGCTCTCATAAGTTTTCTAACGTCTTTACATTCTATCTTCTTCATTATTGCACTTTCAAGTTATAGTGTAGCCACACAAAAATTACAAAGCCGGACATGAGCAACCCTAACAATAATCTATCACTAGTCGATAAGGCATGTGGAAAAATCCACTTAGCCTGATTTGAATTTTACAACGTAAGCAATAAACCGAGAAATTTATTTGACTGTTGCTTCAAATGTGTAGAGCTTCAGAGGCTGATCATAATAATGTGTAAGATCTTGTACTTTCAACCAACAGTTAAGGAGATGTGCAATAAATTGGTTAGTCGTTGGCTCTATTATGTAAAGCTTAAAATGCAGATCAAGAAAATGTTTAAGGTTATTTCGATGATGTCATCAACCTGTCAGTACCGAAACAAGTGGTATGACCCAGCTTTGGGGAACTTACACAATTCGGTCCTTGGTGGCCCCTAGTTACCAATGTGGAAGGCGATGTCTGTTATTCCCAGCTGTTTTCAAGATATAAGGCCTTAAACATAAAAATGCAATGCTTTGGCTTTGCTATTTGAAAAAAATGTGTTGGCAACAGTATAAATACATTGACGTCCTGCCGTAACGTCTAGGGAGTTAACAAATTTTTTAAAACATTTTTCAGTGACTTGAAAGAAAATTTTCGGGACTTTAAAGGAATATGAACACATTCACTATGCTTGTATCAAGATTAATTAAATCAATTTACCTTAATTGATATATTTCTTAAGAGTGTAGTTAAATCTCAAAATAGGTATTTCTCAAGAACAAAATAACTTTTTAATGTTTTCTATGCTTTACAACATAAGTTCATCAGCATTTTTTTATTTGTTGTGTAAGATTCATTAAAGTGATTGCAGAGACAAACTGAGTTTTCTTTTTTAGGTATATTTTAACAGAACATGGAAATGCTTCATTCTTGAGATGGTTGTATATTTTTGTTGAGGATATCATCACATTGTCAACAAGGTAACTAAGTTTTCCATTAATATGGACGTATTTAGCCCCCACACATCACTTTTATTAAAGTAATCTTTAAACAAGACTTCTATTACCAATTCCAATGAAACTGTTTTGAAGGTCCTGTTTATGTTAGCCAAAATATTAGTAACTGTGTTTTATGTTATTAGGTTTCCAGTTATTAGTGGGTTTTACAAGTTATTACAAGCAGCATGTATTGTTATAGAAGAAAACTCGTATTTTAAGGTATAAGTTATGAGGAGTCTGTTTATTGAAAATTGAGTTGCTGCTTTGTGTTAAAATCCTTAAGAATCCAATTTTTTGGCAAACTTTTGATCAAGAATTTTATTATTTCAATGCACCTTCGGTTTTTTCACTCTTTTTGTTATTTTATATTTTGTTTAAAGTTGCAGGAGAGTATATTTTGTATCTTAAATCTTATTTGTGTATATAAAATTTATAATCACAAAAAAATATATTTGAAGGCAAAATTAACACACACTAATAAAAGGAAAATACTACTACTACTAATAATAATATATGATTGTTAAATATTGACCACTTGAAGGAAAACTTTATAATATAGTTTTCGAGGTGTTCTGTTGTTAACCAACTGAAAGAGCATCTTTTTTTACACAGAATATCTCAAAAGAACTTAACAATGAGAAGTCAAGAGTGTTCATATTATTGCAGAGTTATATGAAAGAGGTGAGTGAAACTATTGATATAGTTGCTTATGGATAACATTAAAATTACATGAAAATTTGGGGTGATTTATCTAGTCAGAGGAATGTGTGCAGGGGTAACTAGACACATAGAAGTTTGACTTCAAATTGAAATTGTTTATTAGTATCGAACAAGTTACTACAATAAGGTAGATCATCATTGGTTATGTGAACTTAAATTATAAACGATGTATCTTCTTTTCTCAGGTGCTATCCCGAATTAAACAGTACAAGGAGGATTTACTGATCTCTTGTCTGCAGTTCATACTCTCACTACCTACCGAAATTGTAAAAGATTCGTTAGAGAAGATTACACCAGCTTTTAAAGTAAGACAAAGATTCCAGTTTATAATGTTTAACATAGTTGCAGTATTGTTAATAAGCTAAAATTTCTTCCTAGTATTGTCATGTTTTTATTCTTCTGGCATCAACAATGCAACTAAATTTTCTCTCCTCTTCTCCAATTTTTACTGCTGTTTCTACAATTTTTATGTCGTGTTAACTAATTTAGACTACTTTCCAACTTGGGCTATCCCATTTTGAACTAGCTGAACTTGGTTTATGCACATTAGAAAAATGGAACCTCTGTTTGGACAAGTCAGATGTGAAAAATGTGTTATCCAAAGTACTACCTTGCCTTGATGATTATCTACAGTCTTCACAAGACTCAGGTTTGTAATTAAGAAATGCATGTTTCCTAAAAAGAACAATGTGTATATAGTTTTTCGCGGAGGATTTTTCCGTAATCTAATATTAACTTAGCGGCAGTATCACTCTTAGAAATTTGTATAAAAAAGAAATCTTTAAGACTAATTAACATTATTTAAACGATGAGGGATCAAACTGTCAGTATTTATTATTAGCAGCGCACTGATTCTGCAATATTCTTGCAACTAAATTTAGTAAAATAGGAAATATTAATTAATTAGCTTCTGATTATGTATCGCACTTGTAATAATAATGGAAGTGGAGGCATTTAAAACAACCACAGATACATAGGATTAGATGTATTTTACAAAGCAAATGTTATGTTTGTTAAAAGTATATTAAATTAGAAGTTTTCTTTGCCTAGGTCACTTTCCTTCTGCATTAGAATTATATAGAAAGAGTTTGAAAAAGCTAAATCTGGATTTGGCACTGTTGTAGTACTATCAGGGGTTAGGGGGTTAATGGATAGAGGGTTAGCAGTCTTTCATTTTCCTGGACAATTTTTAAAGTTTTAAGGATTGAAAGTGCTTTTTTATTATCCTAGAAACTTATTGAAAATTTTTTAATTAATTACCCTTTAGCTATAAAGATTAAAATAATGTGAACTGGTGTTAAAAACTTGTAAACCTTTCAACACTAGTTGATAACCCAGGAAAAAATCCTCTAAGCCATGACAACCGGACCTACTGATTGGTACCCAGGGCAAATAAAATTTAACGCCAAGTCAGCAGTTTTTACTAGTGAAAGTAATTTGCATACTACATAACAATATCTAACATTTGAAATTTATGTCTTACTTTTAAATCATATAGTTAGTCTAATGATTCTAGGTGAAAAAGAAGATTATATCACCGAGAGGGTGAGTCTAACTCATTCAGAACGCAAAATCAAAAGAGTACCCATCCGTTATCTGAAAGCATTAATCAATGCAAGCAAGGTAAGATAAATTTATTTATTTTAACTTTAAAAGGTAGAATTGCCTAGACTCAATTGATGGCAGAGAATAATTGTTTGATGATGTTGTGTCGAAATATCGTTTAAGCTTGCTCAGATCAGTTGTTTGCTGTAAAGTTGTGTTCTTGTGTTAATAAAACAAGTCTATAACAACATGCTGCTGATAGTGAAGTCTTTTCTCAGCTATAATTCATCAATTTGAGATTAATTTTACTTGTATAAATTTATGCATCTATCACAATCCAAAACAAAACTTTTTATTAAGCTGCCATAACGAGTTTGCAATTAGAAAAATAAAGCCTTTTTTAAAATTGAATAATTCTGAATTACATGTCTTATACTGTGTTTTTGTGACACAATGTAATTCTTATTTCAGAAATGCAGACAACATGAGTTTAAACAAATATACAGTCTAGTTTTTTTTGTTAAAGTATCAGAGGTCACAGATAATGTTTAAAATGCATTTTCCTTCTTGGTTAATAAATCATCGAGTTAGTGATTTTTTTATAATATTTTTTGGGTTGGTTTAATTTGTTTAGGGCTTGTCAGTTATAGAAAATACGTACAAAGGGGTAACCAAATTGATTTGTTTTGCTATATTTCAGCAAACTGTTGAGTCACCACTTATGAAACTGAGGTTAAGAATCGTCAATTTTCTTGGAACACTCGGTGGTAGCGGCAATGTAGCTATTCTTCAGAATAACAAGCCCATTGATTTGTCAAAAGCAATTGCATGGGACAATGAAGAGCATCTCTCCTTTGCACTTCCTTTCCAAGATATGAAGCCAACAATTTTCTTAGGTATGTGTTTACATCAAATTAAAGATGATCATACTCTGGCATACAATGGCTCTATTTAATTATCCAGTTTGTCATGTGTAGATTTCTTGCTGGCCTGTTCCTATTAATTATATTATTATTATTATTATTTTTATTTCCACTGGACTTACATTTTTTCTAGACTCCTACTTACCGCGTGTTGTGGAACTTTCTCTTTCATCAAGCAATCGTCAAGTCAGGGTTGTAGCTTGTGAACTTTTGCATGCACTCGTCTTGTTCATGCTTGGGAAAAGCATCCAACAAAATAATAAAGTAATTGCTTTTGTATAGAATGCTTAACAACATTTTGCACTGCATTTTTTTGATTTTGTTGTTCAAGATGTTACATTCTTCAATTTAAAGCTGAAATGCTTTAAATTTATGTGTTTATTTGTTTATTTCCTGTCTCGTGAACAAATATTCTGCTTTAATTGGAAATTATCAGCCGAAAGAGAGAAATTATTCAAAAATTTGAGCTTTAAAAAGTTCTATGTTCTACCTAACCATGTGTATAGGTGTCTACTCTACTAAATTGTCTGGTCTATTAAAAACAGGCTCATATTTGTTTACCATAATGTATATTTTCTATTTTATTCGTTGTTATTGAGTACTACTGTAAACCTCAGAAAAAAATTTCAAAAACGGAAGGTTCCTTTTTATTAGTATACTGTTTCCAATAGTATGATGTTTTATACTTTGTAGACAAGCATGGAGGGCCTATATAGAAAAGTTTTTCCTGCTTTGTTGAAGTTGTCATGTAGTGCAGAGCAGGTATGTGATGGTACCGTGTACCTTAAGTTAACACTGCTCTTGTTTAATAGCTTGTGCACATAATTAAGTTTTTAAGGATATTTTTACTTCAAACTTGTTCACTTATTTAAAAATCTTGTACTTATTTTTCAACACTCCATTATGTGTGAGACATTTTAGTTTTACTTAATCTTGCTTTTGTTATTGTTAACAAATTGAAGCATAAACATAACAGACAATATTTCCAAGGTCTGTACATACACCCAGGGCTTTGAATTTTGAGAAAATTGTGTTTCGTGTGAGACCGGAAGAGTAAAGTATTAAAACATTTTGTGACAGGTTTAAAGTTATAACATATAAGATTTGTTATTTACATATGTGGTCAACAACAGTGATGCATTTTTTTAATTTAACATTAAAGGAGACTTCTCTGTTCTTTTTTTCTTTTCTCTTTCTTAGTATAAAATGCTGTAACATAAAATTACTGTGACATATTGTTTACATATATCTATATGTAGCTAACAGTTTTAATCAGAATATAGGAATTCAAAGCAAGTACAAATTCCACAAATAAAGCAAGATTTGAATGTTCAGCAAAATTTTGTTGTACTCAGACATTTGGTTTTCAAAAGGAGCATGTGCAAAATCCAGTATAATGACACTGATTATGTCATTTTCACCTAATTATTTTGTGATTCAATATTATAATTAGAAAGTGCATTCTTTGCAGGTTGCAGAGCAACTTTTTAGTCCATTGTTGTTTCAAATCATTCATTGGTTGACTGGTGCTAATAAGGCAGAAAGTGAGGAAACAATGGCTTTATTGGACGTCATATTGGTCTGTATTAACATTCATGTTTTTATATAATTTATTTAATGCTAGTAAATAAATTGTCTGACGAATTAAATAAACAAGCAAAAAAAAAAAGAACTTAGCAAAAACTTAACAAAAAATGGGAGAGAATTTCCGAAAAGAAAAAAAGGTTTAAAAAAAGTAAGATGTTGAACAAAACAATATTCACCGAAACTCTGAAAGGTAAAAATACTTACAAGATAATGTGATTAGTCAGCAAACATATCTGTGATTAGAATATGGAAAATATTTCTAATCTCCAATCTACATGCAGGATGGTGTTACAAGTTCAACAGACAGTTCGTTAAGAGACTTCAGTGCAAAATGTGTTAAGGAGTTTCTACATTGGTCCATAAAAAATTCAACTGCTAAGGTAAGAAAATATTTAAATGTTGTTGTTTTTTCACACCCAAGTCAAACAATTAATCATGTGGAAAGGACAGTTTTTAATTTCCCTTACAAGTTGAATTAAATTAAGCAAGAAGGTCAACTATTAACCTTCTTTTTCTACTTCACTCTACTTCTAAAACAAATAATATGATGAAATGAGTGGTAGTACATGGGCCATGTTGTTCTGTGTTATCTTAAGTACTCCACAATTGATTAGCATGTAACAAAAAGTCAATATTTTTGTTACTAGCAAGTCAATTGTTAATTAGGCATGCTAAATCATAAAATCAACCAAATCAACTACCTCAAAACCTTGTTGATTTTGTTATTTTTGCACACAATAACGTGGTATTGCCATGGTAGAATGACTGTAAACATGTTTTCGCACATTTGTGTTAGATATAAAAAAATTTAATAGTATGCTGACTGTGTTTTTGACTAAGAAAACTCAACCAGGGTAAAAGCTGGCTTTGCAAAGGAAATGTTTTCTTTACTAAAAAAAGTCTTAGTTGCTAATGGCCTGTTTAAATATTAGTTCACCATAAGAATTAAGGTCAATAGTTATAAAATTAGTGAACCTATAACATTGCAGATATAATATAACTGTGGGTAATTAGGGACCACCTAGAGACTAAAATTGCTCAAATTCCTCAAAGCTAGACAAACCCTCTCATTTCGGAATCTATTTGTTGATGTCATTATGAAACATTAAAGCCTTCACAAATTTATGTATAAATATTTTTGTGGGCCGTGCAGATGTCATGAATTTATTTTAAACATCTACCTTTTTCACTGTTTTTCTGCCTAAGTAGATTTTTGCATGGGTCTTTTGACTTATTGTATAATATCTGCAAAGTGAATTTTTTCATGTAGCTTGAGTTTTTTTTTACCATAAAGCAACTGGAAAAGAATCCTGCAAATCCAAAAAGTCTTTTTAAAAGATTGTACAGCTTAGCATTACATCCGAATGTATTTAAAAGACTTGGTGCTGCAATTGTATTTAATAACATATATGCAGTTTTCAGGTTTGCTATAAGTGTTTCTATTTCTCTTTTCTGTATTTGTGACAGTCTGGGGGAATCTCATTGCAACTTCTTCTTTTTTTGTTTGTTTGCATTACACCATTTATATGTTGTGTCTAAATATTCCAAAAAATACATAACACTCATCATTGCATTTGACAAACTGTTATTAAGAATAAAAATTTTTAAAATTTACAAATCAATTTAAGATGAGAACTTTCTCGTTTCTTAGAGAAGAAGAATCTCTTGTTGATATCTTTACATTGGAAATATTAGTCAACTACATGAATAGCTTATCAATGTCACGCAGTGATGAAAAGTCTCTTGGTATGTATTTGTTTGTCTCTCTGAAGAAAACCTGTAGATTCAGAATGCATACATTAATTTGAACACAATCTGAATAGATCATCGTAAATCAACACAAATCAGTGTCACTAGATACATGCCAGTTGGTTTGAATAGCCCACGTCTTCGCAAACAGTTATAATCGCATATAAAACAAATAGTATGCATCAAATATTAGATTGTTACATGAATCAATTGTTGCAATACAAAAAGTTTTTGACTGGTTCTATGCAGGCGTTGTTTAGAGCTTTAAGTTATCATAGAAGATTGGACAGATTGAAGGTTTTTAGCAAGTCATGTTAGCCATTCATATACTGTTGTGCCCTGAGTGTTTTGTTTGTACTTTACTTTGTATTTTTTACCATTACGTATATTTTTTTCAGGAACAACTGAACAATGTGAGATTGTTATGGAGCACTTAGAAAAAATAATCAAGAAAAAATACAAAATGTTATTAAAGCCAAAAGAAAATCGAAACAGACCAGTGTAAGTGTTCTATTAGATTTTACATTTTCATTACCCGAAAATTAGTTTTAAAACCATGCACCAAAGTTCGCGTGAAACTATAACTTTAAAGACAAAGTTTTTGTCTTAGAAAATGAGCGACAGGTGAAAGTTCTTAGCAGTTTGTGTTCTGACAATTAGTAGTTTTATATGAATTTCAAATTGTTACCATATGTATTTGTTATACTAAGTTACATATTAAAGCAACACTCACAATAAAAATGCTACTAAAACAAACATTCCTTTTGGATTCTCGTTAACTCTTGTCAGCATTTAATTTTGTTTACCTAAATTTTTTTCATTTACAATACATAATTACTTTCAGTGAGTTTAAGCATTTTAAAGAATTCAGCCTGGCTCACGTAACAGTTTGGCTACTACATCAATGTGGGTCCCCTCATGCTGCCTGTCGTCATCAGTGCATGAAATTGGTGTATGCATTTTTACCGTTGCAAAAAGGTAATCATCTGTTCGTTTATATTCGCAAAGATTAGTTTAAAGCAAAAATATACCATGGGGAATTTTTCTACATTTTATATCTGATGTTGGTATCATGCATAAAAATTGATGTGATAGGGACTGTACATTTTTTATTGTAGGTGCAAAATCTCCATTAGACTGGGTAAAAAGGACCTTGGATGAAGAAAAAGATGGTTCAAAATACTTTACTGATAAGTAAGAAGATTTATTTTGTGTGTGTAAGTTGTTGTTTTGTTGCATTGTGACTTTTGTGAATCTCTAATGTTTAACTTTTTAGATTTGAAAAAGGAAGCTACACTAGCCAAGGTGTACGATATCATCCAACATTGGAGGATCGAGTAAAAGGAAAGTTCTCACTTAACCTAGCTATTGATTGGTTGGAAAACTTTCTGGGAGCATTGGACTGTTATTGTTGGGTATTGGGAACTAAAATGCTAACATGCCAACAACTTTTCGTCAGTAAGTTTTTTTATCTTAGTTGGTGAGAATAATGTTGTGGGGCATAGTTTATTGCCTGCTTCTATGTTTATGTGATGTTGTCCATATTTAAAAAATTTAGAATCAGAATGAACAATTCTCAATGCCTACAGTGGTGAACCATGATAAACCTAACATATGTAAAAAAAAATCTAATGCAATGTTGTCAGATAATTGCGATTTATTTTGGCTATATGAAGTCATATTCATTTTGTCTTATTTTCGACATGCACAAATTTTTCGTGAATGTATCTAGTCTTTATTATCATTGATCACCAGGTACTATGTGAAAATTATTTTAAACTACAAATTCAATATTTTGAACATAAGGGTCATAGCTTGCCTTATATGACAAAATACTGATCAATATTTCCATGGCTCCATTTAAATGCTTTTTATTGAGGTGGTATTATTGTGTAAATGAAATATTGTATATTTCTTGCAAAAATTGCTGATATTGCTATATGGTTTATTTTTGCCACTAAAGTCTAAAGTCTTACCAGCAAGCTACTACAACAAAAGACTCATCATTATAAGATCAATTTACAAACACAAAAAACCCATCCTTGTCAATCTCTCTTTTTTTAGAAAATACAGAAAGTAAGATTATGGCATCAATACAATATTTTGTTAGCAAGCTGTCGTTGATTGATGCGAAGACGTTGTGTAAACAGTATGGTGATAATGTTGTCCTGCCATCAGAAAATGAAAGTTTTAACAGGTTTGTTATTTCTTCTTCGATGTTTTCATCATTGTTCTCTATAAGTCTCATGTTATTTGTTTTTTGTATCAATAATAAATCATCAGCTTTTCAGTTCCCTTTAAATAAAGTGGTAATGCTAATTTACACATTCAGTGTAATATATATGCTAGCATCTAGAATGCTAGCATCTTTTCAAATACATTGCAAACAGGAATGAAAAATGTTGTAAAACTATTTTAAACGTTCTTTTTCAAAGTGTACATTTTGCATGTCTTACAAAAAGATGTTGTTTTGTCCTTAATAAAGTCTTCTTTTAGAACGAAATGCACTGTCATCGTTCGTCTTTATAACTTTCTGCTGCTAACCTTAAATAATGAAGTATGGAATACTCAGCAATTGGGAGATGTTGCAAATGATATATTCTGTAAAGAGTTTTTTATAATGATGGTACATTGCTTGTTATGCCCGTCAAATGTTGGCTTCAATATATCTGATTTTGATGTCATCAAAAATCTACCGCTAGAGGTAACCAAGTTACATAATTTTTTCTGCAAAGACTCTATTTGTTCACCTAGGTTAATCTCTCGTTAGTAGCACCTATTAGAACAGTTAAGTGGTATAATGGGTCTCCTAATGAATCTAAGGCTCTTGGAAACCCAGCGCAATCTGCTTTACTTAACAACTTGTGCTAATATATTGATTCCATTTTTAGCAGTTAAAAAAGGATCAAACTATATTGCTATAGTTGAGGTTATGCCTTAACTGGTGACGCACAACTTATTACACTGCAAGGCCAGCACTCCACGAATTGTTACCCAGTTGCTATATAATATAGTGATAAAAAGAGTCTTTGTGTCGAAGTATTTGGTTTAAAATAGTTTTGTTTTCTGTAAACGCATTCTAGTGATAGTGGTTAACCATTTTTGAGTCAAAATAATTTATATTAGAGCTGTAATGATAATATAAGGAATGTAAGGTTACCTTCGACCACTATTTCTGGCTTGACTGAATACTTGCTTTACAATACTTCTCTATCCTTGACTGATGAAAATTCTGTCACTTTGATAATTTTACTTCATCTTAAGATATTTATAATGAACTATTTATTTATACATTGTGTGCTTTGTTTAGCTTGAGCAATTTTTGAAAGTCTTCCTGAAATACTCCCCTGTGACCATACAAAAGAGGTGTGCGGCTGTGTTTTCAAACTTGTTATCAGAAACAGAATATGATCTACTTGGATATCTCCCACTAGACTTAACTACCAATGGAATACAATCCTTAAGTTGTGTTTCAGTTATTCAAATTGCATCTGGGTATCTTTTGTTACACCAAGTTGGGTTATTAAGCAAAGTTATCCCAAAGCAGGTAGAAGTTTTTTTTTATTTTTAAAATAAAAAAAAATATTTATTTGCTAAATTTTAAACGCACACTTGTAATTATGTTTGCCTTGGAAAATACATCATAATACCTTTTTTATCTCTTTTATAGACATGTAGAAATATCCATGATCGATTGCTGTCAAGTCTTAAAAATAGTCTGGTTCCATTGTCAGGTGGCCAACAGGCTAGTATTGTTCCACTACAGAAATCACTAGCTGAGATTATTCTAAAACTAGTCTTGGTATTGCAAAGTGAAGAAGTAATTAAAGTCTTGTTAGATGAGAAACCTATGATAACTGAACAAGGTTTGTCAGTGAGCCATTGCGATTTATTTTTACATAACAAAAAAATCAGTGCCATCATAGATAGAATATGTTTTTTATTGACTAAAAGTGAAACCCTTTCTAAATTTAAGGGTTTTAAAATAAAACTATTTATATTTCTGTTTAGCAGGTCTTGTGTTAAAATATGTTAAGTGATGAGAGACAGATTTACAGCAAATTTGAAAGCCTGTTAAAACCTAAGTATATATTTTTCTTTAGGTTTTGGTAGCATGGAACCAAGAGGACTAATTTTCTACCAGTTATTTTCAAAAGTCTTTGATGAGTATTTTGTTTCAAGTCCACAACAAGTAACAGCCTTGCTTAGTGACAAAATTTCCTTTGGATTGTTAGCAAGCATTTTGCAAGGTGTGTTAACCGAATGTCTAAAGAACAAATCAACAGCCCTGAGGTGGGTTATTTTTTATCTTTTTAACTTTAAAGAAATGTTGACTTGAAATCGCAATGTGCTTACTAGTCGTTGAATGAACATTTAAATAATACTACCTGTTCCCATAATGCAAATTAAAAAACGTTACTTAAATGTTGTCATTTCCTAAAATTAGAAGTGTGAATTCTAATGTAAAGCGTGTGGATGACAAATCGGTTCAAAATGCTTCCATTCTCCAAAAAATTGATTCACTGTATACCACACCATTCTGTGGTGTTTGACTGCTGTAATGCTGTATTTGTGGTACATATAAAGCCCAAATTTTTCTTAAATATTAACCATTATACAACCAATTTGGGGGTCCAAAATAGAGAAACGAAAACTGCGTTACTTTTTGTAATGATGGATAGGGAAAAAATGTGGTGGTAACAGTTCTAGATCTTGTAGGATCACTTTAAAATATTAACTGTTTGATACAAACAAATTGAGATCTTGTTTCCTTAAAAAGGAAGTTCCTGGATAAACCCCTGAACTTATTTCTGTAGTTAAACAAGAAGCTATAGCAGATTAATTCTATCCTAAGATTCACTCATTTATAGTAGGGGAGAAAGGCAAGATTGATGATGCCGCTTCACTCCCTACTTGTAGCTCATTGAGATTTGAGTTATGTAATAAATCTGTTTGATCTATTAAATTTAGATTTTTTTGTTTATAGTAAACAAATATGTTCCAATGTTGTTACAAATTGGTCAACCTTGGTTCTGGGGTTAGAAGCAAACATGGAAATGAGGTTATCTGTGTTTACAATAACCAAATTAATTGTATCCGTTAGCTTGGTATGTATCACAACGTTTAATAAATACATTTTTATTTGTATTTTGTTTGTTTGTTTTTATTTTTTTATGTATATTTAGGAAGCAGTGAAACAGCCTAAGATATTCAATGTTTTTATTGACCTACTAAATGATACAAGTAATGACCTTTCACAGAAGGGAAACATAGTTGATTTTTTGCCAACCATTCTGCAACATTGTTCCGATAAACAGGCTTTGCAAGTAAAAGACGCATTAAAAAATCTAATTACAAGTCATTTCCCTATGAACTCTGCTGATTTAACTGTTGGTGAATCAAAATACATTGAATACATGACATGTTTAAATAAAGTAAGGTTCTTCCATTTCATTGTTATTTTTCCTGTGTTGCGTTTCTGTTTATTATAGTTTGTATGTAAATTAAAAATGTAAATTAAGAATGTAAAACCTTTGTGACAGTACAGGTTTAAAAAAAGTGTCCATAATGGATATTTTGTTTTCTCATTAGTTTTTGCGTTGCCTGATTTCATCTGCAAGTCCATTGGTGTTCGAAACTTTTCTCAGTGTTATTGTGCGGGAAACAGAGGACATATATGAACAGAAGATAAAGCGTTCTCTTATATCTTTCGTAAGAAAGTAAGTTGTTGTGTAATTTGTTTTCCTAGTTAAAAGCAGTACTAAAATGTATTATCAGTATGTATTCTTGGATTTTCGAAGCTGTTTTAATGACTTATCAACTGTTTAGCCATTCCATACATAAAAATTGGACTAAGGTCATGATATATTGACCAAAAGCAGTCAGAACCATGCAGAAAAAAATAAAATTGATATAATGCTCATTGTTTAAAAAAAACAAAAAATGGAAACCTCTTCTTTATGAGCGAAAAATACATTCGATACACATTTCATTTAAAAAATGAACACAACATTCAAAAAGCAAATGTTTTCCAAACAACAGTTTAAAAGTTTGTTGTCATTTGGCTCACAAAGCTTTTATTCTAATAAAATTAAACATAAAACATTTTCACTGAAACTTTGGTGTTGCTGGTTACATGTAAAAAGTTTATTTTCTTTTGTTCTGTTGGGCCTATGCTTAGATTCAAGCTTACGCTTGAGACTAAGCATAGACTGGTCACACAATTAAAAATGACCAATAAAATGTCTTAACAAATTGTCACCTTCTGTATTGTTTCAAAATGTAATATCATAAAGGGCAATAACATAGGAACTATTTAACAAACAAAAATCACTTTTAAACCAATCCTATCAAGTTGTAATGGTCACCAGTAAAAACATCTGTTTTCAGAAAAATGATGACATAGCAAAATTGCTGATGTGAATTTTTTATCCCCATCAATCAATTTTTTATGCTATTCTATATTCCTGTCATATCTCATGGAGCTTAAGCCATTAAAAAATGATTTAAATAATAGCAACAGGTTGTAACAATATCAAATATTGCTTTATAGGCTTGGTAACATCAAAAATATGCAGATTTTCAAACATTGCATGGACGTTTTTATGGACGAGAACAAATACCAAAATGAGTTACGACAGGGTGTTATTGAGCGAGTTTGCATTCCATTGCTGAACCATATCTCAGTACATAACATAAAGGAGTTTTTTAAAGCGAATATTGTAAGTTTGGCAGTTCAAATTCAATCGAAATTCACAAAGAATTCTGAAGAAGCATTTGAAATTCAGTTAATAAATAAAACTTGCTGCTTCAAAATAATAACACTAATGTATGGATTGATTTCAAAGAATGATCTCTCGTCGCCAACTGCAGAAATTGTTAAAGCTTACATGCCAAATCCAGTCAAGGGAAATGAATTAACATCGTTTTTATCAAGGTATTTATGCTGGCATGCATTTTGAAGTTGTTCCTTTAGCAATCTGCTCTTTTGGCAATAGAAAATTTTAGGGTTGCCTTATTTAATTAAGCTTTTTTAAGAAGATTTTTGTAGATGTGTGAAAAAAGAACGTCAGACTATCACATTATTTTACATTTGCTATCCAGCACACACAAATTATTTTGGCCATGTTTAGAAGTGTATGCCATAACACTCACCTGAAAATCATGTGTTCTAAGTCCTTTTTTTTAATTGTCTGTTTAAATCAAGAACACTTTTGGAGTTATGATTTTGTATACATTAGATCAGCTTTAAATGCTTACAGAGAAGACATACGTGGGGAAACAAATTTTGTGGAACTCCGAAGAAAATATCATTGTGCAGCTTACAACTGCCTTATATCTATCATATCATGTACGCAAACTGAATTGAAATTTTTTACAGGACTTTTGTTTACCGAAAATTCTGCAAAGGTTTGTAAAATAAACTTCACTGTTATCACATCTATCTTTTTTTCAGTGTATCTTTTTTTGTACAAGTTGTGTTTGTATTTTAACAGGGATCATACGTATTTGAAAATCTGATTAATTTGAAGAAACAATACAGATTTGAGTCGGAAATTAGTGTGCCGTTTGCTCGAAAGCAAATTCTGCAGTTGATAAGAAAGGCTGCTACAAATAATGATGGTAAAGCTCAAAATTCACCAAAAAATAAAGGTAATTTTGTATTTGAAGGACTTCGTAATGCGACATTGCAATAAAATATTTATTACAACTATTTTCATACCCTTCTGTACTAAAGTTAACTTGAAAAAAGGTAATAAGACTGTAAAGTCACTTGTTGCATGCTCCAAATCATGGTCAAATTTACATGATCATCTACATTGAGATCCAAAAGGATGAGATTAGTAGCAGAAAACACTTTTAAATTTTTTGAATCTAATCAAGTAACATAAGGTCCTAAGTTTACTGTGAGCATTAACAAGTAAATTTCGGCTAGGTTTAGATTTTAGAAAGAATGTTATTGTAGTGTGAAAAACATTACAATTTTTATAAAAAAATTTATAGTGTTTAAAAAAGTTTAGGTTTGGCTACTATGCTATGCTATGCATATTTAAAGTAAAATATATTTCAGGGAAATTTTGTTTTTTTCAGAGTTACTGTTGTTAATACTTGTAATTTTTTTTCTACTCTTTATTTGACTACTTTGTAAGTTTTGAATATCGGTTATAAATGATGTGGCTTAAAAGCACCTATTCTACAGAAAAGGCCAAGGTTATTTAATGCCGAATGACTTGCATAAAATTTTGTCTATAGGATTTGTTCAGTACATGTCATCACAGTACTTAATGGGAACTAGTTTGAGTCAAGATGTCAATCAATTTGATTTCAATAATCCAGTTGAAGCATACACACGTTATGAAACTGACGATAGCAATGCCTTGGATCAAAGTAGTGTAGGGTCCCTACATAAAGAAGTAAGAATGGATGTCTTAAGCATCAATACTATGGCCTTTATGCAAATAAGAACACTTATTTTACTAATTTACTTATTTATTTACTTAATAAAATAGCAAATAACTTCTTATTATAAATTATTGTTTTAATTATTTATAAAATGCATTTTAGCAATCCAGTGAAAGTGCTGATGGATCCATTGAACTAGATGATTTAAATCAACATGAATGTATGGTGATGCTATTAGCCTTGATGGACCATATGAAAAAGAATAAGATATATGTAGCACCTGATGAAAATGTTGAAGCAAAGGAAATGCCTTCTTGGATGCAGTTTTTACACAGCAAGATTAATGGATTCGATGTTGAAATAAATATTAAATTGTATATTGCCAAGTTGATTGTAAATAAACCCAAGGTACAGAGTTATGCAAACATGTTAGAATGCAAAGTAAAATACTTTCATGCCAGTCACAACAATGACTTTTTAAATGTGCTGATAAAAAATAGTTGTGCTTTCTGAGTGTTTGATCATTTCAGAGGAAGAGGAAACCGAGGCCATATTTAAGCTGTGGAAACATTATTTGGGATTTTGTAACAAAAATATATGGTGATTAAACCTTTATATGACATTTGGCTTTATTTTGTTAAAAAAAGGTCCATCAAATTTAAAGCCTAAATCTTGCCATATTTTCATAACTAGATTTTTCTTATCAGATAGCAGTAATTTACTCTAAATCATACGTTTTTGTGTCCGTATGTTTATTAGTTATTTTACGGCCTGCAGTTCATCTAATAGTTTTATGTAATGCATTCTAAAAAACAATGTAAAGGCTCGTTTCCATTCGACTATATTTTCCGCTATAGCACATTTCAACTTAGATGCTGAGCTCAAGAGCTGCTCTTGAGCTTAAGAGCTTTTTGTGCTATAGCAGAAAATGCAGTCAAAAGGAAACCAGCCTTTAGGCTGCATAAGAAAAGTCAACTGTGGAGCGAATTTACATTTGTTGTCATCACAAGTGTTTGGACCTAATATTTGTCAAAATTTCTGTTATATTTTTTAGGTATTTGAACCATATGGTGCTTTTTGGTTTTCACCTCTGGTTCAATTAATTTTAAGTCAAAAGATACCAGGCTCGCCACTAAACTATTTCGTGATGGATATAATAATTGTTATGCTGTCATGGTCGTCAACTGTCATTCCGGAAGATACTGTGAGTGGAAAGAATTTGGCGAGCAGCATTTTGGATTACTTACTGAAATTTAGTCACCATGCAAATCGAGCGGTGTTGAAAAATAATCTTCAGGTCATCAAGACAATGTTACAAGCCTGGAAAGATAGACTGGAAATAAGTTACAAGATTATTTTCCAACATTTTAATTGTCCTGATGAAAAAACAAAAGATAATATGACTGGTTTACAATTGCTTGGTCTTGTTTTATCAAGTGGTTTTCCTCCATATCAAAGACAGCTTGGATTATCTGAGCAGGAATACTTTTTAAATCTGACGAGGAACTTATCTTTTAAATATAAAGATGTCTTTGCTTCCGCAGCAGAGGTTTGCAGTTTAGCTATAAAATATTACAAAAACAACAATATGACAACAGAATTGCTGTATGATATGATCCGAGATCTTCTAGTGAAATTCTCCAGAACAACAAAGGATCGTTTTGTTGTTTGTTTACATAGCATGAAAATATATTACCCAGATATTGTTGATGAGTAAGAGGTTTTATTTTGATTTTGTCTTTTATTTCATCAATTTCAATTTGCTTACTTATCTTTTGTTACCATCAACGTCACTGTGTTGCTTTATGGGCTGAATCGAGTGGCTGGAACCTGTTCTAGACTAAACTAGTTTTGGTCTAGAATGCAATGCCATGTATCTTTAACTTTCTTCGCTGTAAATAACCAAACTAAATTATTTAATGTCTTTCACTTAATTCAGTTACTGAAAAATTATACCTAAAATCTTCTGTTTTTAGCTTCATTTCTCCAGTTTTGTATTGTCTATCGAGTTTACATGGCATCTTGAAAACGCAGTGTATTCAGTGTTTGGCAGCACGAATTGACCATTTGCAGGATGAGCATCATAATATATATAAACAAATTAAAGGGAAAGAATTGTCAAACATGATTACACACAAGTAAGCGTGATTTTGAATTAAATGCTTAAATAAAAAACCGTTTATTGATCTGATGTTTTTGTTATTCTGCATTTCTAATTTTGTAATTTTTTTCAGTCTATCTCCACTTTAATTACTCCTTGATACTCTTTTTTTGTTACTAGTTTCGAATTCTATTATTTTTTATTATTTTTAAACATTCAGGCATATAAATTCGTGAATCGTTTAAAAGGATATTTGTATCATCGCTTGATAGTGTGATCTAGAGTATACTGTTATCTTTTTTTGGTAATTAATTGATTGATTCATTGTTTCAGGGAGGAAGAAACGCAACTGGCAAGCATAAAACTTGCCAGAGGTTTGATTAAAAGTTTAAAACAGGAAGACTTGCTTGTTGTGTTACCATTAGTTGCCACATTGCAGTCTAGCAACAGTGAGATTTTACGAGATGAGATGTATGAATTGTTTATGTGGGTGTACGATAAATACAGGTAGTTACTGATGGATATACAATTTGATTTTCCACTTGAAGTAGGATTTACATGGACCCAAGGTTTTAAACAATATTTTTGAAACACGAAATTGAAACCCTAATTTTTAGTTTTATCAAATATTTTTGTTTGCCTTCAGCAACAAATATTTCCTTATGATTAATACAAAAGGGCAAAAATGATAGATCACAATGTATTTAAAAGGACTAAGAGATTGTTATTGTTTTTAAACACGGAATTGAAATGGCAGAGTTTATCTCTATATAATCATAGCCATGCAAAATGGTATTGCAAGTAGCGAGTTTTAAGAAATGCAGTAAATAGAGGACAGGCAACTCCTGTAGATTTATCCTCAAGCCATCACCTAGTATCTTTATTGTAACATATTATTGATACAAATCAAATTGGCATTACTCTCTATTTGACTTTAGATCAGAAGAACAAATGGAGACAGAGGCAACTAATGAAGTTCTAAGAATAAGCAAAGAAGTCTTACTGGTTGGGATTAATGACACAAGCAATTTGAGTTTAAAATTATTAAACTTCTGGAGACATGAATCAAGACTACCAAATGCCACCATTGAACGTTTAATTGAAATATTACGAGCATTGTATTCAACAAAAATAGAGAAAGAATATTTAAGTTACGCCACTAACCTTTTGTTACAACTAACATCACTAAGTCCAGATTACTCTCGCCCGTTGTTTGATTCTGGACTTGATTCAGAAGAGAACTTTCGTAAATACAATATTAACTTCTCGTGGCAGCGTCAAAATGTGGCAATGACTCCTCTCTTTGTAGCATCGCAGAGATCTTCTCAAGGAAGTTATAGTTTAACACAGGGCTCTAGTGTGGGTGCTGGAATGCTAAGAGCAACTCAGAAAACTTTCGACTTCTCGCAAACAAATCAGTCAACTGTTGAGAACTGGATGAATCCTTCTGTACAGGTAAGTTTTAATTTCTACTTTAAACAGAGAAGGTGAAAAAAAGTATTATTGTGGCTTTTACAAGTAAGATCAAAGGAATTTTAGTATATGTATTTACTACTGGTGGACATAATAGTTTGGTAATAACACAAAATTGCCAAGAAAATTAGGGGACAAAGCTAAATTCTAGTGAGAAAAAAAAGAAGCTATGATATAGGAAGAATATATCCTGACGGTTTGTTAAATTTTGACTTTAATTCTGTGCTAGTGACTATTGGATTAAATACAGTAGTTGTGCACACATAAATAGCTTTAATGTTATTCTGCAATTTTTTTATTATTAGATATCCTCTCAATCTTTTTCGCCTTCCTCTCCAACATCACCAACATCACTTTTTGCTATGGACAGCTATTCCAAGACAACCTCCGCTGTGGATGAGACAGATGCTGGTAGTAGGATTGCTAAAGAAAGAAAAAACGAAATTTTGAGATTAAAACGGAGATTTTTAAAAGACCAAAAAGCAAGAGCAGCTCAATTTGCAACTTTGGAAATCAAGCGACAGAAATTACGAGAAGCAGCTAAAGAAAGGCAAAAGGCAGCTAGAGATCGGAAAGTAATCATGTTAATACAAATTATATTTTTGTTATTAAACCAGGAGAAGATATCCACTAGGCAGTACTTTGTTTTCTGCTCTCTTAAAGTTTTATTGATTAAGTTTTTTGTTTGGTAATCTTATATTTTTTGTCATTTCTTGTGATTTAAGATGTCAATAATAAAAATTAGTGGTTAGACAAGATGATAGAATCTTTTTCTTTTCGTTCATTTAAAATATATATTATGAATTAATGTATTTATTACTGTATTTTATACTTTATACTTTTACTGCCGTTTGTTTTTTCTCATCAGGTTGTTATGTATCGAAAATATAGAGTTGGAGAGCTCCCTGATATCCAAATTAATCATTCCGAGTTGATCGTGCCACTACAAGCCTTAGCACAACTGGATAGCAAAATAGCACAAAAACTGTTCAGCACTTTATTTTCAGCTATTGTGTCAAAACTACCAGAAAAGCTTTCAGATGCTGTTGTGCAAAAAGCCTATGTAGACATTCAAGATTCACTTGATAGTATGATGAAGTTATCGACCAGCAACAATCCAGCATTTGCATATGCAATTGAAAATATCTGCTATGAAAACAAACGCTTTAAACTGGATCCTCAGGTGATCAGTAATGTGAGCGTAGTTAGTGTGCAACAACCAGTTGGTATTTTGTTGTTGGAAAAACAGTTGCTAAGCAACATAGAAACTAACGTTGAACCAAAAAGAAAGAGAATGCGAGGTGCAGTGAAGACAGAGGATGTTCGCGCATGGTTGGAGTTAGCGAAAGTATACGAATCTATAGAAGATTATGATTTTTTACGAAGCATCTTCTCCAGTTGCATATCGAAAGCAGACATAACAAGAAATGCTTTAGCATCAGAAGCGCAAAATGATTTTGAAACTGCACTCTCTTTATACAGAGAGGTATTACTTTTAATGTCCTGCTGTAAAGTTACTTTCCTTCTTTTGGTATTGCATTGCATACCCATATTTAACCATTTTTCTTTTCAATGTTACCAGATGCTACTTTTCCCATCAATTTTCTTTTGCTGAGAATCTATATGCTAATTCAAAATCAAATTTAGTTTCATGTAAAAAACATTGCCATGTTAACTACTCCTGCAATCTTCTTTTGGTATTGCATGTGTTTACGCTATAACAGATTGTGTTATTGTTTTTGTGTGTTAATGTAAACAGGCGTCCAGCAAAGATTGGGAAGACAGTCCAACAGAAGAAGAAGAAGAATACTGGGACACAGCACGTTTGAGGGTAGGTGATTTTAAGTATTGTCGGTGAGAATTTGTTAAAATTTTAATAAGTTGAAGTGGTGTGTGCTTTTGAAACAAATTTATGTAGGGTACAACATTTTCTAATTCAAGAGTTGTTAATAGATTTTTTTTTCTTAGTGTTATGAACGTTTAAGTAAATGGACAAACTTGAATAGGTTTACTGTAAAATCGATTGAACAAATCATTGATGACAATAATCCAGTTGATGTGATGAAAATATGGGAGGATGAAGTACTGCAGGTTTGTGTTCATTGTTTGTTTCTTTATCACTGCAGACTTTAAACGCTTGGTGCAGTATAAATTTTGTAGGTAAGGAATTTGAATTTGACGTTAAAATTTGTGTCTTTTAAATAATTTGACTGCAGGATTCAACTACAGGATTGTTTTAACTTCTTTGTTGCATGTTTAGGAAACATACCTCCCATGTTATATAAAAAGCAACATAAAGTTACTGTGCCAGGGGAACCTAGATGAAGTGCATGAGGATTTTCAAGGTTTTGTTGAGAAATCTTTGAAACAGAGTGAAGCTAAGGAACACTTGCAGGTAAAAAGAGAAGTCTTGCACAACTGGCTTTTTTAGTATTTAATATATCAAATTGTCTGTATTACAAAACTCGTTCGTTCGTTCCTTCATTTATTTATTCAGTTTTTTTTTAGCAATTTTAGTTGTATAATTCTTAATGAGGAATATTTAACATTTTGTTTTTGTAGACACATTATTGTGATGAACTTGCACTTCTAAATATCTTCAATAACAGCTATGGTGGAGCACAGCACTACCTTAATATCAGCGTGCAAAGATTTTTAGATGTAAGTTCTCTCTCTCTGGTGATTTATATCAATGCAGGTATTATGCCACAGATGTAGGAGTTTATTCTTTCTGTAATAACAAACCCAAATTAAGGGCCATTGCTGTCCCAATCAACCAAATTGCCTTCTAAATTAACTTTAAATTAGGTCTTGATGATTGTTTTTTATCCTAAGTTGATATCTCCATCCATTACCTAACTGATACAAAAAATCAGTTAGTATGAAAAAATCCGATGATTTGATTAGTTTACGGTTTATTTTAACAAGTCTTTTTTATGAAGCCATACTAACTAGTCTGTGCCCTTGGTCAGGGCACCGACCTCGCTATCTTGAACTGTATTTTTTTGGGCTTTTTTTCTTGGGCTTTGCATTTCACTGTACAACATGAAAACCGGTCAGTATCCGTTTAATAAAGGGAGTTATACAAATAAAGCATCACGCTAGATTTAAGTCAATTGAAGTTCATATGACGTGCAGCTGCTTGGTATAGACATGTGATCACTAAAAATTTCGTTCTTTAAGGTGATTACTCTGTAGCAGCTGCTATCTTTTCATGTAATTTTTGTCTGCAATGGATGTAAACTTCTTTGCCTTCTACACCTTAGGAATGGTCGCACATGAGCAGTTTAATTACCACAACTAGACATGCAAAGCTGCAAAGGCTGCAGAAAATTGTGGAAATGGAAGAGTTTATAAAACTCATGTCAAGTCAGGGTAAGTCATGTGTTTGTGTACTATGTAATATACTTCTTCTTTTTTTCTATCACAATCTCTGATTAATACTTTTTATCAAGGTCAGGATTATATATTGTTTCTGCAACTTCTTAAAATTTACATCGTTACTCACAACAAAGTTTTTTTTATTTTTTAGAAACAAATATTGTATGTTGAATGATCATTTTTTAAAAATATAAACATTCATGTTTTAATACCCTACACGATTTTTTTTCAAGCAAATGAACTGAATAGCTATTAGGCAACTTTAATAACTTCTTTGGATAACTTATTTATTGCACGCTTCAGTTTATTTTTACCAAAATCCTAAAAATCTTCTAGTTGAGAAAAGGATCAGGATTAAAACTTACCAATGCACTGATATAATGGTGTTAAATAATAGACTGGTGTGTGTTCAAGTGCGAATGTCAGGCTAGTTATTTGTGAAAGTAGAATTGGAAATATTTTTCTCCTAGATTGTCAGGAAGTTGACAAAGTAATATCACTCTTGTCAGCATGGTCACAACGTTTACCTGATGAACGTCTTCATTCAACACTTGTATGGGATGATGTCATTCTGAACAGGTATATTTTATTGTTAATTTTAGAAATAAAAAAGGACTAATAGTTTCATAAAGCCGTCAAATTTCCATTTGTTGTTTTTCTGTTATGGCGATATAGTGATAACTGACCACTGAGGACTTATGGGGGACGTTTCGGACAACTTTTTCTCACAGAAAGAACCTTTACTTCCTTTTGGTGAATTTTCTTTACTTTTTTTAGAAATGCAACTTGTTCATCTGTTTGAAACAGCTTTCTTCACTTGCTACATGTCAAATATTTTTTGAGGCTATAATGTCTTGTTCATCTGTTTGAAACAACTTTCTTCACTTGCTACATTTCAAATATTTTTTGAGGTTATAATGTCTTGTTCATCTGTTTGAAACAACTTTCTTCACTTGCTACACGTCAAACATTTTTTGAGGCTATAATGTCTTGTTCATCTGTTTGAAACAGCTTTCTTCACTTGCTACATGTCAAACATTTTTTGAGGTTATAATGTCTTATATAATCAAACAATATTGCAATCAATTCAATTTGTGACCTGTAGCATGATAGAATTTGTGCACGATCAAACTTTAGAATATATATTTGATGTTAGCAGGATCAATGTCCTGTAGTAGTAATAGTTCAAATATTAAATAGTGTTTCATAAAAGAAAAATGTTTGTTTATGGGAAGATAAAATTGCAAGTCAAATATAAGGTAACAGTTCTTCGAATTATGCTTGTAAATGGTAGGACAAGTAACGCAAGTAATTTTTTTTGATCCAGTAAGTGTGTAAAGGTTTTTCTGATTATGCCTACATTTTCTATTTTATAGATGTTCCTTTATTCGAAAAATGAAATCCAATTTTCAAGACAATAGGTAAGCTAGTTTATATATAATATTTTTTTTTAGGAACTGGGAGTTTGTGAAATTTATTAAAATACTTTAAAGTTATGTACATGAGAGTTACACTTTGCCCAATGTGACGTGAAATCAGTTCAGTGACGTGAAATCAATTAATTCTTTGTTGAGAAACCCTGAATATTTTAAATGTTGCCCCCAAAGTAAATAAATTCGACTTCTGCTTAGAAAAAAGAAGTACGTGTTCACACTGGGTGTGAAAATCTCATGTACACACCAGAGTAAAACTTGCTTGAATTGAGTACTATTTTCAGTGTAAAGATGGCTGGGAATTTTAAAAGTTTAGCTGGAGATTTCACTTTACTTGGGGATCATAGTGAAGCATTTATATAATTTAGTTTTTTATTTTGAAATTAACCACAATAGCCAGTGTTTTATAAACAGACGAAAACAAACCCAAGGGTAAAAATATGAATTGGAAATTATATTGAAAATACAGTTTTAGTGATTATTTCCGGGACTTCTATCATTTACACTAAAAAGGAAAATGTTTTTGTTTTTAATTTTAGACACTTTCCTTGTGTCACTGCATTTTTACTTTCAATAACAAGTCTTTAAATTTCAATTATTGACAACGCCCTGCCCAAGTTGGAAACAATGGTTGTGTGAAACAAATTTAAAAATTCAGTTATTGAAAATTTATTAAAAAACATTTCGCATTTTTTCCAATAAACGCCCCCTCTCTTTAAAACACCCCTCTTTAATAAACGCCCCCTCTAAATGCAATAGTAAGTAATATAACTTTTTTATAATATAACTTTTTTTTAAACGCCCCCCCCCCTAGTTTGATGAAAGGCGTTTATTTGAAAACCCCTTTGAACCTACTGATTCGGACGTTGAAGATGGCAATATTTTAAAG
Organism: Hydractinia symbiolongicarpus; assembly: GCF_029227915.1. Taxonomy (NCBI): domain Eukaryota; kingdom Metazoa; phylum Cnidaria; class Hydrozoa; order Anthoathecata; family Hydractiniidae; genus Hydractinia; species Hydractinia symbiolongicarpus. The sequence goes on from NC_079878.1 coordinate 1,258,907, forward strand.
AATTTAATTGACTTTGATGAAGAAGAAGATGAATACATTGTAAATACTGAGGATATATAAAAAATATACATGTCAAAAAATATTTTTGTAAATAAACGCCCCTTTTTTATTAACGCCCCCTAAAAATTTTAATAAACGCCCAGGGCGTTTTTGGAGAAAATATGGTAGTAAAAAAAAATAACTCTCAGTGTCCTTGACCTTACATTTCTGGAAAATTAGGTTAATAACCAATTTGTATTTCATGATTTTTACTGCCCCTCAAGTAATATGTGTATGTATACAGAGTTTTTTTTCTGTTTGTAACCAATCACATCTTATATGTTTTCAGTGACTTTTTAAAGACACTTGATATTGAAGAAGTAAAGAATATTTTAAAAATTGCTGACGTTGCAAGAAAACAGGTATGTCATTGGCTAACTCATTATACTGTGCCAATAGAAAGGGGGATTAAATAATTGGAGTTCTCATACCATACCATAGATGAAGAATATTGGAATATGTAAATACTGTTTTGTCACTAAAATGCCTGGTGTTATACATATGTAACAAATAGGAACAGACAAGGCAATAAAATATATGACTTTTTACACTCGCCCGCTCACAAAGAAATGTATTAGTTTAGATGTTTCCCATAGAGCACATTCACAAATGCCAAATAGCAATCTTAAGCCACTTTTTTTTGTTTGCAACAAAAACTTTTTTTGACCAAATTTTGAATTAGCAGGCTGGTAAAAGTAAGGGGTCAATTATACAATTAATTAATCAATTTTCACTCTTCATTTTACCCAGAAACAAAAAGTTTGCTCACTTTTCCATATTTATCTATTATTTAAAAAAAATAAGAATACTTTTACGAAGAATCAATATGTTAAAAACCCTGGTATAGCATTTTAAGAATAAATTAGAACCCAACTTGACTTGACCGTTAGGAAAAATAAACTGAGAAGGCCAAGAATCATTTTTTTATTAAAAAGGTTTGCCTCATGTGTTGGCATTGTATAGTTTTGAACGTAAGAAAATTATTTTTTAGGGAAATTATGCTGTAGCATGTCAATATCTTCGCGATTCATCTGAAGCAACTCTTGATGTAAGTCAAATTTTATTACCAGATAGTTTTTTTAAAGTTTACCAAATTAATTTTGGAGAATTCCAAATTGAATTTAGTTTCCATAGTGAAGTACAAATAAAAAATGAAACTAATAAATAATAATAAAAGAAGATCAAATAATAAGAAAGAATGTCTTAACAATAATAGAAAATTTTATTCTGATCTAAAGAGTATTCAATCCATTTTAACGTATTGTTGTTGGTTGTCAATATATAGCTGTATGCACGTTGTTACAGCTTTCTTTTAACAAGTTATGTTTACATTTCTTTGGCGTTTTATCGTATTCCGTTAGCTGTTTTATCGTGTTTTATCGTGCAATAAAGGGCGATGAAAAATTATCACGTAATTATTTTATTTCAGAAGAAATAAAAGTTAAATTGCAAAAAAACATTTAGTATCAATATTTTTTTTGGATTATTTGCATAGTTTCAGTGTAGAAGTTAAGATTTTAGACAATCTTTTTAAAATCTTACATGGCTTGATTGTTGTTAAATAATTCTTTCTTTTTTAGCATTTTTCATCTTCCAACTTACAACTGATTTGGCGCCATATTTATGTGAAAATACATTGCGACAAAGTAAAGATGTTTCAAAGAAATGTTAAAACTAATATTTGTGCACTTGTTTCTGCAATGAATCATCTTGGTAAGAAGTACAACTGTGGACAGAAATATTGAAACAAGACAGTTTTTTTGTTATTTTTTAATTATTGGGAAAAGCGTCGAATAGCCAATATTCTGCAGCTAGCAGGCTCCACAACTGAATGTTTTGTACACGCATAAGCCGAGGCAACAGTGTTTAAAATTTACTAGCCGCAATTTCTAATACGCCAGCACAGCGTAATAAACAAAGTCTGGCCCACGATAGCCCTCTGAAATTCTGACATCAACAGTTTGTATATTTCTAGAGTTTAAGATTTGAGTGAACTTTGACAAGTTTAAAATGCAATGTAATTATTTGTGGTGGATGACTTCGAAATTAGCTTACTTGTTTCAATATATTTGTGTATGGTTGTAGGTTTTCTAAAATTCTAAATTTCAGTTTTTATATTTTTTGAAATAAAAAGTTAATAAAAAAAGTAAATAAATTTTATTTGTGTTTTAAATTTTATTAAGAAGTTCAAAAAGTTTCAGCAGATAAAATTTCAACAAAAAAGTTAAAAAATATTTTTGCCAACATTTTCAACAAAAGAACTTCTAGACAAAACTTATGAAGTGAGAAGTATTTGTGGACCTGAAAGTGTGGTGCATGTAACAAAAACGTCAATGATGCAAAAGACAGACAATATTGTAATGGACTGAGTAAAAAAAAATGATCTTGCAGTTTGAAAAAAAATTTTTTTTTTAAAAAAGAATGATCTATTGTTTATGTAAGTCAAGAAAGGAAAATTTTAATTTTATAGAATTTTGAATGGAAATATCATTAAGCAAGGTGGAAGTTAGGACTGTTTCAAAATTTTGTCCACCATGTGTCTTAATGAACTGCAAAGTCCGCCTTTAATTTTTCCTATTTTACAATCCAAAAGTCTATTTTAAGGACTTATGGACATTATCATACTAAAAATAAGTAAAAATCGATGATTATTAAAAATAGTTCAGCTGACAGTTTTTTAGCATTCAACGTAGCAACTCTATGACTCTTCCACAAACGACACCAAACTTGGACTTTCCAAATAATGCTTGCAACTACTGGTGTTTTTAATTCCTAAGTAAAGCCTACTGAATGCAGTATGTTGGTCAAACACTGTTTGGTTATTCTCATAGTTAGGGAAAATGTGTGCAGGTTAAAGATATAAAATTTTTGTTGTTTTCATTTGTTCTATATTTTCTCAGACAATTCACAAAAGGATGCGTGCAAAGATGATAAGATGAATGTAAAGCAAAAATTATTGGAATACAAAACATGGAAAAGTATGATTACGTGTTTACAAACCTGCGGTAGGTGTTGAATTCATTTCTTTTTTTAGTTTTCATTTATTTTTTCTTAGTTCAATCGTACCCTTGTTTTCTTGAGAACTTTCTTTGGAGGGGGTTTCTGCAATAAAGAATTTAGATTTTGTTTTCTCTGCTTTTCAAGACATTGTGAAATGTCCAGAACGAATCCATGATAAAGAGTTAAATTTCATACAGCAGGGAAATTTTTTATAGTCAAGGCTTCATTGATTATATCTAGTCATAAAAAAATAATAATATCGCAACCGTAAATGAAAGCCCTACTTCTGCTTAGAATTTGTAAAAATGAAATACCTCTGCTTAGAATTTGTAAAAATAAATTGTATTTTTTGTAGATCAAGAAGATGCAAAAAGATTGATCCAAGAGAACATCTCTAAGTTAACTGCTCTGACAGGCATTTCAACAGATAAAAATGCTGTATGCATTTGTTTTATATAATATATTAAATGATACTCAAATCTACACCCGTCGCAAAAACGCCCCTGTCCTTTTTACACGCCCCTCTTCTTTTTTTAAAAAAGGTGACTTCTTGGAGCAGTATTTGTTTTTATTTAATAACTAAAGCTTTTCTTTTTTTATAAACCAATGTTTATTAAAAACGTAATGTACTATTTTGGTGATAAATAGTTGGCTTCTGAAAAAAATCTTCAAACGAGCACCTTACCCAGAAAAGACTTCTTCCACCTAAAACTTTTGCAATAGTTAAAAATCATTTTATTCATTCGACGAATAGAATAGCTTAACTACCCCTACAATTAAGATTCAACATTCAGTAACTTTTTTCCATGTTTAGTAGTCACTTACAGCATTTTAGGTCTCATCACATTACCTTTTTTACTTGATGACTCTTCAAAGATTTTGTGCTTGAAATTAAAGAAATTGCGTATTCAGTAAATTTCACAAAACCACCAATTTTCTATACAAGCAAGTAAAGACAAAGTATTGATTTATTTAAAAAGAAATATTTATTTCGCACGAAAAAGGTTTTTATAAGATTTTATTCCAACCTACCAAATTTAGTGATACATTCCATCATTTCTTCATAGTGTGTTGCAAGATTGCATGAACATTGCCAGAGTGCACTTGAGCTGGCTATCACGTGCTCAAACAGATTAGATGAAGCACAACCAACCACAAGGTAAGAGACTGTTATAAAAAAGGAATGACTGTTGTTAGTTTAATTTCAAAGTTTCATTATCAGCACTCTCCCTCAGAGGGTGTGAAAAGTGAAGTGTTGTTATTGTTTGATTTGAAGGTTTGCAGGAGAAGAGACCCCAATTTTAGCTCACTACTTAATGAAAGTTTTTTTATTTTTGTTAATCGTTATGTATTGGTTACAATTTGGTATATCAATTCGCCAGTCGTTGGAGAATACTTTTTTAAATGATTCGTTGTACTTCAGCAAAAAGAATTTTATTCTCAGGAAACAATTTGCCTGAACTGCTAGAAAAGCAGGGAAGTTTGTAACAACATCACTTCTTCAACTAGTGTGGAAAACCAACTCGATCGATGCTGCATTTTTTTGAAGCCCTCGTAAAATGCTATGACCTATGTTTTTATGTAGGGACTTTCAAGTGAGAGCATTGATGAAAATGGTTGATTTCTGTGATGACAGACTGAAAGGAGAAGGTTCACCATTGTCTCTTATGTCTGTAATTAAGTCGAACGTAAAAAATGATATGCAGTATATGATTGAGTGTACTTGAAATTCTGTTTAGTTGTCAACCATCACCCTCAGTTGTTCATACCATTTGTATATTTCTTCTAGATGACAAAGACACAAAAGAAAATTGTGGACACGCTGACACCATCATTCGAAATCTATTGAAAGCAATGAAGTTGAATTCTGAGAAAGCTCGTCTTCGATTTCCGAGACTGTTACAACTTATCGATGTATACAAAGACACGAGAGAAGTGTTCCTGAAACAGGTTAAAAATTATAACTTTTGATGTTTTTTAAAGAGGACTGTTAGATAGTATGATCTGGTCCACTTGTTTCAACATGTTTTACCGATCGTAATAGACATTACAATTGTCCATATCTTTCCATTTTGATGTAGGTTTTATTCTCCTGCTATGTTTTGTTGAATTCAATTCTTCTTTGGGTAGTTTTTATTTGTTTCTTCATTTTCAAAAATCTTTCAAAAAATACAATTTTTTTTTTCAGTCAGGACAAGTTCCATGTTGGATGTTTTTAGCATGGATTAATCAGATAGTTGCCTTGATTGATAAATCTGCACAAAGCAGTTTGGTGACCATTCTAAATGCTATTGCTCGTGCCTACCCCCAGGCGTTGATGTATCCCTTGAGAGTTAGTAGTGATCAATATCACTTCACGAATGATTCTGACGGAAAAAAAAGAAAGGATTATTTTACCAGGTTTGATTTTAAGCTGACTTTAATTTAAAGTGATATAAATTAAAAGAATTGTTCACTCGCAGTGCATTTTAGCGTTTCGTACAATTTTATAATCTTTCAGTGTGTATCTAACCAAATAACCTTAGATCTTACGCCCGTGTCTATTGTAAACATTGACAAATTCAAAGCACGTGTTTTGTATCAAAAATGCGTTTATAACTATTTGTGGGAACAGTAGAGTTACCTTTCCAATTATTTTGTTTTAGAATGTAGTACAAGTCTACGTTTCTTTTATAGGTTGCAAGCACATGTCACTTCGCCGCTTTTGGAGCCATTTGCTGATTCATTAGGACAACTTACTAACCCTACTCATGTGTTCAAGGTATTTTTGTTGTTACGAATCACGTATTTGTCCCTTGATGGAATATTACTCCAAATTCTTAGAAATTAACTTTTGGGTAGATTTTTATAGAATGGAACTAAATTTATCTTTTGGTTCTGAAAATTTTTAAAATTGTAATTTTAAGGCAGCTGTATTAAACCTAGAAATGTTACAACAAAAATTAGAGAAGCCGAATCTCTGATTCACTTTTTTTTCTGGTAGGGGAAGACCTTAGTTAAAAAGACGTAAAGTTAAAGGACCTATCTCCTTGAAATGGAGTTCTCCATTTCAAGGAGATGGGTCCTTTTTCGTGAGAAATACGCTTATGTAATTATTTTAAAATGACAGAAATTTCCTTTATACTTGAGGGGCGATACGTTGATGTAAAAACTAGAGCAAATGTGTACTCAGTTTTTTGCTTTTAGAAATGCTTTTTCCCGAAACTATTTCGTTTACAATATTTTTCAGGACTGCATTTACGAATTGAAAAAGTATGTGCGGCAAAAGAACAAGGAAAAAGTTTTAAGATGCTACAAAGATCTTGTCGGGAAGTTATTTAATCTAGAAAGTTCACAGGTTGCCACGATGCGAGATAATGGAAGTAAAATCGATATTGGAAAAGGTTCTTTTATCAAGAAATTTTCCAAGGTTTTGTTTTATGTTAATTTTTTTAACTTTGATTACTTCTAGTTGTTGGATAGGTGAAAGTATACATAAAGTGAAGAGGGGAAATATATTGTTTTATCAGACAGTCTTCCTAAAACTTAATTTTGTTCTATAATCTTTTTATATTCCATAGTTTTGATCGATGTTGTAATTGTCAACCATCGCACCACTTTAACATACTTATTATTGCTATTGCCTCTGTTACACTAAACTTAGACAGTGCTTATAAGTTGCGGATAGAGATCAAATCTTATACGGTAGAAATATGTTCACTGATACTGGACCTATTCTATATGCGAAACGGAATTTTTTCGTTTCAAAGCAAAAAGTAAAATGATTTGGTTCTGATACCAAAACAAATAAAAGCATCAAAGCGAAATGGCGGCATTAATAGGTAAACAAGCAGTGAAGTTTTTAACTGTCGTATTGGGGACTTTTTAAGTCAGTTCTTCGTGTTTGCCTGTACACGTATTCCGGGATGATTTCTTTTCGGAATGACATCTCTCTGCATTGTGTCAAAATAGTCTGTATAAAAAAAAAATTAAAGTGAGTTATTTAGTGTAAAGTCCTGTTTACACGACCAAAAACAAAGGCAGTACGAATGGTAATACATTTTGATCTTCCATGCACTTTTGTTATGTCCAGGAGCATAAAAAAACTCTGGAAACATTGTTTGGTAAAGATGGCCGAAAGCTTGTTGGAATGGATGAAAAGGTAGAATATATCATCAACAATGTGTTACTTTAAATTTTTATTTTTAAACTTTCTGCTTTCCAAACTTTATTTCAATTTAGAGTTTCAATGAAGCCTTAAAAAAATTTCCTCTCGACAATATGCGCAAAGCAAGGTTTGAAGGTAACCTAAAAGATTTCTCACCTTGGTTGAGTGGATTTCAAAAAGATCGTTTTAAAAACCACCTTGAAATTCCAGGTAAAACATCTATCTGTTTATAAATGAAATGTTGTAATATGTTTAAAGCAGTACTTACGACGGAAATGTCTCTACCGGTTGTTGATACTGAATGATATTTGAATTCTGAAGATTTCATGGCCAAGTCCAATACCTGATGTAATTATCCGATCTTATATTTTTTGCAACCTCTTGTCTTAAAATGTAGAAATAAAATAAGATTATGAGACAACTCTGTCTTTCCCTGTTTTTAATGATGTTTTTAAATGATTTTTTATCCCTAATGTTAAAGTTCAGGAAGTAAATTCTTTTGGTAGGCAGATTATCACTGTTTCAGTGGGCTTACAATGTTTTAGGTTTTTTTGAAATTATTTTTAGGTCAGTATGTTGGCCATAGTAAACCTATGATAGAATATCACGTCAAAATTGTTGGATTTGATCAAAGGGTAAGTTAAGTTCACAATCATTTGAATGATTTAATGTTAACAATTTGTGAAAAAAAATGTTAGCCAACCTTTTAACAGGTTGCAGTTGGATTCCCCAAATCGTGCTATTTGTTGACATGATGTGGTATAAACTCTAGCCTTTCATTCTTTAATTTCTTAGGTACTAACAATGAAGTCATTGCGTCAACCGAAGCGTATTACTATCCGTGGTGATGATGAGAAAGAGTACAAGTTTTTAGTGAAAGGAGGGGAGGATTTAAGGCTTGATCAGCGACTTGAACAGGTAGAAATCCTAAACCTGTATTTCAGTACTTTTCGGAGTGTAAAAAAGCAATAAACGCTAGAATCCTGTGAGGTGTTACATCTCACAGGATTCTAGTGTTCCAAGGTGTAATCTAGTGTTCCAGGGTGTAATTCAGCGTTCTCAGTAGCCTTTAAAAACGGCTATTTCTCAATGGAAATTTATCCCAAATTTCCCAGTTTATTAGAGGAGCTAATTATATTCATTTATAGACCATTTTATGCAAGTTGTAAAGGAGTATGATTTCATTAATACGTAAGACCATCTTGAATTGTTTTTGCGTTAAAGTAAAAGTTTAAACTTTTAAAAGATGGTAACCAAACAACGTGAATATTTTTATCGTCCTTGTATGATTTTCGAGGTTTTAAATTTCTTCTGTGTAGATATTCGAATTGATGAACATCGTGTTAAGAAATGATCCTGTTTGTAGCAATCGTTTATTGAGGTTGAAAACATACCAAGTTGTCCCTGTTACGAACAAGTAGGTTTTTTTAGCTTGTTTCACCAGTAGGGAAGCTTCTGTAATACTGTTTCCCTTCTTCCCTTCTATAAGATAAGATTTCGGTACTGTTCAATATTACAGCGTCGAGGATGTAAATTTGATTTTGTTGCTTGACTTCTCCTTTATAAATGCTTTGGTTATTATCCAAAAAAAAACTAATTTCAGTTAAACCGGTACATCTTGATCTATGTAGTTAGGCTATTTTTTTTTATAAAAACACTGGGTACAAAATTCTAGAATTAACTCCTGCTTTTACGACCTAACTCCTGATTTTACGAACCAACTCCTGTTTTTATGAACAAAATACTGGTTATACAAACAAATTCCCACGTTGTAAAACCAAAAAATATCCTATATTGTCGAAGAACTAAATGTTGACAACAAAATCTTACATTGATGAAGCAAAATCTTACGTTGACGCGAAAAGATCCTGTGCTTAATGACAGCGAATAATCAAATACGGCAAAGTTATGAAAACGATTTCACTGAATGTTAATTATAAGTATTTCATTAATCTTTTTTTTTTAAGTAGAAGTCGAGATACCCAGATTTTATGTTTTAATGTTTAAATTTTGTTGACGGCGCGTAAATTTTGTATACAGCGCGTAAATTTTACTGTCATACTATTTTGATGAGATTTTAAATCATATGTTTAGAGTAGGTATCATAGAATGGGTGGACAATACCGTTCCTTATCAAAATTTGCTCGAACAGACAATGGACGAACGTGAGAGAAAAGCTTTCGATGGCTCATTGTAAGTTAGATCTAATAATGTCCATGCACTGGGAGTCTTCCTGGGGTGGTTTAACTTTTTAGCCAACGTTTTTTTATTAATTTAGGGGACCATCTGCAAAATACAGCAAATTCTTGGCGAAATATAGAAGTGATTATTCAAGTATGTACAACAAAGCAACTCGCAGTGAAGCAGAAAAAAATTTTCATGACATAGTTAATTCAGTTCCTTGGGATTTGTTGAGGTGAATTTTATATATCTTGTGTAATCTTTTATTTCGTTGGTAAAACAACTGTTTTGTTTAATTTCGAACGTGTACAGGTGCTAGTTGATTTCTGTCTGTCCAAGTGCAGTATTTTTGTGAATAACAGATAAAAAGCATTAGGAACAAAACATCTCTTTAATAATAGCGGTATCCCGTCTGTCTGTTTGTGCGCAAAAAATAATCATGTTACGGAAACACGAAATGCTATATATAAAAAACGGGCAAACGCGTGGATTTATCCACAGGCTTATTCTCTTTAATAATAGCCGTCTTCTGTCTGTGTGTCGGCGAAAGCTGCGTCCTGTTACGGAAACACGAAATCCGATATATAAAGGACGTGCGACCCCGTGTTTTTTTCACGGGTTAACGACTAGTCTCTTTAATAATAGCCGTATTTTGTCTGTCTGTCCGCGAGAGCCGCGTCCCGTAACGGAATCACGAAATTTTTATAATGCGCACCAATACCAAATGCGATATATTTTTGTCCACCCTTTTGCGACGGGTGAATTTAAAGGACGGGCGAACCCGTGGATTTTTCCACGGGCTAACGACTAGTTCATATATAATACCCGTATACGTCTGTTTGTCACGCAAAATAGTAACCGGAGTAGCGAGGTACATAGAATGCGATGAATAAAGGGCGGGCCAACTCGTGAATTTATCCACGGATCCCCAAATAGTTAAGTGAAATCATTGTAATGTCTTCTTGTAGGAGAGCTTTTCAAAGACTGGCTGCGTCGTCAGAAGCATACTTTGTTTTACGCAATCATTTCATTCAATCACACGCTTGTATGTGTATCGCGCAATACATTCTGGGTATAGGCGATCGTCATTTGTCGAACACCCTTATCGATAAGACTTCGGGTGGAGTGGTTGGGATTGATTTTGGACACGCGTTTGGTACCGCTACTCAGGTAATGTCAGCTAAAATTTGTGTGATTTTTGAAATTAAATGTGAGTTTTCTCATTATGGAGCTTGCGTGTACTTTCAACATATCACTCAGATAGAATGTGATTAAGATATACGAGTGAAACTTCGGAAAAACTTTTAATATCTTGGAAAATCAAACCGCTTAAATACGAACGTCGTTACTTCTTCTATGTCCCTGTGCCGAATTTTTATTGTTTTGTAATTTTCTACAAAAGAAAGTGACCGATTTGTTGTCCTTCTTAACCCCTTTAAACTTTCCTTCAGTGATGTTAGAAAACGCAATCCGCCTAGTAGTAAATGCTTCACTTATTTCGTTTCCTTTTTTTATCTTTTAATCGTATTCTGGAACACAAAATAAAAAAGGTGGCCTTAAATTCGTAAGCTTACGTAGCAAAAAGGCGCATAACAAAGCAATGGTTACGCTTGTTTTTTTTGGTTTAGTTGCTTGGGATTCCAGAGTTAATTCCGTTCCGCTTGACACAACAGATGATAAATATTCTGCTTCCTCTTCAAGATGCGTCACCATACAAGCAGTCCATGATTGCCGTCTTGCAAGCATTTCGCAAGCATGCTAGTTCACTGCTTAATACGATGGATGTGTTTATCAACGAGCCTCTTCTTGATTGGGAGGTTGGTTTTATGATTTACTAGTTGTTATATTTGTCGCCTCTTTTGCCTAATTTTCCGGCTACTTTAAAGCGCAAAAATTTCAGTGGGTAAGTGGGTAAATTTAAACGAAAAAAACATTTAATACTTGAAATATTTTTAGCAATATTCTAAAATTTTGATAGAATAATTTTCGGTCATATTTTACAGAGTATATTTTCGAGCACAAATATTGTCGAATGATAAGCTAAAAAACAAAAAACAATTTGATTCAAACTGTAATGGAATGAGGATATCAAGATTCTGAAGCTTGCGACAGAAACGACAATACGTGATCAACTTTTGTTTTCCATAGTCAAAAAGTTCACTTCGGCCATTTTAACTGGCTTACCATATCGGAAAACTCCTGTTATTAAGCCGAATCTCCACTGGACAATATTCGCGACGCTTTTTGTGACGAAAAGTAGAAACCAATTCAACTTTTCGTCATGACGAAAATCGCGGCCAATTAAATTCAAGTATTGATAACGATCGTCGTGAAAATCATCCCGTGGAGATTCGCCCTTAGTGACCTTCTTGAAAAAAGGGAACAATTATTTTATTATTAGTGGAGTCTTTATATGTCTTCGTATGTATTGTATCATATACTGTTGATATTTTTATCCAACGATAAATTATCTATCTATCTATATTATAATACCCGTATACGTCTCTCCGTCTGTCTGTAACGCAAAATGGTATGCAAATATGTTTTCGGACAAAAAGTTGATCTTTCGATTTGCGTGCAAACATTGTAATTGCAATCCATTGTTTTTTTTGTTCTTGCATCAAATATTTTTAATCATTCAGGATCACGCCAAAAGAGCAGCCATTAGTCTTGATAGTGGTGAGTTTAAATTTTTTTTTCCCTGTATTTGTTGTGTTGCCGTAAAATCCCGAAATCAAGCGCACCCGATTATAAGCGCACCCGTTGTTAAGCGCACTCGATTATAAGCGCACCCGTTGTTAAGCGCACCAAATCCAAGATAATCGGGGATAAGCGCCCCCTCAGATAAGCGCATCAAAATCTTCTATCATCACTGATAAGCGCTGCGCTTGATTTCGGCATGTTACGGTATGTTGCGTTCCGAACATTTCATGTTTTTTAGATATCAATATCTTACCACTGTTTCCTGAGAAATTTATCTGTACACCGTGGTCGTGATCGTAATCACAACAAAGATAATTCTCTTAAACCCTAATTATGCCCGTTAGCACTATTTTAGTAAGCGCGGTTTTTTCCTCTACAGTCGACGCTCTATAGCTCGAACTCTCGGGAACCGACGAAAAAGTTCGACATAAAGGATAGAAAAGATATCCAGCGTCGAAGTTAAGTTCGAGGTAGCGAAATGTCCGTACTTTTTTACGAGCGTAGACTGTATATACAACATACCACATGATGACAATATGAAGACGAAGGTTTATACCAGTCCATTTATTGTTAACGATTTTTTACCACGCTTGGTAGCTATTTTTGAAATGAGGATTTTATAAATCTAAAATTAAACATTCGAAAAGTTATGAGTATTCGGATACCGAGGGTAGACTGTATTTTTAATTTCTGTCAACCCAGGGTCAACAACATCGTCGTCATGGTATCCAAAGTTGAAAGTTAATATTTGCAAACTGAAGCTGAATGGAATCAATCCTGCACATATCACCCAGTAAGTACGATTTGACAAAGTTATTTACAGGTTGATGTATTAACCTTGAGCAGACCAAGCTTTTAAATATACGATACTAATTAATAAAGTATTCGAACCAAATTTTTGGCGTGAAATAACTTTGAAAGGAATCAGACGTTTTCTGCTTGCAATCGCGAGAGCAGTAACAATTTAGTGTCTATTAGTGTTATTAGCCGAAAAGACAATGCATAATTTCAGGTTCATTCGTACTCTTGAAGAATAGTCAAACTTATTTTCGTGTTTGGTTTGCAGTGTAAAAGAGGATTTATTTTTGTTGGGCATTGCTACAAACTCAAATTGGAATTTCTCATGCTAATTCTTTTGCGTCTGTTTGTATGCAGGGCAAGAGAGTTATCAACATTTATTAACACAAAATTTGGTAAATTGAAAGGTGTTGTTTTGGGGTGTTCAAAGTTTCCACTTACAGTTTGAGAGAGTTTTTAACATCTGAACATACAACTGAAGTAAAACACTTTAACGAAGCAAACACACTACCGTCAAGTTATACAAAACATTATTAAAGCTGAAAATGTTACACGCCCTCGAACCTGCTCTATTCGTAAAATTACGAATAGTTACAAATTGAACAGCTCTTCTTTTTTACTGTAAAGTTTGTATGTCATTCTTAAGGTAACTTTTTGTTAAAATACCATGGTGAAAATTACGAAATGTCACTTTCAAACGATTACGGCGGACTTTTAAACGCCTGACCCCGGCCCTTTTCGCGCTGCAGAGAAGAGAATAACCCCGTCAAGTGCTTCTGTCACAAAAAAACAAGGTATTAGTAACGATAGCATAATAACATCATTTTTCACAGTTTTAACTATTTTTAGGGAAGAGCTACGCCATGGTCACTCTCACAATTCTGCTTTGAAAGATTTTATTTGTGTAGCGAGAGGTGATGCGTCACGTAACTGTCGCACGAAATATCTAGAAAGAAGTGAACTACCTGAGAAATACAATTTAACAGTTGAAGAACAGGTTGATTGTTTAGTAGATCAAGCAACGGACGCGAATATATTAGGGAGAACTTATATTGGCTGGAGGCCGTGGGTTTAACAGCAATAAGTATATCTGCTTCAGGCTAAAACAATACTGATTTTTTGTTGTTGTTTTTTTGTTTTTTTCTTGACTTTTAACCATTCTGTTATTGAGATTTATTCTGTTATTGTCACCCTTTTTCCTTAGCGTCATGTTATTTCTCTTTTTGGAACATTATACCCGCAAGCAATTATTTAAATTTTGACGCCTCACTTTTTCCTACGAATTTTTTTTTTCTTCTCCGCAAGAGAAAAAAGAGCTTTATTATCTAAGGTGAGATATACACGACTCTCTTTTTTATTGTTACGTTTTTGTTTTTGTTTTGTATTTTGTTCTATGAAGACTTTGAAGAGAATAGATAATTTTTGTTCTTTTCTATTGGCTTTACCAGAGGCTCTGCGGTGGGGATCATTAACTCCTATTTTTTGTGTTAATACTAAAATAAAATTAAAAAAAACATTCGCATGTGTTAACTAGATAATATCATAGTGAAAAAAAAATATCACCTTTGCTTTTATATCTTCTAAAATAATAAAAACAGTCGTAAAATGGATGGCTATAAAAATATAACCAGTTTAGATATTTCATACGACCTTCATAGCTAACACGGGGAGTTGTAATTAGTGATGTCATAAACTCCTCCACAGAGTTCTAACCTTAACAAGGTTATTATATTGGGATACTTTAGGAAGGAGAACAAGTCAAAGCAATGGGAAGGAGATTTATATTCAATGAAGTATCTTAACATTTTTTAACCTGAAAATTAATTTATCATAATTTATGTTTCGAAAGACTTGTAATTAAATTGATTGCCACGCTTAAATGATTGCATAATTACATGGTTATTAGTTAAATTTGTTTAATATCTTAAATTATGTTTTGTTGTTGATGTTGACGGCTGGGATTTAAAAGGACACACGGATGTAAGTGCTCATGGTTTTTTATTTCCCTGTATGTTGTCTGTTTTTTACTACACGTGAGAAGATATTTCCAATTTTCTTATGAACTACAAATAAAGGTTCGTTATTGTTTGTAATTTTTGGTTACAAATTTTTTAGCACTGTGAATATTGTTGTTTTTTTTTGTCAAGAACCTATTATTACTGTATTAGTTAAAGCTATTATCTCTTGTGCGTAGTAAATAAGAATTTAATGCACATTATATGCGCATCGGCTTTAGCATATGCGTAGAAAAAAATTCCCAAAGTTACACCAATGTTTTCTCTGGCCAAAGAACAAATGCTATTATTTTATAAAAAAATGGAGCCCTGGAAACGAGTTTGGTTGTATGCAGTAATATCGATATCTTGTTTTTCGTAATTCTACAAAGTATAAATAAAAATTCAATGAATGCGTTAGTATTGACTTTTTTGTTAAGTAAATAAATATAATTTTTAGTTCTCAATCTTAAATTTCTAATAAAAAAGTTAGTAACATCT
Source organism: Hydractinia symbiolongicarpus (assembly GCF_029227915.1). Taxonomy (NCBI): domain Eukaryota; kingdom Metazoa; phylum Cnidaria; class Hydrozoa; order Anthoathecata; family Hydractiniidae; genus Hydractinia; species Hydractinia symbiolongicarpus. Next base: position 1,274,270 of record NC_079878.1, read on the forward strand.
CTTGTTGTAATGGAATGCTAAAAACAAAAAGCTTTTAAGGCTATAAATAAGATTTTAAAGCTTAATTATAAACGAATTTTTTACAAATACGATATAACTTCATACGTACGTGTGACCATTTCCAATGAAACAAAAAATTTAGTTAAAAAATCCTTAACATTTTACGTCTTACGTTAGTAGTTAATGAGACATCGGTAACTTTCATCACATTTCATTTGTAGATACCGTATTGTTCCCACTCCTTACCAGGCTTTTTCATTTTTAATATCGATATAGAAACTGAAGAAGAATTTCTATGTAGTTATATATCCAAAAACATTTTTAGCTTTCTTCATTCTTTGTTAAATATAACGGTGCCTCTATGCCAGAGGAGGTCTGCTTCAGATTCCGTCTTGATGTAAAAAAAAACCTAAGAAGCCTAGGCATGAGGTTGGCATTTTTCAAATCATGAAAAGGTGATTATTGCATAAAACAAATTTTAAAGTACTCAAGAAACATCCTGTTTAAATATCTTATGCACCTACGCCCTAAAAACGCCCTACTCCGCCCTAATGAAAGGGTGGTAAAGTTGTGGAATGTGAATAATTTTGAATACCTTTTTTACATTTTTTCACACCTTCAATAGTACTGAAAAAAGGCAAGTTTTTCTTTAATGAAAAATATTTTTTTTAAGAAAAAGAATAGGATTTCCTATTAAAATCAACACGTGGTTCAAATTGAAGATGAAAGTTGGAAATTTTAGGCGTGGCGGAAATTTGAAACAGTATGAATGATATGAATTATGCGTTGCTAAAGTTGGTAGATATAGTACAAATATCTTCTCGTGTTTTTTTGCATGCGAGAGATTTTTTTGAGTTACATGTGGTGTTGTAGCAGTGTCAGCAGTTTTGTAAACAAAAATTAAAGGCGTTCTCTTTGATGACGACGATAACTTATAATGGCTTTTTTACACGATATTAAAAATTCAAAACAAAGTTGGAAACTGATCTCGTTGCGCTGTTAAAAATCCGGAAATAAATGCCCTGGGCGTTTTTTAATTTTTCCGGATGCCTTGTTGTTTACCAAACGATGGGCATACAAAAAACTCAAGCGTTGATTAGTGGTTTACTTTATTATTCCAAAACTTCGTACTCTTGTGATTCTTAGGTTTGATATAATTAATTTGTATTTATCTATTGCTACTAGAATCTTCCTATCCTTTTTATTATCCTTTTTTGTTTTTACAAAATTAACAACCTCGTTCTCAGGGCATTTTGCCTTTTTGATTATTTTGATAGCATTTCAATTAAAATTTAGAAGCAAGCGTCAAATTATATATCTGGTTATTTTGTATCCCGTAATCAGTCTGCAGGTAATAACGGGTTAGGGCGACCACGAACCCCGGGGCTTTTTGTCTCTCTTTTTATACCGGCACGACGAAACACCACACCCGCCATCTTTGCCTTGTACACTCACCATAAAATGTCATTCACTGTTTAATGCAGCCTTCGTAAAATGTATTTTTCTTTTTCGCCGTCGTGGTGTTAGAAAAGAAAAAAAAAACGATTTATTAATTTAGGGCCAGAATAACCTGGGGATGTGCATGCGTGATCAATTTTATTTGTCATTTTAGTCCACGCTAAACAACATGGGGTACAACATCAATAATTTCGTAACGAATGTCGACCAGAATTTGGTGTGTAACATTTGCGCAGGCGTTATGAAGCAGTCTGTCGTGACAATGTGTGGTCACTCGTTTTGTCATGCGTGCTTATCGATTTGGCTTGCAAAACCCGATACAGAATCGTGTCCTGTTTGCCGTGCGTATACATCTCGATACGATCTGATACCTAACATTTCGTTACGAAATATCGTTCGTTCGTTACCAGTGTGGTGCGACAATAAAGATTCAGGTTGCAAATTAGTTGTGCGCCTCGAAAGACTCGAAACCCACCTTGAAATTTGCGAGTATCGACAAGTAGAATGTATTGCGTGCAAAGTTAAAGTTCGATATTGCGATTTAGCAGACCACTGTATTACGTGTTCCGCAATCGAAAATGAGATCGTGACATCAGGAACATCGATAGGGGATCTCGTTTCTATCGATATGTTATCACGTAAAATAGCAGCTTTAGAACTTGAACTCAATCACACAAAAAAAGCTCTTGAGAGATCGAAAGTGAATGTAACCGAGTTAGAATCTGAATTAAATGATCTGCGCGATGAAACAACTAGTTTGAACACGTCTATTTTGCCAGAATTTGATCCCGACTATAGCTACGGTTATTCTCCAAGTAGTATCTCACAACTGTCGTGTTTGATAGCTAAATACCTTCTTTCAAAACCACCGCGCATAGATCGCAACAGAATATTTATGGCTATCAAACGTTCGTTCACGTATTACCACAACTATGCTGGATATTCTGAAGACGTGCACATGTTGTTAGCGACTGCGTATGCTAGTAACTGGTTTCCTGAACATCATAGATGGACCTTAGAAAGATGGCTGGAACAAATCACGTGTGAACGCTTCCCCAGACAATCCCCTTAATGACGTACTGCCATAGGAAAAATATTTTTTTTACAAAGTTTAAGTTTAGAAAATTATAGTACCATATGTAATTGAACGAAGTTCTGAAAAGGTTTTTACAGATAAATTGTTTTTGAAATCCCTGGCGTTACCTGACCCCCTGACTCTTCCTAAGCATTCATTAGTTTAAATTTCCATACAGAAAGTTCACTAAAAATGCAGAGTAACAGAAGTTGTTGAATAAATACCATTTGCATACTTACGATTAATTTTATAGAAAAAAACCTAGTCTCTCTGCTGTCTGTTTTGGAATTGACAGATACTTTTGGGTTGGGAGAAAAAAAAATCAAAAAGTATCCCCGATTTTCTCCGAGCCATAACAAGGATGCCTAGTTTCTTCATTGTTTTCAATTGACGATATTAACGATAGAATTTTTTTTTTTTTTTGCAATTTATATTTTTTTAGTTTTTATTGCATTTTTCTGTGAATATCATATCAATTATATATCAAAAATGTATTTTCGCATACAATCAGTTATTTTTGGATTCAAATTTATTCGAATTTCATCTTCATCTTCATTACTCGTCAAAAACAGCCATCCCACCACAAAAGATCTCAGTTTTACTGTCTTCATGGGACATAACCCACCTTTTAAAATGTACCATTTCTTTAGGTTGTTGAATTTTTCAGCTACAAGCAGCCATTAACATCTTATGAATGAAATCAAGAAATCTCCCGTCGGTTTGATCTTGTGGAAACTTCCGGATAACGGAGTGCTGAAACAAAAAAATTTTGTTCTTCATGTTTAAAATCTGAGGACTTAAAAATCTGTTTCATATCCAAAGCGAAATGTGTTAAGAGTTGCACAAATAAATCGGGTATCAAATATATTTTTTAAGGGAGCCGTAATACACCACTTCGCGCAAAATATATCAATTTAGAACTATCAAATATTTAAGCGTATCACCTTTAGCTTGTCTAGATACGATGAATCTGCGGACCAGATTTCAGTAAATTTAACAACGTCTGATGCGTTGCGATAGAAGTTGACCAATGAAACCTAAAATAATACATACGACCTTTACCCTTCTGTATATATTCCGTCGCTCTTCTTACAAGTAACGTGAACTCTCAACAAAAAATGCATACCATTTCATTGATAAGATCTTGCGTTAGCACCTGATCTTGATGCGTGGTAAACCGAACGGATAACGGTAACCCGATTTGGTTCGGACTCGATTCGGATGGCTCGCGTACCCAAAATGCATTGAATTGCGATTCCTTTTTGTAGGAGTCATAAGGTGCTAAAAATTCAAAATGGGGTAGCCAAATTTATCACATACAATTACAAAATAAGTTATGTAAGTGAAGAGCAGCGCAGGGGCGACAGAATAAAATGAACGACCTCAGGTTAAACCACTTTATGAGTGCCAATTTTACAACAACTTTTTTTAAGATAAACAATTTTATTCGTAAGGTGTTGACAGATCAAGTTATAACATCTGACAGAATTGTATTCCAATTTATAAAACCTCTTAATCACCGATATTTTTTGTTTTTTCTATTATTTCATGACCTCTGGGACCCCTGGAAATGTTATAATTAACGAGTGGCTTTAAAAGGTCATGAACAGGGAGGTTACATTGCCCTCTATGGGTAAATAAATTCTAATTGTTAAAAGTTTGACCGTGGCCAATGAACAAAGAATTTATAACTTACTTACATACAATTAAGCCAACGCAAGGTTCGTAGTGTCCATCCTTTAAGGCCTTTTGATATCCTAGTTGACTCTTAATATCATTCAAACTGGGATCGGGTTGACAAAAAGAATGGTTGTGATACCAACCCAGCAGTACGTAACCTTTTGATTCCATGTCCTCGTAAATCTAAACAGACGAATGAGTTTTGACACAACATGAAAAACGTATTAAAATCAGAGAATTATGTTACAAGCTCTGAACATTCTGAATTTTCTAATTCATTTTACTAGAACACCAGTCGAAGAAAGTGTACGTACACCGAAAAAAAGCGAAAATAGCTACTGTAACTAACTTGTTTTGAAAATTAATAATAGTGCCTATACACGTAAATTCCTATCTGATCTTAACAATATAAACAGGTTTCTCTGCAAAAAAAGATTTAAAGGGCTTTTATGTAAAAGAATGGTGAAGTCTTTATTTCAACGTCTTTCCAAATGATCAATTGATCCAAATTATTTTTTTCAACAGCAATCATTAAAAATGTCTATTTTCATAGAACTTTTCACTAAATTTGAAATTTTCTTTCTCTAAAACAAAAAACATTTCAAAAACTGTAGTTGTACCCACCTCATTTTCAACTTGTTCTATATCTTTTTCTTTGAACGAATCATCATAGCGACATGGGTAAGCTTTCGTCACTCGCAGATCTGTTATAAGAAGCCAGAAAAAATGGAAAATTAATGTAGCAAAATGTAAGTAATTATTAGTATTCATTGACACATCTAAACGGATATTTTTTTCAGGTCAGGCAAAATAACAGTCATTCTGTATAAAACCTCTATAAAGCAGAAGCAAGTCGCACATTGTGTGAAGCAGTGAACTTTATTTGTGGAAACTTTTGCAAATTTAAGCTAAATTCCTTCCTCCAGAGAAATTTTCAATCGCAAAATATTTGACGCTTCTCCAACTCGCCAAGAATCAGTAAAATCTTCTCTCATACTCGGAAATTATTACTTCGGAAAACTAAATTGTTTGCGTACGAGTAAACCAAAAATTTTATTTACCCCAGAAACAAAATTTCACGTTATATTCTACAAGGTTTTTCCTACGAAATAATGAATTTCGCTCTTATAACAGTCACCTGGCAATACTTTAATTTAAAGCTAACTATACATACGCTGTCTACTGGCATCCCATTTACCAGCAAGATAGCCGGATACTTCTACTGTTGTCAAATGGCAATGAAAGTCCTACATACAAAAAGAAGGAACAGATTAACAAACAAATAACAAATCATATCATAAAGAAACATACATAGGTTCCAAATCGTCAATAGTACGGATTGGGTACTAATCAGACGTGGAGCAGAAGGAAATAAGAAAATAGTGAAACATTCGAGAACATTAGAACAAAACTATACAAAAAAAAATTGTAAAATGAAAAAGAAAATGGTTTCCAGTATGACGTCATATAAAACCCTATGAAAATGCTCCGCGAACCAATCAAATCATTTTAATTTCATCTTTACGAAGGTTCATAATTGATAACTGAGTTTTACACAATAAAATTCCATGAATTTTACAAAAAGAAACTAAATTCTCTCACTTCCCCATGACTTTTCCAGGTTTTCCAGATTGCTGGCCATCTTGCATTTGGGTTGCTTAGATTTTTAAATTGTGTATAATAGTGGATTAATAAACATTAGCCTTCTAGACTTAGAAAAAAAAACTACACACACAAAATTTTAAGTGAACTTACGATAAGTAAAAGAGCGCTGGTTGAAATAGCGATGGAGAAGGGTTGTATCTTTCCAGTAGATTGAAACTGTGCACACTCCACCAGTGTCGTTGGGTCGCTTAAAAATCATTTAATGTTAAAAACTGTACCGGTTTAACAAGTTTAGTAAATTTCCGGTTAATAGTGACAACTACCTGTCTGGTTGAATCATCGAATGTTTGACGGATATCCTTGTTCGATTAACTCTTTTTCTTGGAACTGAAGAAAAAAAGGTTTAAAAATCAAAACAACGCTTTTGCCCTCTGTTTTATCTGCGTCCTCAACGTATCATTTCGAGAAATCGGTTCAGCGATTCTGTATAACAAATTTTTTGATAGCCTTCAAACATTAAAAGGAGACATGCGTTTCTTTTTGTGTTTGTTTTTTTAACCAAGTGACTGTCAAGACGAATTTTTTGAAAGCTATCAACAGCTATCCTATTTTCTAGTTATATTCGACAAAGAGAGGGGAGAAAAGGAACTGGAGGCAAACTTTTTATATAGTAAAGAACTTGTTTCAAGTTTAAATTTTTAAGGTGCTAAGTGCAGCCGAAAAATGCTTAAAAAATAGGTTCTATAAAAAATTGTGTAAGGTTTAACATGTGGAAAAAAGAAATTAAAATCAATTAAAAAATACTTTCCCCTATAACATTATTAAAATATCCTATTTCACTTTATTGTCGTATTCTAGTGAATTAATTATGTAATTATGTTTTAACCCACTCTTCTACCTTTTTGTTGTGATGTGTGATATACAGTACTGGATTCATAACCACCAGGACTTGATGGTTTTCTACAACGCAGAAAAGAATGAAATTTAACCACAATTAATACAGCAGTGTGTATTTCAACTCATAACACGGGTTTCCCCCAAAAGATAGTAAACTTACTGAGAATTGGCTTGCACAGACATTTTCGTGTCTGTATTTAGCGTAGCACTTCTTTCAGCCATTCTCGAGAAAGTACTAACTGGTTTTCCAGTTTGTACTGCTTTTAATGCTTCACTAAAGGTTAGATAATTTTGAGTTGGAGGAACATAGCCAGATGGTAGTTCACGATCTTGTGAAGGACTTTTTACTAGAGGGCTTTTAAGACGACCCTTTGCTGGACTTCTGGTTGGTTTGGAACTTTTGATATCAATTTTCATTGGAGAAGTATACTCCTTTGAGAAATAAAAAACAACTCAGAACAATCATTTAGGAACTATCGACTTTTTTCATCTTCTGAATGGCATTTAAAAAAGCATATTAAATTTGTTGACGAACGGGCACATTAAACCAAATCCTAAAACCCTTTTTTTATAGTGCACAGCAAATTAATTTATGTAATGGCATCCTTCAAACATACCTCGATTTTTCTCATTACTTAATCAGTCAACAACGTTCATTTACAACAAATTGAAAACAATTGCTATATGTGGCCAATACAAATCATAAATAACCTTTGCTTTCACATTAAAAACATTTCTCTTACCAAAGCATTGACAAGAATGTATGAAGAATGTAAAGATTTTGTTTTAAAGTTACATAGCAAAATGGCATACCACAGTATCCTTTTCTGAAGACGCTGCAACAGCTTGTGCTATCTTCTGTTTTCTAAACCATGTTGATTTGAATTCGTCAAGCTTCCTGCCTTTGTATTTCACCTAAAGGATATGTAGTTAAAGTAAAGGATAGTTTAAAAAAAAACTTCTCCTAAAATTAGCTAAATAAAACTTTTCTTTGCACAACGCCTAGTGCTTCTTCTATCTTTTATCTCAAAAAAGGAAATAGTAAGTGGAAGACCGTAATCATGATATCTATTTGAAGAAATATTTTCTAACAAGTTCATTTTGAAAATTTTCTACGTTGTCCCAGAAAATCTGACCTAATATTTTGTCTAATTTTAAATTGAGATATAAATAAAAATATTTGAATTCAATTGCAAAAATGCAGCACAGAGGTTACAAAATGCTGTTTCTTAGCAAAACTGCATGTTTTAATAAAACAAATTCACTTTCCCAGATAAACAGTTTAGCTAAGCAACCTTTGCACATATTTTTAAAGCTAGCAGCATATGTTAATTCAAGTTATTTCCAATAGTTATTTTGCTGCTGATTTGTTGCACTAACAACACAAAGGCTATTCAATCAGTTGTTCTATGAACAGTGAAGATAAGTTTTTGGGGGTTGGGCATTTCTTCTTCTTCTTCTTCTTCTTTCTCGGCTTAACGTCCGTTTTCCATGCTAGCATGGGTTGGACGGGGTATATTAATGACCCTCTTCCAATCTGATCTAGACTGTGTTAGATCTAAACTCAACTTCCTCTGTATCAAGTCTGTCCTTATAACCTCCTGCCAAATCTTTCTCGGTCTGCCTCTGGGCTTTGCCCCAGGAACTATCAAGTCTCTACACTTACTTACCCAATTATCCTCCTCCATTCTTTCCAAGTGCCCCAGCCAATTCAATCTTCTTATCTGGATAACATCTTTAATTCTACGGAGACTTAGCCTGCTTCTTAGCTCATCTGAACTCTTGTCTCTCAGACTGGAGTTACACATCCACCTAACCATTCTCATATCATTCCTATCTAAACGGTCAAGATCTTCCTGCTTCACTGCTCATGTCTCACTACCGTACAACATAACACTTCTTACACAGGCCTCATACAACCTACCTTTTACCTCAATTGACAAGACTCTGCTAGTCAACAAAGGAAGTAACTCTCTGAACCTTTTCCAAGCAGAACCTATCCTGCAAGTAACACTTCTTCCAACACCCCCTTCACTGCCCAACATGTCACCTAAGTAACAGAAGTTCTCAACTATCTCTAACGAGCCACTGTTGTACATCATTAAAGCTGGAAATACTTCATTCTCTATAATCTCACCTTTGCAACGCTTGCATACAAACTGAATCTCAGCTCTTAACCTTCCACTAATACTACTGCACTTCTTATGTACCCAATGCTTGGAAGTCTGACAAAAAATTGAGTTACTACCAACCCCTTTCCTGCAAACTCCACAAGGCCACTTTCCAACTACAAGGTCACACTTGGCCGCAATGCTACTAATTATGACTTTAGACTTTGCTGTGTTTACCTTTAGCCCTTTCTCTTCTAGTCCTTTCTTCCACTTCTCAAACTTTTCAACTAATTTTTCCATCGACTCTGCTATGAGAACCAAATCATCTGCATACAATAACTCCCATGGACAACCTGTTCTGAACTCCATCGACAGCGCTTCTAAGACTAGAACAAACAACAAAGGACTAAGTACAGAACCCTGATGTACACCAACATTTACACTAAATTCATCACTAAGTGAATCGTTAATCCTGACACGACTTCTAGCATTGCTGTAAATAGACTGTACCATGGTAACTAGCCACTCATCCACACCTAATTTTCTCATACCCCACCAAATAACTTTACGTGGCACTCTATCAAAAGCTTTCTCTAAATCTACAAAGGCAAAATAGAGATCCTTTCTCTTTCTTAAATACTTTTCCTGAAGCTGTTTGAGTAAAAATATTGAATCTGTAGTGCCACGCCCTGGAACAAAACCAAATTGCATCCTATCTATATCAACCCTTTCTCTAAGTAACTTATCAATCACTCTTTCTATAACTTTCATTACTTGATCAACCAACTTCAAACCTCTATAGTTACCCCTTTCTAATGAATCACCCTTTCCCTTGAAACAATTCAATATTACACTCGACTGCCACTCACTCGGAATAGCACCATCCTTCATAATCTGGTTAGGAAGACTTGTAATAAGCTCAACTCCGATATATCCAGATGCTTTTACCATCTCTGCAACAATACCTGATACTCCTGCAGCCTTGCCAATCTTCAATTTCCTAATAGCCTCTACTACCCATTCTGTCTTGATCTGCATAGCTGGCCCTTCTACAACATCATCATCAGACAAATTATCCTCATCCCAATCAAACTTAGTGTTAAGCAACCTCTGATAATGATTCTTCCAAGCTACCCTTTTCTCCTCCTCTGTGCTAGCCAAAACACCTTCATCATTACGTATACACTTCTTACCTACAACATCTTGGTAAGTCTTCTTCATTTGCTTTGCTATCTTGAATACCTCATTGCGCTGGTCTTCCCTTCTTAACACATCTGCAAATCTGTTCCTCTCTGCTTCTGATTTTGCCTTATACACTGCTGTACGAGCACGACGCTTAGCTTCTAAGTAAATATTTTTACTACCACCTGACTTCCACTCTTTCCAAAGTTTCCTCTTTTCTTTACACACTGGTCAACCTCATTATTCCACCACCAGGTCTGTCTATGTCTAGCTGGTCCTTTTGTCCACCCACAGGTATCATCAGAAGCTTCTAGAAGACAATTCTTCAAAGTAGTCCAAGTACTTTCAACATTGTCACTATCACATTGACCATTGTGGGCTAACTGCTGAACTTTTGCACTAAATTGTCTTGCTACAATCTCTTCCTTCAGCTTCCAGACTTTACGATGGGGCCTGTACTTTCCCTTGGCTTCTTTAACACTCCTCAAGATAATATCACAAACCAGCAACCTATGCTGGGAAACACACTCTTCCCCCGATATAACTTTCACGTCCTTCACCACTTTCTTGTCTGACTTTCTAACCAGGAAGTAATCTATCTGTGTCTAAAAACCACCTGACTCATATGTTATCAGCCTACTCTGTCTCTTACTGAATGATGTGTTGCAAACCACCATGTCCGTTGCCATTCCAAACTCAAGCAATCTCTCCCCTTCCTTATTTCTGCTCCCGAATCCATAGCCTCCATGCACACCTCTATAACCTTCAGATGACTTCCCAACATGATCATTAAAGTCGCTGCTCACCATGACAAGTTCAGTGTCTCCAAACTTTGATGTGACTGCTATTAACTCATCATAAAACTTATCTTTATCTTCCTCACTGAGTCCACACTGTGGAGCATAAACTGACAGAAAAGTGACAATTCTATTGCCTATCAAAAACTTTATCACTATAATACAACTATTCACACGCATAACAACTATTACTTTTTCTACCCACTTCTCTGCAACGAATATGCCAACTCCTCCATATCCATCACTATTGCCAATCCAAAAAAGCTTATACCTTGCCCTCCTACGGTCCACAAATCTCACAGAAGCTCCTCTCCACCTGACTTCCTGAACACAACACATATCAACAGATCTACGTTATAACATTTCAACTACTTCACCTGCTCTACCTCTCAGAGTACCAACATTTACACTAGCCATCCTCAACCTAGTGTTATCTACCTTGTGATGTGATAGCTGGGTAACGGTCTGACGATGCTCACACCTGACATCTGTCTTACAGTGCACGACACCTTCACTCCTTAGAGTTCCAGCCCCGTTTACGCAGTTTGTCTGATAAACTACTCTTACGGCCATTAATAAAGAGTTTTGGCATTGTTTTACAGCTGGATGCCCTTCCTAGCGCCAACCGTTCACAGACCAGACTGGGTGTTTTTTTAAAGTGACACCATCACTATGTGGCATTTCATGGGACTTCCACAATCGTCCCTTTAAACTAAGGTATGGTGGAGGTAACTAAGGTATGACGTTCAACTCCTCTCTTGTCTCTTAAAGGACCCTTCACCATTTGTTAAAATAAAAAAAATTATAAAAATATATAGGGTTTGCACACAGCATCTTTTCTAAGTGATTGATTAAGACAGAAATATTCTAACATCAAAAAACCTAAACACACGCACACAAAGCCTAAACTTAGCCATACTGTTTATTTTTCTAATTCTGCAAGCTCTTGTGCTTTCTTAGTGCTGGCCTCTTACTAAAAAACACAACACAAAAACTTACAGATGCCCAACCACACCCAGATTTTTTGTCAGGGTTTACTTGCTTCTTACAATACATAGCCCAGGCTGAAGGTGAACTGAAGTTTTGATTGGCATTGTGACATTTGATTGTTCCATCGGTGTTGAGATCTCCAACAAATTTTCTACCCTAAAAAGTAAAAGAAGTTTTTATAATGGAGTAAAAAAATTCTTATTGAACTTCCTTGAAAAATTAAATCATTTTTTGAATTTACACTACAAAACCAATATAACAAATTGCAGTTGAAGACTACACTTGTTTCTCACCTGTAGTACAACTGTGCAATGTTAATTTGAATGTACTAAAGTTTATTATAAATTTAGCATGCATATTTAGCTATATTTATGGTTTTGTTGTGAATTAAGTAAAAATTCTATTTTTAGAAGAAAACATGACCAAAACAGTGACTGGTTCAAACTTTAATACTGGAGTTTCAAAGAAAAAGTGTTCATTCGCATAGAAATTTTTTATTCTGCAGTTTTTAATGTTCAACTTGCAAACTTGAATTCCAGTGCCTAAATTTTTTCACATTTTTTGCTGATGTGATATGTTATATGCCCTGTTTGACTAGTTCACACATTAGCATCTGAGTCAGCAATTGCTGTGTGCCAACGTGAATTAGAAAGGCTTGTTTCAAACAGCTGACTTTGAACTTGTTCTTTAATAAAATATATTTATTCAGATTTGAAGATAAAGATATTTCAGATTTAAAAAGTTACAAGGTATACCCATAGCAACATGTTTTATAAAGGATATTTGACAAAAACTAATTTGAAATTCTGCATCTAAAATGAATGAAATAAAATACTCACGAGGTAATTTATAGTCAGACATTTTTCGCCAGGATCTAAGATTTGTTCATCAATGAGCATTTGTGTTGTTACACCACGTCCAGTGAGAAGAGAGCTTCGTCCTGGTTGCTTCTTTTTAACAGAAATTGGCTTGGTTTCTTTTTCTTCTTTTACTTTTGGAGGTGAAATCTTTTTTTGACCTGATATTTCATAAAGCAATAAATAATAAGTAAAGCTTATCTGAAAGTTTAATGACCAGGGTATTTAAATGTCAATATATATTTGCCCAAACCTTAATCTCCAATATTCCACAGAATAATACACACTTTGAAAACTCAAAATTAAAAAGAAATAAAAGAAATATAAAACCAATCCCAAGTTCTAAATTCCTTTGTGGTATTTAAATCTCCTTAATAAAAGTAGTCACATAAAAAAATAATTCCCACGTGTTGTAGACTAAGGTGTTTTAACATAAAATTTACAAAATGGTACAAAATATAAAAGTATTCAGATTTATTTTCTGGTTCACTACAAATCTAGACTAATAATAACTTTCTGATATTACAATCAAGTAAAAATCAAGTAAAAATAATTTGCGCTTTTAGACATATTGTGATCGAGTGATAAGTTTTCAACACAATGTTAGTTTTCTAATGTTAAAATTGAATTAGGAATTTCCATTGTTACAAAAGTGCTTTTCCATTGGAAAATTTTTTGTACATATAAAATACCTGTTGGAAATTTCACTGGTGGTGATTTCTTGTTTTGGACTTTACTTTTATTGCTACCCTTGTTTGAAACAGCTGTTTTTTTAGTATCTTCTTCATCTTCTTGGTCTTCACTTTCCTCATCTTCTTCAGTTTCAGTCTCTGAAGATGATTCACTATATATTGCCTTTTCCATTTATATTTTGTATGCAAACTAAACACATTAAATCACGGATATTTAATGTCAACTAACACACATTGTGCATGTAACACTCACGTTTGCTTAAGGGTAACAAAAATTTTGTTAAGGGCACTTTTTATCATTACACTTATACATTTGAGAAAGTTGGCATGTGGTAATCTAATTCAGGGTAACATAAAACTAGAGTTTAAGGTATGGGCAAATTAAAACAATATATGTTAAACATCAAGGAAAAGCTTTTTGTTGTTAAATTATCCTCTCTGCTATGATTAAAAACATATCTTGCTTCATATATACACAGTTTGAAAGTAATTAGTAATTATAAAAATTAAATGCAAATATACATTAAAGCTTACCTCCCACTTTAAAAAAAAGGTCATCTTATCCTTTTAATACTATATGTCAAGAATTAGTAATTTAACATTCCTTAAGTGAAATTTAAAACATTAAAGCAAATTGATATAAATCCGCATTTTCCTCTATGTAAAACATGCTTTCCCGTCAAAAGCTGCCATTTTGTGTTTTTTTGAATAAAACCTACTTAGACGTCATCTTCTACGACATCGTCTTATATAAAGATAAAAAACTTTTTACTACATGTTTTGATCAATACAAATAAAAGGAAAAAAAGAGTTAGCTGGGTGAAGGGTCTCCTTAAGAGACAAGAGAGGAGTTGAACGTCCTCCACCATACCTTAGTTTAAAGGGGCGATTGTGGAAGTCCCATGAAATGCCACATAGTGATGGTGTCACTTTAAAAAACACCCAGTCCGGTCTGTAAACGGTTGGCGCTAGGAAGGGCATCCAGCTGTAAAACAATGCCAAAACTCTTTATTAATGGCCGTAAGAATAGTTAATCAGACAAACTGTGTAAACGGGGCTGGAACTCTAAGGAGTGAAGGTGTCACGCACGGTAGGACAGATGTCAGATGTGAGCATCGTCAGACCGTTACCCAGCTATCACATCACAAGGTAGATAACACTAGGTTGAGGATGGCTAGTGTAAATGTTGGTACTCTGAGAGATAGAGCAGGTGAAGTAGTTGAAATGTTAGAACGTAGATCTGTTGATATGTGTTGTGTTCAGGAAGTTAGGTGGAGAGGAGCTTCAGTGAGATTTGTGGAAGGTAGGAGGGCAAGGTATAAGCTTTTTTGGATTGGTAATAGTGATGGATATGGAGGAGTTGGCATATTCGTTGCAGAGAAGTGGGTAGAAAAAGTAATAGATGTTATGCGTGTTAATAGTCGTATTATAGTGATAAAGTTTTTGATAGGTAATAGGATTGTCACTTTTCTGTCAGTTTATGCTCCACAGTGTGGACTCAGTGAGGAAGATAAGGATAACTTTTATGATGAGTTAATAGCAGTCACATCAAAGTTTGGAGACACTGAACTTGTCATGGTGGGCGGCGACTTTAATGGTCATGTTGGGAAGTCATCTGAAGGTTATAGAGGTGTGCATGGAGGCTATGGTTTTTGGAGCAGAAATAAGGAAGGGGAGAGATTGCTTGAGTTTGGAATGGCAACAGACATGGTGGTTTGCAACACATCATTCAGTAAGAGACAGAGTAGGCTGATAACATATGAGTCAGGTGGTTGTAAGACACAGATAGATTACTTTTTGGTTAGAAAGTCAGACAAGAAAGTGGTGAAGGACGTGAAAGTTATATCGGGGGAAGAGTGTGTTTCCCAGCATAGGTTGCTGGTTTGTGATATTATCTTGAAGAGTGTCAGAGAAGCCAAGGGAAAGTACAGGCCCCGTCGAAAAGTCTGGAAGCTGAAGGAAGAGATTGTAGCAAGACAATTTATTGCAAAAGTTTAGCAGTTAGCCTACAATAGTCAATGTGACAGTGACAATGTTGAAAGTACTTGGACTACTTTGAAGAATTGTCTTCTAGAAGCTTCTGATGATACCTGTGGGTGGACGAAAGGGCCAGCTAGACATAGACAGACCTGGTGGTGGAATAATGAGGTTGAACAGTGTATAAAGGAAAAGAGGAAACATTGGAAAGAGTGGAAGTCAGGTGGTAGTAAAAATATTTACTTAGAAGCTAAGCGTCGGGCTCGTACAGCAGTGTATAAGGCAAAATCAGAAGCAGAGAGAAACAGATTTGCAGATGTGTTAAGAAGGGAAGACCAGCGCAATGAGGTATTCAAGATAGCAAAGCAAATGAAGAAGACTAATCAAGATATTGTAGGTGAGAAGTGTGTACGTAATGATGAAGGTGTTTTGGCTAGCACAGAGGAGGAGAAAAGGGTAGCTTGGAAGAATCATTATCAGAGGTTGCTTAACACTGAGTTTGATTGGGACGAGGATAATTTGTCTGATGATGATGTCGTAGAAGGGCCAGCCATGCAGATCAAGACAGAATGGGTAGTGGAGGCTATTAGGAAAATGCAGATTGGCAAGGCTGCAGGAGTATCAGGTATTGTTGCAGAGATGGTAAAAGCATCTGGATATATTGGAGTTGAGCTTATTACAAGTCTTGCTAACCAGATTATAAAGGATGGTGCTATTCCGAGTGAGTGGCAGTCGAGTGTAATAGTGAATTGTTTCAAGGGCAAGGGTGATGCATTAGAAAGGGGTAACTATAGAGGTTTGAAGTTGGTTGATCAAGTAATGAAAGTTATTGAAAGAGTGATTGATAAGTTACTTAGAGAAAGAATTGATATAGATAAGATGCAATTTGGTTTTGTTCCAGGGCGTGGCACTACAGATGCAATATTTTTACTCAGACAGCTTCAGGAAAAGTATTTAGGAAAGAGAAAGAATCTCTATTTTGCCTTTGTAGATTTAGAGAAAGCTTTTGATAGAGTGCCACGTAAAGTTATTTGGTGGGCTATGAGAAAATTAGGTGTGGATGAGTGGCTAGTTACGATGGTTCAGTCTATGTACAGCAATGCTAGAAGTCGTGTCAGGATTAACGGTTCACTTAGTGATGAATTTAGTGTAAATGTTGGTGTACATCAGGGTTCTGTACTTAGTCCTTTGTTGTTTATTCTAGTCTTAGAAGCGCTGTCAATGGAGTTCAGAACAGGTTGCCCATGGGAGTTATTGTATGCAGATAATTTGGTTCTCATAGCAGAGTCGATGGAAGAATTAGTTGAATAGTTTGAGAAGTGGACGAAAGGACTAGAAGAGAAAGGGCTGAAGGTAAATACAGCAAAGTCTAAAGTCATGATAAGTAATTGCAGCCAAGTGTGACCTTGTAGTTGGAAAGTGGCCTTGTGGAGTTTGCAAGTAAGTAAGTAAACATTTATTTACCTAAGAAATGACAATTCACATTACTAAAAGAATAAATTAGCAATTAGGAAGGAGACTTTCCCGATAGCCAAGGCTAAACAAAGGAGAAAGCCACCAAGAAAAATGTGAAATATTTTCATATGTCAGTAAATACTGTAAGTTTACAAAGATTAAAATGAAAAAGCATTATTAATTATAATTAGTATAAATGAAAATTCAGTACCATATAGGCAAATAGAAAAAAATAATGAGACAAAATAATGAAGAGGAAAGCTAGTTGATGTATTGACTCATGTAGAAACTTGTAGCTAGGGATTTGATTGTGCTTAATTTACAGTTTGTGAGGTTAGTATCAGGATAATTTCTTTGCAGATTGTTCCACTGTAATGTGGAGATTCTAGAGAATGAAAAAGATCCAAACGTCGATGTGTTAACTGTTGGTTCAATAAGCAAACCAATTGTGTTACATCTAGTTTCATGAGAGTGTGAGATTCGATCAAATTTGAGTGAGGTAAGTGTGTCAGATGGGAGGTTAGAGTTTAGGAATTTGTGGATAAATTGAATGTTAAGGACTTTAACTAGGTCGAAGAATTTAAGAATTCCAAGTTCTGCAAATAGAGGTAAGGATGGGGACCTTGGTTCACTGAAGGTGATCAGCCTAAGGGCAGCCTTTTGGAGGGTAAGTATTCTGTGGGCTACTGTGGTGTCTCGAGTGCCCCATACTTGGCAAGCATAGCTTAAGTGAGAACTAAAGATAGCATGGTAAATGTTTAGCAGGGATTTTAGGGGAACATAGTGACGAATTTTAGATAACATCCCATTGGCTCTTTGAAGTTTAGTAGCCACAGATGAGACATGATACTTCCAGGAAAGATGTTCATCAACATGAACACCCAGGTATTTCACACTTTTGCTAGGATAAATGCGCTTACCGCATAGAATCAAAAAAGGTAAAAATTCAAGCCTACGAGATTGGGATCTAAATACAAGAAACTCTGTTTTGCTGGAGTTCAGTGATATTTTGTTGGCATTAAGCCAACACACAAGGCGTTTAAGATCAGCATTCATCCCTCTACAAAGGGATTCTAGTGATTTTGAGAATTTCAGCAGATGAGTTTCGTCAGCAAAATGATAGGTCTCTGACGATTTGATAGGAAAGGGGTTGGTAGTAACTCAATTTTTTGTCAGACTTGCAAGCATTGGGTACATAAGAAGTGCAGTAGTATTAGTGGAAGGTTAAGAGCTGGCATACAGTTTGTATGCAAGCGTTGCAAAGGTGAGATTAGGTGAGATTTTCTCTGCGTGCTATTTCTAACTTGCATTACTGTCTGCTCAAACCTCTGGGCGTTTGCATAAATTTTAACCAGCACCCTTCCAATATTGATAAAACAGATAGATAGATGTGCATATTTTACATGGCTAACCTAACAAATATCGAGGGATATACCCTGCCTATTAATTCCAGGAAGGGCCATGGCTTAGATGGAGAGTCCTAAAGTATTTATTGCTCATTTTGAGCTACGTAGACCTAATTAATGCCAGCGCTCTACTAGACAACTCCCGGCAACATCCAAAAGCCCACTCAGTGTGCAACTCCCCAATTTTCCTCACATGACTTGGGTTAACCCGGGCTATGGTAACATTCACCCACTCATGTTGACTCACCGTCAAGAGGAATCTAACCCTGGTCTCTCGCACAGAGCATGAGAGAGCTATAACCACTAATCTATGGTGTGCCATATATTGTTTTCGTAATGGGTCTCTTTTTCTGGCTAGGACACATGCAAAGAGTAGTAAATAGAAGTGTCAAAACATAGAAGAGAAGTGTTTAAATACAGATGAAAACTGTTTGAATTATAAAAGGGTAGTGCTTTTTATATGGGATGAAAAGGTATAAGAGAGAGCGTGTGTAGTAGGGGACATCATCCTACGTTTCTAATTGGGCTGGAGCAGCTTTGCAAGGGCTAAGCTTTTAACAAGCTGGTTACAAAAGTCAAAAAGAGGAAGGCAAATTAAAATCCTAGGGAAATTTCGAGGAGGATGTTAAATGAATTATAGCAAACGAAAAGGGGGAAAGATTGTACCACAGCTTCAGTACCATATTTAATTAGCCTGTTAAACAATATATATTTATGCTGCACAAGGCTAGTTGCGCCGTCATACCTCGCCCCCCGTGCTTTCTTTCTTTTTTCTGTGATGCGCTTATAGCGCAACCTACTTTAAGACATGTTATATGAAGATACACGATGACTTGAGGCGAGGTTGCTAACTATATTAAAAATTGATATCCAGCGCTGATGTACTAGAAATAAAATCTCTCTTACATGAAGTAATACAGTCCCAAATTACAACCACGTCCCTAGGATTATAGTTGTGGGCTCTTTATATTTGGACGCCCTTTTACATTTTAACGTTCTTGTTCCAGGGCTAAATATAAAAGGCCTATCAAGTCCTCGGGACAAGGTTCCCAAATCAGATTGCCTGAGTAAAAGCATTTGAAGCTAGAAAATATTTTTCAGTTTCTGTACACTTTTTTTCTGGTGGATCATTTAGAGAGAAGGAAAGAGGCTGTCACGAGCCAGGATGTAGGAGAAATATTTCGTTGCAATACAACTCGTTAAGCTTCGTTCCCAACTTAGTGCCATAAGCCAAAGAGTGAAGTAGTAATTATAATGTACAAAGTCTGGCTGGTACGTCAACTTTAATAAATCAAAAATAATTTGGTTAGTGCTAGAAGAATTTAGTACAACATTTTCAGTGTAAAAATATGTAACTTTTTGAGAAGTACGAAGATCTGTTTGCTATCAAAGTCGATTGTGTCGTAAGTAAAAGCAAACACTGCAATATACCAAGTTTTAAACCATGCAACAAACGGAAAAAAGATTTTCATCGGGAGGCATTTCCCGTGTTGAAAGAGCATCAAAGATAAATATATTAAAATTAGATTTCCAGAGAAAACTGTGCTTTTTTGTAACTAAGGTTGTGATCTTCATTTAATGACTTTAAAGCTAACTTTAGGTTACGGTGCTCAGCCGTCCTCGTCTCCAGGTTTGTTGTCAGATGTCATTGACTGCAAACAGGCAAGAACCCCTTGGAGACGGAGTTAAAGCACAACTACAGCCCGCGATAATTCTCTTACTCTGAGTAAAAATCATCCATTCATATTTCCATAGTCTCTTACATTACCCAGCGGAGATTGCACCAGCGATCAACTTTATACTAACCTTGTTCCAAAGGCTTTTCTACGTCTATGATATGATGATAGCTGATTGCAATAGGTTATACTTTCACAGTTCCCAGTCAGGATTTGCAAAATCCTTTGGGCTTATCAGCTAGGCTTGTTTGTTTTATAAATATAAACAGGTAACGGTGAATGATATTGAAATAGTGGAGTTTTAGTAGTTACGGCCACATTTCATTAAAATTTAATAAGAAAAAGCATTTTTTAACATCTTTCAATAGGACAGACATATCGCCTTTATATGCAATATTTTTTTCGTGACATTTGTCCAGCTGGTATTATTCAATGAAAGCATCAAATATTCCCTCTTTCACTAGATTCGATACTTTTTTGTACTTCTTTTTTTTTATTCAAACCTTTACCTAAAACTCTCTTATCGTTGCAGTGCTTAGTGGTAACGTTTTGAAGAAGTTTTTGCGCACAAAAAAAATCTCTGGTCCGAGTGTAAGTGTACGGCTAAAAATTCTCTTCTTTTTTATCTCACAATACTTTCCTGTATTTAGTTCTATTTTGCGTTTATTTTTGACTCAGCTTAGTATAGGCAAGTTTATAAATATTATGACATCATCCTTTACAACATTTTAAATTATTTATTTGTTATCACTGTTTTGAGGTTTGATTATGAATGACAAGTAAAACTTAGAATATGAAAAACGCGTGAAGATTTGTGTGCACTGATTCTTTAGAATATAAGAAATTATATAATCACGCAATATAGTACAGTTAAAGAAGTTTTTGTGCAACGGTATCAAAAGCATCATGAATCAAATTGGTTTCAACAGAGGTAATAACTAACAACGTAGTTCTAACTTTAGTTAACTTCGTTCCCAGAACTTTTTTCTTAACGTTGCTGCGATTTACGATAGATGCTGGGATCGAACTTTAATTTCTAAGTATTTTTTGATACGCACATATTTTTGATACAAAATTCAGCGACAGACTTTTCCTGGATTTCCTAATTATGCGAAACTCAATTAAAGAGGTCGATACTAAAAATGATTCTTATCCCTAAGTTCCTTAGTAAAAGGTAGAACAAATTACTAATTTCGGTAATATTTCTGTTCGTTAAGTGCTTCGATTGTGAGCTGAAAGTTACGGTCAAACCCTTCATATAGCCGAGCTTACTAAGAATAGCCTCGTTTTTAAAAATAATTATTTTCTTCAAATCTAAACAAAATCCAACCAAAATATGATATTGCTCTAAAAACTTCGTTTTTGTCATGATAATTTGATATTCTATCTGAATATCCTTATTTGAAGAGCATAGAATCATTATAAAATTTTGGATGACGTCATGATTATTATAATTTATGAAATTTAGGAAAGGTGTATTGTAATGCAGTAAGCAGTTTTTTAAAAAAAGAAAGGCAGTTCTCAGGGCCTAGTTTTAAAAGTTTTTAACTTTTAGCAAATTGTAAAAGTATAAAATTGTAGTAAATTTTCTTTATTTTGCAGCATTTTAGTTGGGGCTATTTCACACCCATGATTTCCAAATACGCTCAACAAACATATCATGAGGCATAAAAAGCCCTGATCACACTGTTTATTTAAATTGTCTGTCTATACAAGAGTTCCCTTTCTGATGTCACTTGTTGGCAAAATTATTTTCCGTATTCTACTTTTCCTGACTTATAAACTAGCGTAAACCAATGGGTTAAAATGATCTCATAATAACGATACAGGCTGGGACGGTAAGAAGCTCTTGGAAGGGATTTGATAATTTACATTATTTCATATCAGTTTTTTATTCCGTTTGTAAATAAACAAGAGAGTGTCGATGAGAGTGGAGTCTTTTTATCTTTCTTGAAATGTGTCTTCGTGTGTGTCTTGGAGTGGAACACACTGCACCTAGTAAAAGCGATAAAAATATCTTAACAGCAGGTTCGTTAAGCTTGTGTTACACCGCAATCTCTGTGTAATGTAGTGTTTTAAATATGAGCAGTAGAGATGAAATATAAAGAGAGAAAGAGATATTATACAATTTTCTATTATTATATCGTTATGTATAAACCGACAAGACTTTTAAACAAAAGGCCATAAAAGAAATAAGCCTATGGGCTATCTTGTGAGATGATAGTGATCAGGACATCAAGTAGGCAATCTCGTGTCGGGTCTTCTTTTTCGATTTTTTTTTTCGATATGTGGCAAGCGCGAAAGGAGCCGAATCACAAAATAGTTTTTATCTGGAATTTGCAGTTGTTCTCGAAGTGCTTGTTTTGCGCACATTTCTTGTTCTTATTCTGTCAAATCTTTTAATAGAAAGGTTTTTTGTTCATATCCGTTGTCAACCCCGTCCCCAGGGCCTGTTAGGCTTTTTATAAATAAACGACCGTCCAAATATAAAAAGCCTAACAAACAGGCCCTGGGAGGAGGGGGACACGAGGTTGATTTATTGTATTACCTGTTCGTAAAACGAGGCACTGCATCTGTGCTTTTACTTTTGATGTCGAGTCGTTATTTAAAAGCTGGTTGATAAAAGTTCTTCCCCTCATCAAAGGCAGGGTCTCCTACCAGTAATTGTTGCCATACACTTTGCTTCCGTATGACTTCGTAAAAAGTAAAATATAGTCTTCGCAAAAAAATCCTGATCTACCCTTTCTCAAATGCCCAACTAATTTATCCGTGAATTATCATCCTCCGTTTTGACACAAACAGCATATTTGTCCACTGGATCTTGAGTCTCGCATTGGACTTTTAAGTTTATACCCAATTTCGGTGACCATATGTCCTTTTATACATGACTGTCACAATAATAGGCAAAACAGTTTGGTAAATCAAATTTTTGTTATTTTTAGAAAAAGTTGAAACGCGTTTCTACACAACAAAACAACCAAATGATTTTATGACAGAGGTCTTTGCATTACTTCTTGTAAACAAACACGAACATATTTTATTCGAATTTCATGTTATTCAACCTTATAAATTCTACATATATTTGACGGTGTTCTATAGTGAAATAAATTCAAAGTGTTTTTCATCCAAGTTTTTCTAATGGACAAAAATTTAAGCGACTTTGGGAAAATTGGGGAAAAATTTCCATTTTTTCTGATCGCTCGATATAAAGAACCCTCGATATAACGAATTTTTTCCATTCCCCTTGGGGATTTGTTATATTCTTTGTCTAATATGCAAATATTACTTTATTCTTGACACGGTCTGTTTATATGGAAAATAACATGCTAGGCGAACTTCATGTTGTGGAATCTCACTTTTGCCGGAAAACGTCACGAATTTGTTCGCAAGACAACAATTTTTCTTATAATAAACACAAAGTGGTTTTTAGTCAACCTCGTTCCCAGGGCTTCTTCTTTGCACGTATCCAGAAAGTGAAAAAGAAACCCTTGGAACTAGATGCGGCAAAATACGTCCCGTCCCGGCAATCGTCTCGTTACGTCACGTCACATAAAAGTAGAAACTCCATGACGAAAATCGCGACCAATCAAATTATAGTGTTTATGCCAATCGTCGTAAAATCGTCCCGTGGAGATTCGCCTTCAACTTTTTTAGATGATGTCATCGGCACCCTCCTCCACACATCTTTTATTAAATCTTATTTTACTGACTAGAAATGCAAGGGATTCTAAATGCAAAATAATAATTTGCAGCATTATAATTTTTGATTTGTTTAATTTTGATACTAGATATATACCAAAATAAGCTAGAATTATATCTTTGTCAAAGATATTTTACATATGACGTTGATTAATCATAGTCTGTAAAGTATCTTTGCTATAATAAATTATGAAAAACGTTTTCCTTTTTAATTTATGCAATTCTATTTCAAGGCGGCAGACGGAGCGTAAAATATCAAAAGGATAACATAAAAACAAATCTAATCATCTTGGGTACTAAAAGGTAATGGAATTTTTGCTCACGTTATGTCAATGTTCCTTGTTACTTTATCGTTTTATGAAAATCATTTTTGTTATTTTCATACTTCGCGTTGCATCATAGCTTTAAATTCGTAGCTAGCTAGCTAGATAAATGATTGACAGCATTTTAAAACGACAGTACCCCTTGGCATGCACAAAATGCGCCGTGTACACAACTTTTATCTTCCTAATACCTTGACTTGCAGTTAACTATGTAGCTAACTAACTAATGGTCTTCCTAAATTCTACAAGGTTTTGAAACTTATCTAGCTAGCTAAATTTTTATTCTTTGAAACTAATTATATATTTTCTTTGGAAGTAAATCACGGCGTTATTAAATTTACTCTATTCCTTCAATATTAAATACAGTAAATGAGCAAGCAACTTAAATTGTGTTCAAAGGGGTATTATTTAATTCCAAATATTTTATATATCACAAGAGGTTCTATTGATATTCAAATGGACGCTAATTACGTACATACTATTAAATCTACACGTTAATTACTCATAATTAAAATCTAAATGATGTCTCATTGTGGTAAGTTTTATTGTTTACCAGCATCGGATGTATGTATTTTTTAGTATCAAACAAAGCTAAGCAATTTTGTTGTTTTGTTATAAAAGGCTTGTTAAAGTTTACTGGTTGGAAAATTAATTTCAGAATAAGGTAGGAAATTTGATTTTTTGTATTTCAAAAGAAAGATTTCTGGTTTAAATAAAATATATATTACATTTTCAGTCATTTATTTTTTCTACTCATTTGAAAATATTCTGTTGTATAAAAATGAAAGTATATGTCCTTACAGTTTCTTGTTTTACACTCTGGCTAAAGTAAAGTAAAGTAAAAGTAAAGTAAAGTAAAGTAAAGTAAACATTTATTTACCTAAGAAATGACAATTTACATTACTAAAAGAATAAATTAGCAATTAGGAAGGAGACTTTCCCGATAGCCAAGGTTAAACAAAGGAGAAAGCCACCAAGAAAAATGTGAAATATTTTCATATGTCAGTAAATACTGTAAGTTTACAAAGATTAAAATGAAAAAGCATTATTGATTATAATTAGTATAAATGAAAATTCAGTACCATATAGTCAAATAGAAAAAAGTAATGAGACAAAATAATGAAGAGGAAAGGTAGTTGATGTATTGACTCATGTAGAAACTTGTAGCTAGGGATTTGATTGTGCTTAATTTACAGTTTGTGAGGTTAGTATCAGGATAATTTCTTTGCAGATTGTTCCACTGTAATGTGGAGATTCTAGAGAATTAAAAAGATCAAAACGTTGATGTGTTAACTGTTGGTTCAATAAGCAAACCAATTGTGTTACATCTAGTTTCATGAGAGTGTGAGATTCGATCAAATTTGAGTGAGGTAAGTGTGTCAGATGGGAGGTTAGAGTTTAGGAATTTGTGGATAAATTGAATGTTAAGGACTTTAACTAGGTCGAAGAATTTAAGAATTCCAAGTTCTGCAAATATAGGCAAAGATGGGGATCTTGGTTCACTGAAGGTGATCAGCCTAAGGGCAGCCTTTTGGAGGGTAAGTATTCTGTGGGCTACTGTGGTGTCTCGAGTACTTGGCAATACTTGGCAAGCATAGCTTAAGTGAGAACTAAAGATAGCATGGTAAATGTTTAGCAGGGATTTTAGGGGAACACAGTGACGAATTTTAGATAACATCCCATTGGCTCTTTGAAGTTTAGTAGCCACAGATGAGACATGATACTTCCAGGAAAGATGTTCATCAACATGAACACCCAGGTATTTCACACTTTTGCTAGGATAAATGCGCTTACCGCATAGAATCAAAAAAGGTAAAAATTCAAGCCTACGAGATTGGGATCTAAATACAAGAAACTCTGTTTTGCTGGAGTTCAGTGATATTTTGTTGGCGTTAAGCCAACACACATGAATGATTATATGACTAGAAAGAAATTTCAAAACACCAAAAGCTATTGTTTATTATTTTATTCCATAAACATATCAAGTAACACAGGTGTCACTAAAATCTAGATTTAAGAAATTTATTTTAAATCTGAAAATATATTTTAAGTCAAGAAATATATATGTCTGAGAATTCATTTCAAACCATGTTTTCCTATCACAATAAAGGGCTAGGGTTTAAGTATGTAAGTATCTATTAAAACACTCAACATGGCTTCCTATTCGTTTCCAAACAACAACAGAAAAAACAAAATTTTGAAACAGCAATGACCTCTGACATGAAAAAAACACGAAAAATAAAAGAAGATGAGTGATCATTAACATTTGTTAAAGAGAAAAATCCTGCTGCTGTACTCATTGTCATCTCAGACATCACAGAACAACCCCTCTCTTTCAAAAGTATTTGATAATAATTTTACATCATTTGCTAAAATTATTTCCCTCAAAATAAGTTTTTCTACATGACAGCTGTCACCCAGCACAGTTTACCATTAATAACCGATAAGCTTCAGTGCCTGATTAACCACTCATTGTAATTGGTAAATAACAAGAGTTATCTCTCTCTGCGCATTACCTAGCACAGTAATCAAGATCGTAAAATTATGATGCAACTAGTCGATAAAGCCTGTGGAGAAATCCACTTAGGCAAAGTTTGTTTTAGATGTTTTGCTGACATCAGCAGTGCGGTGTAACATAAAATTAAAAGAAAATTTAAAAGAAAATTTCACAAACTTCAAAAGAAAATGTACACATCCACTATGATCGTCACATACACTTCATATTACTGTATAAGGTATAGGTAACACCAGATTCCATGCATCTTGATGACAGTTTAAATGTTGACAATGTTGATTTGGATGTTACGTCTTAGCGTTTGTAACATACAATGTTATATCTAGAAAAAATAAAACAAACATGTTGAAATTATTTATTTGTATTAATAGGCGCTTAGTGCTTGATTAAACACTTGATCTGATTAAGCACCCACCCCAAGATTGCAAGATTTAATAAGCTCTCAGGGCACTTAATTGGCTATCTATGGTACAAACAAAATGTTTTTGCTTTGATTTTTTTCCATGATTTTTTTCCCATTGACAAAACAACCAAATTACCCAATTTAATACTAAGTATTGTCTTTGTCCAGTCTTAGTTTTGGAAAAAAAATTCTTTTCAAATGTACATTCTTACATCTATTTCAAAAGCCAAAAATAGTATGACAACAAGTGTACAGTTTTTACACATAAGAAACTGCTAATTTACCACTTTTGCTACCATATATTTTTAGATTTGAAAATGTTTCTTCATTTGAAAAATATTTCGATTATGTATTTTAAAGATATTTCTAGATTTAAAAAATATTTTTAACTATGAATTTCCTTGCCTATCCACTAATTTGACTTCATGGTGCAGTGGTTTTGGCCTTATAAGAGAAGTGAATGACTGATAAAAAAATGTTATATACATGGTTTTCCATACAATTTTTTCATGATCATGCCAGCTTTTGACAATTGTCAAAGTCAATGATTCTGATTAAATTGGATCTAACTGGACCTTATATTCTCCTTAACCTTATTTTCTCTCTTAATTCAACTGAGTACACAAACAAAATATAAATTGCTGACATGAAAAATAAGTGTCTCTGTGAAGTAGGCAAGAGGCATTTCACATCAGGAATTTTTAATTCTTTGCACATGTGTTTCACATCGCATGCATTACTTGATTTACATGTGGGAATCATCACACACTTACTGAAATATTCCTGTTAGAGACTTATGCATAGTGAAAGCAGAGTCTTTAATGAAACTCTGTAACTACTTATAGGACAAAATGTATTAAATGTACAAAATTCCATGTGAAAAAATGCAACATAAAAATATATATAACATCAATACTTTTAAACTTTGTATCTGCAAATTTTTTAGGTGTAAAATGTGTAGTTACATTTTTTTTATAAAATTTTATGCTCTAGCTGTTCCCTAATTTAAAACAAAATCAAGAAAATCGAATAGGTTTTATAAAGTTTGTTTAATTATCAGGATCTGTAATAAATGAAAGTAACATTACTTATAAAAAAAATTTTTCTTTTGAAATAAATAAAAAAAAGAAATGTTTGATTTAACCACTTCCGAGAAAACAGCATTAGTTAAATAAAAATTGATGTTTTTTACAATTAAATTTATTTAGGAGTGTTATGAAACTGTTTTTTGCTTCTGTTGAAGCTGACAGAAAATGTTGATTGTTTCGCTGCTTAGAATTTTTGTAGTTTAAACTTTATGTTTTGCAGTAAAGACATGCTCTTGATAAACAAAATCTTTGGATTTTTTTTTTTGCTTGTGAAAAGTCTAATTAGTTGCTCATGAAATTAACTGTTGATTTTTGAGACCTGACAATCAAATGTTGAATCTCTGCGGTCAGTGGCTGTTGACCAGCTGTTATTTAAAGCGCTGTTTTCTGCATAGATAAGAGAAGGCAGGGATCGAATTAAGGGATTATAAATCGCAAACTTGCAATATCAAAGTGAATAAAATACATAAATTTGCAATCAAGTATTGAAAAACACGTTTTTTTACCCACCAGTTCTTTATAAATAGTGCTTTTAAAAATATATTGTGTTTTCATTTTAAAAACCTTTTTCACAAAAATGTGACTTTTTCTTAGATTTAACCACAACGTTTTTGATAAATTTAGTTTTTAATTTAACGTTACTTTCAATTTAAACAAAAATTTGTCTGAAAGCTGTGTGTCCCAATCTCTAATGGGTGCATGTTCTACCTGCAGAAATCAGAAATGATGATGAATAGTAAAGAACTTGTAGCATGGTTCCAAATGGTGAACTACTATTTGAATGAGATTTGTTGACTTTAAGCCAATCGCTATCTTACTTATAGTTAATTTGCTTCCTCGAAGGGTCCCCAAAACGTTGTCTATAGGAAAAAAGTTTTAAATGAGAATATTAATGAATAAGGAAAATATGTCATCTAAGCATATTTATTTGACATTTTTCTTGCACAAGCATCAACTTAATGGGTTAGAGAAGCACTATTTTGATGAGTTTATCTGGATACTGTGTAGTGCTGGACAGTATATTAAGGTTATTTTATTGTTGCCCCCTTCTAGGCTAACATTTTATATTTCACATTAGGAAGAAATAATGGTATGTGTGCTATTTAAACTATAACACAGTTTTTTTTGCATCCCCTACAAAATGAAATCAGAATTTTTTTTTTGCAAAAAGTTCAAACAACATGTACACAAACGGGCATATAGCAGCTTCGAAACCACTATGGCTCAGTCTTTTCATATTACATTGCTTTTCAGCTACTGTATCATGTCTTTTTAAATGCCACAAACTTATAGCGTTTCTACCAAGTTCAATATTCAACATTCTGTTCTTGATGTCTTTAAATTTTCCTTAAATTTTTACTAATTACAGGACCTAGGCTCGTTTCCATAAATTTTAGTCCAATTGGTCAAGGTGTTCCGATATTATGACTGTTTAAAGATTTCTTGATTTTACTGCAGCCAAACTTCTAACGGCTAAAATTGTCATTAACTCACAATATATCAATGCAAAGACAACCTTAAAAGTTGAAAAATATCTTTCTTTTTAAAAAGTTAAAAAATTTTAGGTTTGTAGCAATAATGGAAACTCTCAATGTTACCAATTTGCTGTAAAAACAATATGATAGATCATACTTCAGATCACAATTGCAAGATACACTAAGGAAACATCAATAAAATTGTTAGAATCTGTGTTAGAAAAACCCATTTTCTTCCAGATATTTACATATTTATGTCCTGAAAAGGCTTATCAAAATAGCCCAACTATTTGATTGTGTTCATTGTGAGAAAAAAGTATTATTAATCATTACCTGTATGTAGATTTCTTCAAGCTTTTTGAAAATTAATTAATGATTGTGGTGGTGGAAGAGTTACCTTGTTTTGTGTAACTGCACATGACACATCCATCATAGTTTACATTTGTGTGGTAGAGATTTGTTGTCAATGTTCATCTTGTGGAATGTTTTTCTCATTATGGTAAAAAAACTGACATTGTACAAAACATGAATAGATTTCCTATGTTGTATTAGAATTCATTTCAATGAAAGGTTTTAAAGAGAGAATACCTTTACTTTGTCTCAATTCCCCTCTACTGTTTATTTTCAAAGCTTTTAATAAGTTTAATAATCTCTTTTAATATCTAAATTTGAACATGATAAAAATTAAGACATTTTTATTTTAAAAGATGTTTAGTTGATAGCTGATTAGTATCACAGTTTTTGCTTTGCTTTTAAATAAAATGTATAATCTAATACTGTTAAATATTTCCTTATTTTTTGGGGTGAAAAATGGGATTGGCATTGCAACCTTTTTTCAATGTTCAGTTTTATTTTTAAGCATGAGTCATTAACATGAGTTATTTGTAAACAATTTGAGTTATTGATTTGTGATGATAGTTTATTTTAATGGTCTATTAACGATACTATGTTTTCTTTTGTTCAAAGTCATGTTGAATGTTCTTGAGAATCAATTGTACCTAGAGAGTGGCTAAATTTTTTATTTTTTTTGTTATATTGATTTTTAAAAATACATTTTTAGAACATAACTTTACTTTTTATTTAAAACATTTTAAAGTTTTAAGAGGTTTAAACTTTTCAAGTATAAAATGGATGCTTCATTGATAAGTGATGATGGGAACAGATATACAGTCAATCCAAAGAAAAAAAGCAAAGTTCGAAAAGGTTTGTATGTAAAATAATCTATAGCATGGGCAAATAAGGTGGAGTATGTAATTTGTAAACACAATGCTTCTTCATTTCAAGTTATGCAGGATTCTATTAAATTTATTAATATAAATACTACCGCTTTCATCAAATGTCACCTTGTTTCCTGTAAGAAGGACTGTATCAGAGTCGTTGACAGTTAATAGTTGTCAAATTTTAAATTGACTTGAACATTTTAAGTGTTCTTCGACTTATACATGGCAAGCACAAACGTATTTCATTTTGTCTCCAAGTTTTGTTATTGTTTTGAGTTTTTTCTCTTGTTTTATTAAATTAATATTGCAGCTTTGAAAAATATCACTTACTGAATAATTTAATGTCAGAACTATTATGCAATGTGGAGATAGGGACAGTGCTGATGCAAGAGGGCAATTTGAGGACACTTTACATGGAGCCAATGATATTTTAAGCCTTCACGTTTACGTTAAAAACAGTTGTTCTCATAAATTAAGGATGGCCCAAACTTTTTAATGTCTTTTTAGAACTTTTTTTAATCCTTATTTTGTTGTTTCTACTCTATATAATTAAACTTTATTTTGATCTTTTATAACACTTTTTTGGGTAAAATGGGTTTGTAACAAAGTAGTAGTGGGATACAGAACAGTCAGCTTTTAGTAGTGAATGCATGCGAGTTAACAACCCAATCTGTGTGATATTACCTGCCATATTAAATAGCTTCCCATTTCCAAGGAA
Organism: Hydractinia symbiolongicarpus; assembly: GCF_029227915.1. NCBI lineage: Eukaryota > Metazoa > Cnidaria > Hydrozoa > Anthoathecata > Hydractiniidae > Hydractinia > Hydractinia symbiolongicarpus. The sequence continues at coordinate 1,305,569 of NC_079878.1, forward strand.
TCGTTAAAAAACCTACTAAGATTACCAATGTATCGATGTATAAAACATTGCTTATTAATACATCTACTTCAATGAAATCCTTTATTCTGTCTCCCCATCGTTGTATGTGAAGTTTCTTGATGTTAGATATTTTTTCATCCTGTTAAAGTTTTTTTAAGAAATTTCTAATCCTGAGGTTTCTTTAACTTGATTTCTTATAAACAATGTGTAAGAAAAAAGAATATTTAGACTTAACAGCCGGTACTATTATTTTATTTTAATCTAACGTGTACTGATTTTTTAGAGATTTTGCATTGACTTAACTTAATAAATCTAAAAACATTTAGCACTAAAATCACACCGTGTATTAATGTAATGTGTCAACCCTATTTAAACTGTCTTTAAGTGGTGGACATATGTTGTGTCATGCCTTATTGACACACAAAATGACAAAACTATTTAGTTTAGAAAAAATGGTTGCACTAAGTTTACATACTTTACATTTTGATATTTTTTGTGAACATCTTTTTGAAGTGTCTAAATGTATCTAAATTTTGTAACTAAAAAAAAAAAAAAAAAAAAAATTACGTTAAATCTATTATGGATTGTTAAAGATCAAGAAATGTGACAATCATGGAACTTTGTTAGCATGAAAAACGAGGGAAATTTAGGACTTTAGCAAAAATTTTATGGTAAATTCGGAATATAATATTTATGCCAAAGCCTTCTAAAATCTAAGATCAGTGGTGTTTTTGTCCAATTTATAAAGTTGAAGTCATATTTTTAATTCATTTTTAACTAAAATGATGGAAAGCTTTACGAAATGAAATTTGGTACGAAATCTTTAAAAACGAGAACTAAAATGAATAAGCGAATGAGCACTTTAAATTGCGGTAGGTTCTTATTAGAAACAAACACCTTAAACAACACATGTTAATAATTCATGCATGTATCTTTATAGGATTGATCATGAATCCGGTATGGCGGGTAATCTGTTTATCGCTGATGGCGATCACATTGATTTTCTTAACACTGTCTACTTTTACTACTGCATGGCGCGAGGACGATGAATCTGTGATCAATGTGTTTTCAACGATAGGTTTATTTCGCATATGCCGTGATATCAAGCATGGTGCAACAGTTGATCATAAATGTTTGGGAGAGCTAGCCAACGATGCTCCAAGTACGTGCTAACTTCATTTTGTCCTCTTGTTTGATTTATAGCAGTCAGAATTAAAAATAAGTTATTTCTATCATGCCCTGTATGTATATTGTGATAGGATTAACAAGCGCTTTTTGTATAAGTTTTCAGTGTTAAGTATTAAAGGTCTCTCACCATTTTATGAAACATTTATTTAAAAAGATAATTTGCTTGTTATACAGTGGCAAATGAGGTTTTACTGTTAAAGAGTTAGATTAAGAATTAAATCTGACTGATAATCCTAGACACTGTTCAACTCCTACTTCGCTATTGTTTTCGTCATTGCTGATGCCGCGTCGTCGTGTTATTTTCAGCGTCGTTGCTCGTGTTGTTGTTTACTGAAACATTTTTTAATTATTTTAGCTTGGTTTCAATGCTGCCGTGCGTTCATGTTGATTGCACTCATCCTCGTGTTAATTGGTTTCATTCTCGGCGTCCGTACTATTGTTCAGATTCCTCCAGTCAAGAATAAGAACGCCAGACCGCACACTGTTTCATTGGGTTTGCCCGCCCTCTTAATGTTCGTTTCAGGTAGTTATATTATCTTACGCGCTTTTTTAATAAGAAGCATTTTATATGCAAGATTAGGCTCAAATGTTTTTAAAAAATACACAAAGCAATTGACCAGCCTGAATTAGGTGAGTGAAAAATAAGCAAAAATAAGAATTATAAAGACATCAATATTTTTTGAGACCTACCTTGTTCTAAGTGTAGAGTTGCATATGTTTCTTTGAAACTCACACAAATATAAGCGGAAAAATTTTGTGTTGCTCATAAAAGTGTATTGCTAGATTGGGTGCAGTTAGTTGTATCTTGTTAGCATTCTTGGTTATTTTAGCTTATACGGAACTTTTTCAGTTTTTTGCAAGATATTTTTTCTACTCATAAAAAATGCTTATTGCTTAAGATTTGAACAAAGCAGACAAATAACAGAACGCGTGATGAATTCATTTTTTTTTTTGAAAAAAGTAAAAGCTCTGTTCCGTTTATTCCAATAGCATATCTTGTACCCAAAACCCCTTAAAATACCTCTTTGAATCCATTTATTCGACTCAATTGTTTTTCCCCCTTCATACTGACAGAAACTATGGAATGTAGCAGACAGATATTGATTTTTTTTTTTCAGCAATTTTTACGTTGATAGGCGTATCAATTTTCGCAGTGGCGACGCACATGGAGCAAGGATTGTATTTCCCTGAATTTCAACCACCAACATGGGGCAACAGTTGGTCGCAGGTAATAAATTTATTCTCGGTCGTGTAAAAAAAATATGAAATCTTTGTAAACTTTAAAATGGAGGCTTTCAAAAAATCTTCAAAATAACCTGAAAGTTAACCCCTAAATATTGATTGTATTCTAAAATCACTTAATTTTTTTTAAAGGCTTGATTGTTAGTTACTTTTCATTTCATTTTAAAATTTTGTCAGAATATCAAAATATAAAATGTTTTATTTTATAAATTTTTAAACGTTGAAGTCTTCTATATTCTTCTAACTTCTCCTAAAAATCTTAAAATTGTCACTACACCTAATACGGGAATTTGAGACGAAAGTTAACATTCTTACTTATTCTTACGCAGCGTGTATGATTTGGTGATAAAATCGTAGCTTTGTCTTTAAAAACTGTTTTTCTTTCTTAGGTTATGGCGAAAAGAAACAGCATTCCATCAGAACTACCAGAAGATCACGATATGAAACTGAAGTATAGTTATTCGTTTGCGTACGGCTGGGTTGGATGTATTTTCGGTACTGCATCTTTCGTCATAAACTTAATTGCCAGTGGAAAATCTTAAAGAAATCCGTGTTTTCATTTTGAGCAAGCGAGGCTGACGTAGCAAAGAGTATTGATTAAAGGTGTTTGGTCAAATTTTCAGACAACACGTGTGAAAATATTTTTTTAGTTTTTTACCGTGAACTTCGTTTTCGTTTGACTTTTGTTTACTAAAACGATTTTGGAATTACATGTCTCTCCTTTGTTTTTGTTTGTACATCACTTTAGGCATGATGCTAAGCCCCACCACTATAATTTTACTCTTAGTAAACTATGATAAACCAGTTGCTTTAATTTGTAGATGTGTTAATTGTCGTATAATTTCGCCATTTTGTTCACCTACAATTGGCTTGCTTCCAATTGGCAAGCTTCCAATTAAGTGGTGAACAAGTGGCCTGTATATAGGTAATGATTCAAATTTTTTGATAGAACATGTTAATTTTTAATTTATGCATTATCAAGGTTATTTACATAGTTATGCAAGATTATCACAATAAATCAGTGCCTACATTTTACATCACATTTTCTCGGATTTTTTTCTGCAAGTTTTCTGAAGATGAATTTAAGGATGTATATTTCATACAGGAATTATTTTTTTCATCGTTTTGATTGGTCGATTTTTAAGTTCACCAAACCTTTTTTCTGAATGAAATATTTTTTTTCTTCAGGAGAACGCCTTTACCAACAGACAACTTGTAACAACAAATCACTTCCACGTAGCTTAATGTAGATTTTTGCAGGTTAAATTACTAAAACTGTCGTTCTTGATGTAACTTTGTATTTATATGTAAAGTTTTTACTAACAATAAAAACAGCTTTAGATTGCAATCATTGTATTATTTCAAATTGTTTCGCATTTTCAATTTTTTGTCATTAATAAAATCGTGATAACACCATTTAAATCTTCTTTAGAATTGCAAATGTTGCATAGTGTTTGCGAGGACAAAATAAACAGAAAAATAAATGAATCTGATTACCAATACCCTGTAGCCGATCTTGCTCAAAGATTTTGCAGACGTCTTGTGTTGTAGACATCTTGAATTTATAGTTCTAGAGCTAATCTCACGTGCATCTTAGAGATGTTAACTTTGGAATCTTCAACAAAAAAAGGACGAAATCTTTCGATGGTGATGAAAATTTTCTCTAAAGAATAAATTTGTTAGATACAAATTATGCGTTTTAACACAACCTTGATCCCAGGGCTCTTTGTCTTTTTTTAGAACGGAAAGATTTCGTCTCACCGTCCCGTTATAAAAAAGAGACAAGGAGCCCTGGGATCGAGGTTGGTTTTAACAAATATATCTCAGAATTTTTTCTCACTGTCTTAAATAGAAAAGTGAGCGACAAAATAGTCAACAACAAATTGCAACAAAAAAATTTTGGGTACGCAGTTTCACCTCGTTATAAAAGCTCGTAATATTGCTCTTTTTTATACAAAAAAACTTTTTATTAAAGCAAAGAAGACATCCCTAACTATTGTAACAGACTGGTCTTTATATACAATTCCAGTTTGCTGCACAAAAAGTGACAGACATGATCCAATATCCACACTATAGGTACAGAAAAAGCAATAGGTTTCGGGCCATATGAAAACACCTCAAAGATAAAGAAGAACTGAGAATAAAATGCGGTAGAACTCGAGGACAGAGGTTTCAGTTGACATGCCTGCTGCAGCAGACATGTTTTTTAAAAACAAATATTTTTGTAGGCATTGAAATAGGCTGATTTATATTTTAGAACGAACCAGTGCAAACTGTTATTTATAACATCTGATCGGTATATGAGCTTTTTACTTGATACAGCAAAAACAAAAACCGACTTCATTTCAAGTTTCAAAACTAGCCAACAATTTTGGACTGTAGGAAAACAAGTGAATATTTCGGAGTAATGTGCTTTCCTATTGGCATAACCTCGATCTCGGCTTTTTTTTTCTTTTTGATATTGGGATATGAAGAAAAAAACAAGCACACAGGTACAGGTTGGTATCGGTATTTTTTTCCGTAGAATTTTAATATATTGTTGCGTAATTCCGGTCACAATATTAGTACCCCTTGAAAAGATATTAAAAAATAATAAGGTGATTCCCTTATTTTAAGCTTACAAATATTCTGTTTCTATATGGTTTCCTTTCGGAATATAGGTAAATGAAACCAACCTTATTTGGCTACGAGGTACCAAAGATTATCCTTTTTGATGAGTGTAAAAAATTGCAACGATTCTGAAAGAGTGTAATAATGATGTAATATTACGATCAAAATAATGCTGACTGTTAACTGAGTCGAAGTTGTAGCTTAGTAAAAAAGCCAACTGCTAAATACCGGGTTATTACTGTCCCGCATGGAGTTTAAAAAATAATTGAGTTTATTTTCGGTTGAGCAAAGCGAATTAGAAAATAATTGTCGTGAAAATGACACCAATTTTTTTATTCGAAAATAATACAGAAAGGGATATTTTTGAGAAATATGCCGATGGTTCAAGCTGCAACGATGACAATAAGTAAATAGTAGAAAAGAAGAAAAATTGAGAACAAAAATGTCACGATGTCAGATCCGAAAACTTATAATATATACATGCTTTTTGTACGACTTTCCTTAAAATGTATAAATAATAAAGTGAGAGAACTTAGATGACATCATTTTTGTTGTGGCTCCCTGCAGTGAATATTATATCGCTTGCAATATTATATTTTTCAGATGTCACTGTTTTGAAAGTGATTTAAAAAACATTTAATTGACTTGAATTTTTTCTACGTTTCAACTGAAAAGCCGTTTTCATTATTTATAGCCGTACTTGTTTTTTGAGGAGAGAAACACCATATGCTTTCTATCAAGAAAACATTTCATTACATAGTATTTGAAAAAGCTTTCATACTTTCATTGTTATTTTTAACGAAAAGTTTTTCTAAAATTCAGTCCGCAATCTGAGGCGGGCTATATTTTTAGTCCTTGAAACCGTTTTTTTTTCTTCTGCTGAGTGACCGCTGATATTGTTCTGTGTCTTTCAGTTTTGCATCGCTTGTTACATCGCATCACTTTGACTGGAGAGAAACCAGGTAAATAGATAGTATTTTTGATATTTTTTGTGATCATGTTTTCTCAAGAAGTCCAGTGAGAAGAAAATATCCAGCTAAATCACTTTTTTTATATTTTCGCTTATGGAGTTTAAGCAAAAATAGCTCGCGAAAATGATTTTGCATTTCTTTGTCCTTTGTAAAAATAACATTTTATTAAATGATTTTGGAAGTTATATTAGTGACGATATTCGAAGATAAAATAATTATTATTTTTATCTTTTATTTTTTACATCATTCTGCTGCGTGATACAAAATTCTCAACTAAGTGTTACAACAAAACTAAACTTTAAAAAAGGTTGTTTGACCACGCCTAAATTTATTCATTTACATGTTTCACACTTACTAACTCTGCCTCCTTTTGTCCTTTGAATTTAATTTCATTGAGGAGGGGTAGTTCAACACGGATTTATAACTATTACGTCATAGTAATATATGTTTATGATGTGCAGATATGTATATATATATATTTTTGTGTCTGATTTTGTCAAACCATTTCGGGTTTGGAAAAAGAAACAAAGACAAGAAAGTCTTACAGATTTTTCAGACCGTTGAATATAATGAACTAATATTTAATATTTATAATCTAAAAATCAAATACATATGTATACAAATACTTATATAAATACAAAGAGAATATAACATTTTTAATGGAAATTTTCACATATATTTTATCATTTAAAGGTCATAAAAACTGAACGAACAGATGCAAACCAATTAAAATCCGTGTAAAAAAATATCATAAACATTTCCAACTGCTTTCTTAGGTAATCGCAAACTGAAAGTTGCTGTTTCATAATGGCTGTCAATGTACTTGGAGTCCTGGGAATTGTCATCTTCTACATAGTAATTTTAGTGATTGGTATATGGGCAGCACGTGCAAGAAATAGAAAAAAACAACCCGACGATTTAGAAGATGAAACGAAGGAAGTAATATTAGCCGGAAGAAGTATCGGCATGTTTGTCGGAGCGTTTACAATGACTGGTCAGTATTTTTATCTTTTATACAAATATAACTTTTTTCAATCATTTAAACTTTTTTTATCATTAATTTTTTGTTAGTTGAATGGTATAGCAACAGTACAATACGCTAACTTACAAAAAAACCATATCATCGGAAAATAATGTCTAAAATTTTTATTATAAGCTGCACGCATGTTTGTCTGTTTGTGAGTCAAAATGGTAGCTACGATTAGCGAATAAACAATTTTTTTTATAATGGCGCGAAATGTAATAATGGCGCAAAACCCCAGTTCCTACAACATACTTTCGTGAGGGAGGGTGGGAACTTACTCTTACAAGATATTGACGTGAATGATGGTTTTACTAAGACGCCTTTTTTAGCATAAATACTTTACGGAACAAAGCCAAAGTCGACTATCGCATATTGCAAGTTGTGGTAACTTAAAAAACATGAAATAAATTTATTTCTTCGCTCATGCGTGGTAATTTTTTAATATATATTTTTTGTAAGAACCATCTTTATTGGAATAAGTTGCATCGAAAACCCTGAAAAAAGCTTTGTAAAGACTAACAAAGACACTACCTTTTATCATAAAAATTCATAATTTTTGTTTTCATAGAGATTATTTTGTTGTTTTCCCTAATATTTTAGCATAAGTTGAGGTTGACACGACATAAGTGACTCCGATTAAAAATCGTAGTAATTTTGTAATTGACGTTCTCTTAGGCTGTGACCTTTTTGAATAATTTTCAAACCTTTTTTTGATGGGAACAGTAATTTCATTTAGTGCGTTTTACTTTCAAATTTTGGAGTTTATTGTACTCAGATTAATTACATTATGGAGAAACCATACTTCTTTTATATCTCCATCATTATACCAGCACCAGGTCATTTTTTTATCAGAATATTTTATTGAAAAAATAAAATATTATATACATATATATGTAAATTCTTTCTTTGTAAAAAATTAGTTAAAGTTTGTTTTTTACTTACACAAATTCTGACTCATAGAAAGTCATATTGGACTAGAAAAACACTTCATTATTTTTTGAAATATAGGTCTCATGCTTGCTCTATCAAAAAAGAATTATTTTGCAAACATGTTTTTTGCACACCAGGGAAGTTGTACGAACAGCTGTTCTTGTCTCTTGTCCGAGGAAGTTTCTATTTTTTGAAATTCTGATCAAAACTTTAATTCATTAAAACAAGTGATAGGCTTTTTAAAATACATTTACTATATATGAATATATTAAAATCTATTGATTAAGGAAAGGTTGCCGCCAAATTTTTTAAATCTCTTGCTTGATTTTTGTTAAACTCTTTTCAAGTAATCCCTTTTTTAATTTAATAGTAGTTGCATTCTGATTTTACCTCTTCTAAATTTCGGTTTTTTCCCAAACATCTTCATGCTTAATTCATCTGCAAAAACATTTTAAACATAAACCAACTCTCCAATTTTAATCTCCAAATATTATAGGCGTATAGAAAAGAACTGTTGACCGTTATGAACAAAAAAAATATTAAAGCAAATTTCAGACCATCATAACCTCTATACCAGCCACACAGTGATTTTTCTTATTCTAATGACCTTGCGCCTCTCTTCTTTCTGCAATATATCTCTAAATTTATAAAGGGACAGCTTTTTGTTTTTATTTTGATGTTTTTTATACATTCCAGCAACTTGGGTTGGTGGTGGCTATATCAATGGAACATCTGAAGCTGTTAATCGAGATGGGTTGATATGGGCGCAATCATCATGGGGGTATTCCCTGAGTTTGTTGCTAGGTATGCATGTCACCCTCCTTCTCTGTTAAGGCTGTATTTTAGAAACTAGCAGAATGTAAATTGCTTTTACACTACTTTTAAATAAAACTACCAACCTCTTTCCCAGGGCATTTTGCCTTGTTGATGAAGTCTTAGTAATAACGGCTCAGAGGCCACAAGAACCTGGAGGTTGAGGCTGTTTGTAAAACTACAACAAATGTAATCACAGATATCACAAGTCATCACTCCTACTATTTCGCACGTTTTATAATCAGTTTAAATCGTATTTAGGTGGATTTCTGTTCGCTAAAATCATGCGTAAGCGAGGTTACGTTACGCTACTCGATCCGTTTCAAGAACGTTATGGACTTCGTATTGGGGGTATAATGTACATACCTGCTTTTCTTGGAGAACTTTTATGGTCTGCAGCAACCTTAAACAGCTTGGGCGCCACCATAAGCGTGGTGTTAGATCTAGAACTAAATGTGTCTGTCATTGTATCAGCTTGCATTGCACTTTTTTACACATTCTTTGGTGGCTTGTGGTCTGTGGCATATACAGATGTCGCTCAGTTGATCTGTATGTTTATTGGAATGGTAAGTACTCTTTTACAAGAGCGTTAGAAAAATTCTAGTCGTCTAGGGAGTACAGTGTTTCAATGTAACAGGGCAGAGCTCAGAGTCATGCAAGCGTTATACAAACGTTTTCTCGGGAGCGAACATAACAAACCATCTATTACGTGTAGAGTTTATAGAGGACACCTCTCTAAAGTCGGACGTCGTATTATAAGGTCCAATTTTACATGACCTCTAAATATAGACCTATCACGCCAAATAATGGATCAAATAATTGTTGTGAGAGATTTGTCTGTGTTTTATTTAACACAATATGTTAGAAGTTTAAAATATATTAAATTGTCTGCGCTAAGACAAAGTGAAATCCAAAAACTTTTTTGTAACGTCTTGAGACTGTTTTACTTTTTTGAAAGAAATCTACGATTTATATTGTCTTTAGGCTTTTTTTATCTCCCACAGCCAGCCTCTTGACACGCCTTACGATTTCATCATACCATAACATCCTAGAGCAGATTTTAAAGCAATTTAAACCGAACTGGAAAGAAATTCTATGTAATGGACACCTCTCTATAGCGGATACTTTTTGATGGCGTCCACTGTAGAGAATTTGTACTGAAATTAAAGTGATAAAGACAGCGTATTATTTTGTTTTAGTGGCTTACTATCCCCTTTGCAATAAGCAATAAAGCAGTGCAGAGTATCAGTGTCACTCGTCATCAGTGGGAAGGAAACTGGAATTGGTCTGAATGTGGACAGTGGATGGATTATGCTTTTTTATTGGTAAAGGTGTTATCTTAGCTGTATTTAGCTTTAAATTCAAATGACGTTTCCTGATTTTTTATTTGCTTTCCTGTATCATAGATTTTTGGAGGCATTCCATGGCAAGTCTACTTTCAGCGAGTACTGTCCAGTAAGACGCATGTACGAGCACAATATCTCTCCTTCGCAGCTGCAGTAGGCTGTTTAATCATGGCCATACCCTCCATTTTAATAGGAGCAATTGGATACTCCACAGGTGAGTTTTATGTTTTTTAGCGTTAGCGGGATCCAGAAACCTTACAAGGCGGGGACCGGAGCACGCAAAGCAAGGCAAATATTTAAATTTGAGATATTAAGAGGACCAGAATACTGCAAACGTAGATATGGCAGAGAGAACGCAAGTAAGGGTTCTTCACAAAATTCTTTTTTGTGCAATGTTTTTGGTTCTTCCAGAAAAAGACAGTTATAAATATGAGAGTGTCAAGAAATTTATTTTTAAAAGATAAAAGGGTGAAAGTTCTTCCACATTCACGAAAGAACAAACAATTTCAGAAAACGAAAATCGTGTGAAATTTTAGTAATTATTTTTAGACATGGTAAAACGACCTCATCCCCAGGACATTCTAGGTTTTTTTACATTATGTCCGTAAAAAAGGACTGGATTAATGTAGCTGTCCATATATAAATGTAACTGCGAAGCTCATTCGTATACTATTCTCCCATATTTGTTTTATCACACAAGGAAGTTTTTAGCACAATATTTTTATTCTTGTTAGTCCCAGTAACTAAGCTTCCTCTGAAAATATTAAAATTTATAACTGTTCTGATTCCTCTATGGTAAGAAAATCACACTGGATTTCCTGGCTTAGAAAAACTCCTGTCTAATCATTTCGTTTTTGAACCAATGTATAGTGAAATATTTTGAAAAAGCCTTGTGTGTTTATTTCACCATGTCGTTATGTACGAAGTCGTGGACAGGGAAAGGAGAATTCTCCTTCACAGTGAAATTCATCAAAAATGCCCTGGAAACGAGGTTGGAGAATGAGTGCGTAGATTAAGGAAGTTAAGATGATTGGTCTTTTTTTCAGTGCTTTCTGACGAATGTTCTTGTTTCTTAAGAAACATGTGTATAATGAAGTGTTTTCTTCTTCTGTCGTGAATTTGGTTATAGGGAAAAGAAATATATCTGTTCCGGTTTTTTTATATCTTCTTAGATAAAAAAGCGTACTTAATAAAACGCTCTCCCATGTCTCGAAAACAATTAAGTAACTTAGAACCTATTTAAGTAATTATTCTCACTTTATTTTGGTACCTCACACTTTAAAGGTAAAAATTGTATTAATTTTTTAAGATGGCAAGTAGGTCTGGTAACGAGTTTGCCTAAATATTGAGTAACTCTATTTTATTGTGTTAGATTGGACCATGACAGATTACTACAAGGATTCGCACTCGAAGAATGAAACCCTTAAATTCCAATACCAGCTTACTATGCCGTTAGTTTTACAATACCTGACGCCGTCAGCCGTTTCATTTATCGGACTAGGTGCTGTCTCTGCCGCCGTCATGTCAAGTGTAGATTCAAGCGTTTTATCAGCTAGTTCAATGTTTGCTCATAATATATATAAATCAATATTCCGACAGCAAGTAAGTTTCTGTCTTTCTTAGTAAATCACCTGTTTTTAAACAAACCAGCTAATACCATTGTTGTGAGAAACCTTACAGAAAAAAATTGATGACGGACAATTTTTAATTCTAACGAAAAACATAAAAAGACCTCAAAGTAGTTTTGAAACGTTTTAATGTAATTTTGTCCAAGACTTTTAACTGCGTTCCTAATTAGGCAAAGGTACTTAATTTTCTTATCAAATCTCCAAACTTTCAAAAAACCTCGAATATAAATTAGTGTTAAGAGGGATAGAATTTCAAAGTTTGTCACCAAAAGCAATGTTTCTATGTAAGTAACACGCATTCCGAACTTGTCTAAGTTCATGTGTCTATGTTCACAACGAACTTAGGGTTTTTTGGTTACATCCACAGTCTTAAATGGTTAACTTTGCTGACGTTAGCGAGCCCTAATTTGCTGCTTGTTCGGACTTTTCCGGGTCATGGAGAGGATTGTTTCTAAATGCAGACATTGAGGAAAGTTTGGCTACTGCATTTCCGCCATTAATTACCCAGCTTACACCCCTGCCAAAGTAACACTCTTTCACCCTACTGGTTGGCTGCAGAGGACTGACCAGGTGACGCTGTTTGGTCATTTCAAGAAATAGCAAAAAATACTCCGAAGTTATAGACCACTGACCAGGTTTTTTGTGAAATGACGTGTGTTATGATGTGATATACATTTTTGACGGCCCGAACATTTTTGGCTTAACTTTTCGACGGCCTTATTTGAATCGATAAGTACCGGTTTTTTCTAGTAACTAGTTATCATGTCTTTGCATTTACATTTATTTACTTCTATAGGCTAGTGACAAAGAATTGGTTTGGGTAATACGTATATCCATTCTATTGGTTGGAGCACTAGCCACAACAATTGGCCTGACTGTAAAATCCATTTATGGTTTATCGATTTTATGCTCCGATCTTATCTACGTCATATTGTTCCCTCAATTGGTCTGTGTTTTATACTTCCGCTACGCAAACGGATATGGAGCTGTTATCTCATTTGTCATTGGTATGGGTTTGCGTCTCTGCGGTGGAGAGAAAATGTTGGGTAAATTCTATTTTTAGCTACCATTTCAAATAAGCAATATTTATAGATCCAATGATTTTTATATTTTTGAAAAAGTGATTTATCACAACATTAAAAAAGTTTTTTTTTTAAGTTATTAACTTTTATTATGGAGACGAGCGGTTTGATCTAAAAAGGGATTTCACCACTATACGTTATTATATGTTAACAAGAAGCCCTGGGGGCTCCAAGAATTTCCGCGCGCTACTAAAATATTGAATGAAAACCTAATTCGTTGTGTTATTGTGCCAAACATTCGAAGGGGTTTGGTGCATGAACCTCTGAAGATAAAGCACACCAGTGACATTATATCTTACAACAAACGCAAACAAAACCAAACGTGTCATTAAACTCACATTTTAAAAGAAATTGCTAACAAAAAATACAGCCTATCATTCATGGTTGAAAGTCTTGCGATTGAAACGTTTATGGTCTTAAACGGCATTAGTTGACAAAAAATCAAAATTTTGATGTGACCATCATTTTCAGCATACTTTTTTTATTAACTGTGTCAATTTTTGTCGAAAATAAAGCAGTTTTAATTTTTGGATAAATTTTGGCCTAAAATGGCATTTAAGTGACAAAAATCAAAATTTTGATGTCACCATTATGTTCAGCATACTTGTTTTCTTAACTTTGCCAAATTTTGTTAAAAATAAAATAGTTTTAATTTTTGGACCAATTTTGGCCTAAAATGGCATTTAGGTGACAAAAATCAAAATTTTGATGTCACCATTATGTTCAGCATACTTTTTTGTTAACTGTGCCAAATTTTGTTGAAAATGAAGTAGTTTTAATTTTTGGACCAATTTTGGCCTAAAATGACATTTAAGGTGGCAAAAGACCAAAATTTTGATGTCACCATCATTTTCAGCATACTTTATTTGTTAACTGTGCCAAATTTTGTTGAAAATAAAATAGTTTTAATTTTTGGACCAATTTTGACCTAAAATGGCATTTAGGTGACAAAAATCAAAATTTTGATGTCACCATTATGTTCAGCATACTTTTTTGTTAACTGTGCCAAATTTTGTCGAAAACAAATACCAACTTTAGCCTGAAACGTCAATGCGAGACTTCCCAGTAGTTAAGGAGCATGGGTACGAAGTTTACATCTGTGACGGAGCAATGTGAAATCCCAGGGTCGATTTTTTCTCAAAAGATGCTCCGAAAGAAAAAAACGACGGTTTTAAAGAATTTCCTATGCCTTCGGGCGCGGAAATTCAATAATGATAAGCGTATTAGGTCTTCTTGACTAGATCTCAACCGAATTTTGTGATATAAACAGGCTAATCCAGTTAAAAGGATGGGTATTTATTTTGTTTTTAGCTAAGTTTGATAGCATTAAAAACAGTTTCTTAAAATTTTTGTGAGCTCGTGAGATGCTAAAGAAATAACTTTGTAAAACAATATAACAACGAATTTGGTCTAATTAAATTTACATGTGTACAGCATTTCTCATCTTTAAATTTCATATTTTACCTGTCTTTAAGCCAGCGAATCCAACTTCCTATGCCTTATGAAGACGAAATCGTTATACGGAATCAGGACGCAACGGAAAAATAATTATATGACGAAATAAATATATGACTAATAATTGTATTTTTTTAGGAATGGACCCACTTATCAAGTATCCTTTCTACGACGAAGCTAAAAATAAACAGCTTTTCCCGTTTCGTACATTCTCCATGATTATGACCATAACCGTATTGTGGTGCTCCTCCATAGTTATTCATATCCTATTTCAAAAGGAAATTATACCAAGAAAGTACGACAAGATCTCTGCGTTTAAGAACGGCATAAAACCGTTTCAGTTTCATGATATGCTTGATACTCACGGCATTAACGTAAAAGACGTATACGATAAAAACGGCAGACTTGAAGAGACGAATTTAATGACGGAAAAACCGAACAACGCCGTTGAAGTTGACGCTGATATTCCGCTAAGCCAAAACAACGACGAAAATTATTAAAAACAATCTGACGCTCTTTTTTGTTCTTGTCAAATGTTAGTATGCTGTTGGATACGGTTTTGCAGCGGAAACATAAATTAAAAATGGACATTACGTATTGATTTACCAAAGTTACAACCCAAACTAAATTAAGCTACAAAGCTTTGGATTTGATATGTATATGTTCGAAAAATAAAGTCTTTAAACAGTACAAAAAATTTACAGCACAGTTTAGCTTTTAGTAAAAAGACAAGACTTATTTGCCGTTATATATTTTGTTTACAACTAGGTATATTATTAATAAAATTCATGTAAATACATGAAAATATCACATTTTATATGTGACGCGTGTGTGTAATTATATGATAACTTAGCACTCTTCTTGACGTCTTTGTTCTGTCTCAGCATGGACATTTTAAAGAGCTCTGAGGAGGAGAATGCATCGATTGCTCTTCCCTTTATCGATTGCTTTTCATCTGCGGCAGTTTTGGTTAACTAACTAATATTACGATGTAAACAAAGACTTAATTCAATATCATGTACGCGACCATAGAGATATTATTATTTCTCTTTAATAATATCTCTATGACGGAACTAAGAGACCGTTTACACGAGACTGAAGTAACGTGCAAGCGTAGTGAAATTCCACACCACAGTGTAATGTGCGACTTTTTCGCAATATCTCACTCCGGGTGAGTTAAATTCCGGGAAAAGCCCGTAGTCGTAATGGGCTGAATCTTTCGTGTGCTAAATTTTAAGTGTCCGCGCTAATAAGAATACCAAAATTCTAACCGGCTGGCCATTATTCTTTTATCTCTATTGTTCTAAAACATTCACCTATTGTTTTTAACCCGAAATCTCAACCTGGTATTCTTATAAAGCATATTCTTATAAAAGAAATAGCGTGTATTCAAAAACCACATTTTAATCCGAGGTGAAGTGTTTGCATGGTAATCTCACACGAAATTTTTAGACTGTCATAAGTCAGTGTCACTTTTCCCGAATTGATAAAACATGTGTGAACAATCCTAAAAACGAAACACTGTAGACGAAACAGTTTGAGTTCACTTCAGATTTTGTGTAACATCAAACGTTTTTTTATGTTTAGCATTCATTTAATCTAAAGTGTGTCTAACCACTATTATAGAACCGAAAAAAAACAACAACTTTATTCACAATGTCCTTAACATATCAAGTATTAAACAAAAAATTGTGTGTAAAAAAACATCAAAAATGAATACGCCCGTTCCTAAAAAAGTTTATTTACTTAAAGCAACTAAAGAATTAAAAATTGTTTTTTGTTCAGGAGGCTGATACCAATGTATTGTTCACGAACAAGGGCTTTCCAAAAATGTTCATATGTAAAAAATATTTATTACAGCCACAATTGTTATCCATACAAAACTAACAAGAAGTGTCAGCTACGTCATTTGAAGACAAAAACCTGGCGATAAAGTTACAGGAACTCTCCAAATTCTATTTAGATTGTTCAGACAGTTTAAAGATGATGTCAGCATGAAATAAACAAGTGCCGTTGTTTTTCGCCGTCATTCTTTTGTTCTCATTTATAGTTTAATTAATATTTGACTCATAGCTCATCACTTTGCCTCATTTACTAGAATAAATATTAGCAAAGTTACTGGAGATAACAAGGCAAATGTAAACAAAGTCTTAATAATAAATACATTTTGTAACCCGATAGCATGTCCAATATAAAACAAAGGTTCTTTTAAATTCGCATAGGGTTTTTTAAACAGAGACTGAAGTAGCCGTCTACCATAACAAATGTATCAAGTGTTGCTCTGAAAAACGAACTATAGAGTTTGTTTCCCCCTTGATGGTCCCTTTATTAACAGTTGGGCAGCTAGTAAGTAACGAAATTTTATTTACTAAATTATTTTATTTTATCGCTAGTTAATCTGCCTCATGTTTTATTGATAATGTACAAATTACTGTGCTTCTCAAACGTGACTATCGCCGCAGCTAATATAAGTTCTGAGACTCAACATTCACCACATATTTATGGAAAAGATACATAGATGATAAAACATGTACACCAATTTTATGAAAAGAAAACGCAATGTAACTTCTCATACGAAAGTAGGAAATCTTACAGAAAACAGAACATGGACAACAACAAGACATGAACAAGTTTTTTTTCCAGCAATTTCCTATAATTTTAAGAGAGGGCAGCTCCTCTTGAAAGGCAAATAGGCCAGGGATGAGGTTGCATATTGTCATTATTCAAATTGAATTGTATGTAGCAACAGTTGATAAAAAGGTGATCTAACACTTTTTATGCCTAAGTGAGGATAAATATTTTTTTGTTAAAAACAGAATCGTATAAAGTTTTGTGATGACCTACAACATCACTAGGCGGGGCATTTGTTGACAGTACTTGCGGGACATTTGTTCACAGTACTTACCGCGGGAAAGAGATTTATGATGATTAGCTTAAAAAAAATTATGTTATTGATTTATTTATGTTTTAACCGTTATATAAATAAATATATTTATTTTATAACAGAGATAATAAGGTTCGCACAGTGTGGTTGACATTATGTAACGGTTGAACGAGGTAGTTATAAAATTATTTACACTTTTTTATACAAGTATGACGTTTAAGCATACGAATAAAAGGGAAGAGAAATTAAACATATCTCCAGCCTCATGAAAATAATTTCATAAATTTTAGAATTATTTGAAGTCAAACCTTTACCTAAACACCTGCATCAAATAATATTTGGGTTCAAAATCAAAATAAAAGAAGCTGTTTCACTAAACAAAAGGCAATATAGATGACCAATGTTTACAAAAGTTAAACTGTTTGCAGTTTTCTTGCACATGCGCAAGCATTTCTGTAGGTAGAAAATATAAACAACAGACCACAGCTTTTAAAGAAATCCATCTAAAAAAAGAAATAATACAAATAAATTTTGATTCCACTTCCTTTTGAATCTTATGCTACCCAAAAATCTTTAATCCTCATTAATAATCATTTTACCCTGTGAAAGTCCTGCTTTTTTTACCTACACGTGCGAGCATGCTCGTTGTTTTTAAAATGAGTAAGTCATGCGAACAAGTAAGTCACGCGAAAAGTGGTTTATAATCCTGGCAATGCATTTTTAACACCGCAGTTCATTCAAACTCCTGTTTCAAGAACACCAAGTCTTTTGGACTATGATAGATATGTTGATACCGAAATTAATCCAAAACTTAGCCACTCTTCACGTTTCTTCTTTTTTAAACTCTGTTACAAGTGTGCATTTTTGGCCCAAATAAATAGGGTGATAAAGTCGCAAAATGCGCGGTCATTTCTGCAGTATATTACATGATGCACAAAGTACTTAATTTACTATATGGCATGTTTTAAACTTTACTAAGATCTCACTGTTGGCACTTGTGACGTCATAAGTTGAAACTTTTAGGAATTACAAAATCTTAATCTCATGATAAAAGACCTTCGTGGAAACTTGATACCCATATAGGAGACATCAATAAACATTGATACATCTCGGAAAGAAAACATAGAAAAACGATGGCAAAATTGTCAAATAGTGCTTCCCCTCAAAAACAACACCCGTAAAAAAGTAAAAATATTTTATCCATAAATTCTTAAAATTCATCAAAAGCTATTAAAGGGGCTACGGAACGGCTGTTAGTTTTCGACTTTAGTGACTTACACGAAAATCCAGCTGATGGCGGTGAAAAACAAAAATGGCTATTTTCCGGACTGTATGTAATTTAAAGACTCCAACATATAGATATATCTAGAAATTTTATCTTCTCCAGCCTTGATCATGTTTTCATCCAAAAGGAGTCTTGCTGAAACATTTCTTTGTAATATACGTTTCGAAAAAAATATTGAACCAGCGAGCAAAGTGCGCTGGTCTGTTCATTGCGCAAAACGCGTTTGCCGGATTTTTAATATGTGCGCGGGATATACGGAATGTGAGCATTTTAACCGGTTCGTAGCCCCTTTAAAGTTGGCGTAGACACGAGAGAGGCATTACTAAAAAAATTATTATGCTAAAATGTTTTAGGATCTGAAAAGATAAGCAAAAATTTGGAAAAGCTCCACTGATGCATAAATCTACTATGTTGTGAGCAGGTCTATTTTTAAGCTCTCCCTCACACAGTTTCGACGCGTTATGTAACTATAATTATGTCATAAAGTTATCATAAAACAGTAACGATGAAGTGTAACATTGGAAAAGCGTGAAAATGTCGTAAATTATCCGTTATCCAAGCTCTCGTTAAAGCTTTATACATTATACATATTTCATAAAAAATATAACCGGGGGCATAAAAAAGGTGTGAATAAAATTTATTACCGCTGCGTAAGGATATTAGGGACTTCACAATACAAAAACTACGTTGTCCTTAAATTTTTTAAAAAGGCCTCTTTTGAAACACCAACCTTGTCCCCGGCGCTTGTTTATCGTTTTTTATATCAGGACAGCCGCCGTTACGACGTCTGAAAAGATACACGATGTTCTGGGGACGATGTTGGAAAAACACGTGCCAAAAAAAAAAATTACGAATTTAAACGACAGCGACAACCAAAACAAATACCTCTGCTATAAAAGTGGAAAATATGTAAAGCTGGAAATAAGAAAGGGAAAAAACTGATCTGCGTGTTCTCATCAGCAACCCACAGCGTCAAAATGATTCTTTTCGAGTAAAAGAAGTAACGAAAACTTAGATTTTGGGGTTTACCCTGCCCTGCACATGAGAATTGAAAATAATAATTAAGTGTAAGAACTCCTTGGAACAAAGTAGAATACGTACACTAATTTGGTGGCAGAAACCAAGAACAGGCTGCCTTTAAAGCAACTGCAGGTGAACAGTGTGGGTACAAATATCACCAAGATAGGTAGGGAGAATAGTAAAGCCCATAATTCACTCGTTGATCGTTATATGTTACTTCTCTATATTTTTGACTCTATATTTTCAAACGTTCGCATCAGCAAAAAATATTTTACTTTAATTAGTAAAAATGGAGTTCAAAGCAAGTTATTTAATCTTGCTGCAACATTCACAATAGCATAGAAGTACTTGGTTAATAGCGACACGAAAGCACGGATTGCCATAACGCACAGGATGAACCCAATCATTGCAAGTCGTATAATAAAGAAAACATGTGATAGGATGGGATAGTAAATTACAGGATTTCTAAAAGTTCCTCCTTCTACTGAAAAACAATGTAAACACGTTGGAGAAACGTTAAAATAAAGAAAACTTTCATTACTGCAGTGGTATACTCATTAAATCATATAATGACTAAGAAGCACCAACCTCGCCCCCAGTGCTTGTTTTTTATTATAACGTAAAAAAAAAACCTAACAGGTCCCTAGGGATGATGTTAAGAGCACAGTATTACAATATCGCAAAACTTTAAAAGTTTAAAAACGCGAGACCCGTGCGTTAAGTATCTTCTAGAAACATTGTTATTATAAAAGTGGGAAAAATAAGAACGCTTTAATTTTTCACTGCGGTTGAGAGAAAGGCGTGTGTATTTTAGCAGTTGTAAAACAGGTCAAAAGAAAAGAACTGATGACTTTATCGTATAGCAGAACCTGAGATCAAAGTTGTCAAAAGGAGTATTTCCCCGTCCTTGAGGGTTTGTAAAAAACAAGAACCCTGGGAACGAGGCTGAGGACTATTATTAACACCTGTGAAAAATATGTAGGACCTAGCCTTTTTATTGTTTAACATCCAAACAAGAAGTGAAACTTTACTAAAATTAAATAACTTTATGACAGTAAACAAATTTATAAGAGTAAACAACTTCATGAGAGAAAATAATGAAAGTGATTTTTTTGTACTTTTGCTTTTCTTTTAATATTGACCACGTCCATTTTCAATGAGCACGTGATTCTCAGTTCCATTTTGCTTAATTAAAATTTTCCATGAAAATTAAATTCATTAAATAAAGAGTTTCTGGAACAATTTTCTAAATTTGTGGTTCACGTGTTCACATTATTTCTTATCACTTTAAACCGCGCATTTAAAAATCCTTTCTCTTCTATTCTTCTATTCAATATCATTAATGACAAACTGTGCTACGAAAACACCATGGAGACTAAAAACTGTACCCCCGTCTTTTAATTAAACCATTTTAATAGTTTATGAGAGTTTTCGTATACAAGATACGATTATATGCATAAATAAATATATAAAAAACTGCAAACTGCTGAGAGATCTGTTGTGAAAAGTTGTATTTTTTATGAACAGATGTAAATGTAATATTCTCATACAGATAAAATGTACAACAGTTGCTAAAAAGAAAAGAAAAGAAAAGATTTTAAGCACTCAATTTATTGAGAAAGTAAGTAGAAAATATTCGCTCAGTATTGTTTATGAGAACTTGGAGGATAGAAAGGCACTTTAACTCGTTCGTTTGGTTTCTTGGTTCATTGTCATCCTAGTGTAAACTCACCCTTATTATTAAGCAGTAGTTTTATGAAGGGAGCCTGCTGAGGGACAGTTTGGCCACCGCATATCTTCGGGTTTTTTTAGTTTAGAATCTTTTTTATGATAATATTTAACCCTTAGACATTCTTTTTTGTAGTTTAAAGGTAAAATTGTAAAGGCGTTCTTGGACATAAAAAAAGAGTAAAAATACATAAGTTGTTTTTAGCGTATTTGCAAAATCGGTGTGATTCGATAAATTCTCTAACTTACGGATCTAGAGTATAAACAAGAAATCTTAAATGAACAAAATATGCAGTACTTCCAAGTTTTTGAAAGTCACAACGATGAAAGGTCAACGATGAAAAAATACTATTGTTACGCGAATTTTAGAGTCTAACAAAAATCTAACCAGTTTTATCATTTGAAAGTTTCATTCTTGTTTAGATAAGTCTACAGGTTTAAAGTAACCTTGGTTTCCAATGGCATAAAAAGTTGTTGACAACTCTGACAAAACAAAAATACGGACCTTATTGGAAACCATGCTTTAATAACGACAGTGCGTCAACAAATTTAATTCAAAACCTTTGTGTGTAATTAAAAACGTCTAGCCACGGTAGACAGTTCAACCGCATTGTAACAGCACGTGACTCAATGTAATAAATTATTTTAAAGACACAACATTCTAAAGACAAACCATGAGTGCTTTGTAACCGAAAAAAAACATCTCAAATAATTCTTTCAGGCAATTTTTAAAGTTTTTATTGTGGAGTCTTTCTCTCCCGCTGCGAAAAGCTGGGTTTTTTAGAAGAAGAAAAGTTTGGTTCTTTCCCCTTTTATCTATTATTATTAATTTTTTAATTAATTAATTTTGCTTTGGTTTTGGTTTAAAGCTGATAAAACTTTTTTCTTTGGTCCTTTTAGTATTTTGTTATGTTATATATACATACATACATATATATGCATACAAAATTATAAAAATAAAATTTCCAAAAAGCGTGTTTTTTACGTTCCATAAATGTATTACTCGCCATCGCAGACGATGCATACCGTTAGGATCAGGAAATAATAAAATTGTTTGCGTTAAGCTTTTAATAACTGCGAAGAAGCTTGTAAACTGAAATAAATTACAGTGTGATTTTCTTTCAACGACGCTCGCTCATTAATCTTTTATCCTATTAAACGGTCACCATAGTATTAAAGACAAAACAAGAGCACAATCAAGACGGCGCCATATCACTGAATCAATTACAACACTACCCCCTTAACAATCCATCAAGGTCAAGTCGACTACTAAACTTTAAGCGTGTTCAACATTTAACTTAAATTTAATTTTTCTTTTAGCACGGACATTTTCAGACGCGAAATTACCAATTTACTGATCCTAAATTTGGTGTGTTCAAACATTCCTTTGTCACGTTTATACATTATGACTTGGATAATAAAAACGTCAAGAGTAAAAAAATACCAACTTAAACTCGTTCCCAGCTTCCTTTTGCTTTCTGATATGCGTTCTGGTGGAAAAAGAGTATGTCTACAAGTGAAACGTAAAATAAACCCTTAGAAACAAGATTGATACCAACTGTAAAAAATATGGCAGATTAAAAAACTAGGCAATAAGAGGCCAATCAAAGTAAAATTACATTTTGCACTCCCCCGTGATCGATTTTCGAGATAAATCTAATCCACAAAAGTCACGAATATGTTCAGCTCTTTGTTGAAAGAAGAACACGTAGACTGTTTGCCCTATTGTGGTAGCCTAGTGACGAAGTAAGCTTTTGTTTTTTTCATGGTTTGCTAATAGTGATGTACGATAAAAATCTATCTCATTAAAAATGAATTATGCTGTTGTTGTGTAAAACGGACGTCATAATCGAGAGGCCTAGAAACTAGATGACAGCTACAACGTTTATAACGACAAGTTGGCATGACAAAAACAATTACATCATCCTTATCTAAAAATAGATTACGCAAGGCTACGTATATATGTTGTGTGTGATGTGAGTGCCACACGCCCAACGAAATGATATGTTGTCAAGTAAATAAAACAACAACAACGACCTGGATTATTTTTAACGCATAGAGTTACAAGCCACTTTTGATAGCGTTGGCAAGTAGGAATTAAACCAATGTTTTTCAGAAACGTTTCTTTGATTCAAAAACGATTTGAATCCGATAATATTCTTGATTTGTTTCAAATTTTTGGCTGTCAAACAAGTTCGCATATTAACTTGTTGTTGTAAAAAATAATGCTTTGGTCTAAAGAGGCGCTAATCTGGTTCCCAGGGCTTCTTTTTTTACATCATAAAATCCCTGAAGACTCCATTTGGAACAATTGAATCGACTTTACACGAAAAAATAAACGACTGGAAAGAAAAATTATTGAAATTATATTATGAAAAAGTCTAACAATATTTCTTTTTTCCGGCGCGTTGGTTTTTGCAAAGAACTTTGAAGACCAGTCCTCTATCTACCTCATAGAACCTAGGTTAATAATATTTTAATTTTTTGTATAGAATCCACTATGGCGTGTTGCTTCCGTATGCTGCAGTACATAATTGCGTTGATGTTACTGGCTGCCATTGGTCTGCTGGTAACAGCGGCTTGTGTTGATTATTGGTGGAAATTGGAGATAACTGGAATGGAAAGTGGGAACAAGGGTGAGACGCGGTTTTTATTAATTTGATCCACGGCGTATTTCTCAGCACTATTTTCGTATCTGTCACATGAAGCAAAGCGAAATCTAAAGGGATAGATACCCTCCTAATTAAAACTCACTTTGGATTGCATTTTACTTCAGTCATATAAGCCACACCAAAGTAGAATTTGAACGTGTGCTGCAGAGAAATGCATTTTTTTCGTTACTGCGCAGGATTTTCCGTCCCACGGGAATTTTTTTAGAGTAGAAAATTTCACTTTTAAGTAGAACTTAGGTTTTTTTATGTAAACAGTTGTATTTTACTCCAATGTAGAACTTCATCTTGCTCAAATTTAAATCTAGGTGTTTTATCGTATCAAACATGTACTTCCTTTCGTAACCATAAAGAAATGGTGTAATTTTAGATTTATTTTTATTGTCAACATAAGATACAACACTCCTCCACACGGCTTCACTTTTGTGGCAACCATAAATTATTTCTAGGTTTATGGCGAACCTGTTTACCAAAGGTTGTCGGAACTAATTCAAAGACTTGTTCGCAGAGAGATGACATTTTTCAGTTTTCGCAGCACAAAAGTAAGTACATTTTTTGACACCACAAACATTTTGTCGAACAAAATTACGTATTTATTTCATTATTTTTTCTACCAAAATACTCAACATGATCTTAAGACGCATGTTTTTTTTAGATTTGGACATGGTTTTAGCAACACTGTGTGGTGGTGGAGTGTGTTATATCATTTCTGTGGTTTTGATATTCATAACAATTTGTCAAAAATATCCAACGAAATGCTTCATTCTCGTGGAAGCAATTGTGACCTTTCTTGGAGGTAAGATATATACAGATATTATACAGCATATGCTTTGTGAGAAAAACGTGTTTTTTTTCTTGTATTACTTAACTTTTAAAAGATGGTTCGTTTCTTAAAAGATTCGTTTTTCTTCCCAAAATTTTAACCATTGGTGATTAAGAACAAGACCTAGACTATTCTTGCTCGGTTTCGCGAGAAGCCTAATTTATCCTCTTTCTGAAAAATGTGAAGAACTTTTTATGGCAAACTAGTTCCCAAAAGTTAGCGATTGTGGGACCGTTTTGCCCGATTTGGCCCGGATATTTGCGGTACCTGTCCTTTAAGGGTTAATTAAAAAAGCCCTTTCTCCCTTGGCTTTTTTTAATGACAATGAAAATTTTAACTCAATACAAGAATTAGTCCCCAAAACCCAAATAATTTCTCTTTTAAAATTCCGTTATAATTTAATAATTACTATATTTTTTAAATTTCAGTTGGCGCATGTGCATTCAGTGTCACGTGGGCAATATTAGAAATACAAGATGAGAACTTGAATTGGGCATTTTATTTGCTTTATGCTGCAGGCGGTTTAGGAGTACTTACGTTTTTCTTCTCGTTGGTATTACTCTGCATGCGCGCTCCTGGAGCTTATCACTCAACGCGTCGAGACGATGAAATTATCATGCTGTCAAGATAAATCTCTTTAACACTTCTGCAGATTATAAGATGTATTGAGAGAATATCAGAATATGTGTTCACGCATGATTATTTCTATCTCGGGATTTGAAAAGAGTGTTGACTCAGCAAGTCGCAGATGACGATATGTTTTTGAATTGTTATATGTTCGCGTGACGTCAATAACGACAATGTGATGTGGTGTTCCGTAAGAAAGGCCTTCTCCTATTGCTTCTTTTTACGAAGTTTATCTCCGATATAAAAATTGAGTCGTATGTTCCCCTAACATAACGTCAAAATTAGGAGCTTGTAGACACTTCAAAAAGATCTATGTATAAGTTTTTATGTGTGAGGTTCGCCGAAACTGTGTTACAATATTTCCATCTCAGTAACTCCTTTGTTGTATATATGTAATGATTGATGTTGTTTTCAATTTTTTTACACACTATATATGTGAAAAGAAACGAGAGTGGTCGCACGAGTATTTATTTGAATAAAAAAGATTTTTTTTTACTGAAATATATCTAAGATTGAGAAGAATAGCTGAAGTTGACTAATTTGTCTGATTGAAAATTTCGGGTAAGTTTTATTGACAAGTCCTTGCCCTAAATCCTAAATTGCGAAAGATTATCTTGACTAAAGTAAATGTTTTTTTTTTCGACCTCGCGAGAATAAGTCGTCGCAAATGTTAATCAGCTTAGGGTAGTCCTTGAGTTATAACCTTTATACCAGGTTCACCAACCTCGTCCCTAGGGCTCTCTTTTTGACAATCTTGGACGGCGAGGCTGCAGGTTAACATGATACCAGTATCATGTGAACATTTCTCATGTGAACATTCCTGCAAAAATATTAAAAATAATCAATCTTAAAGCAAAATTTATTTGCTTTACCCGACATCCACTTTTTATAAATGAGTAGTTAAAGAATTTTACACTATCTGTAACGCCTTCTGCTCTATTAATTATTCGCTAACGCCCATTATTTCCGAATCGGGGAATAAAAGGTCGCGTACATAAGAAAGTTATATCCAACCCTAAAGATTTTTAGAAAGAAAAATAAATCCAGTAATCCAGAAACAGGTTAATGACAATAATAAAAAATCTTCAAATCCCCATATCCCTTTAACCGTTCGTCAAAAGCACATCGTCCTATATATTTTTAGCATTTCAATCAGCATGAAGGCGTGGGACGTTGCTGACGCCAGCAAAATATTTAAACTGTTATATCTCCTTGACGTCATTAAAATTCAAATGGCGGATCTTTGTTATTCATATGCAGTATAGAATACGTAGATGTTTGGAGATGCCTGAAAAGAAAGCAATAAAACCAGTTTCAATGTCAAGGGCACTTTGTGAGCTCAATTTTTCATGTTTTTAAGAAGGACTCAGGGCTTCGACCTGTTGTCAGATCTGGCGAAAGGAATTTGGGAATTCTGTGGGTTCATAATTACAGCAGAATACCTTCTTAGAGTGTTAAAGCGAATCACGAATCCAGATCAGTAAGGGATCAGAGCAAATGGAAGCTAAACCCAGAGCAGTGTTCCAAAAAATATGCAAAACGAGAGTCACTCCAAAGATTGATCAATTGTCTCAGTACAAGTCGCGGGAACTAGATCCATACAGTTACGGATGGGATGCTTTTCAAGTGTTGTTGGCTTACATAAAAGCATATGTCTTTCCACCATTAAAAGAAAGTACAGGACGACAAAGCAACAGTAACAATCATGGTTCTCTCAACTTCTACTTATGTCTGTGCAAAATTTGATTCTGTCGCCTAAACAAATAGATTTGTTAAAAGATCCTCAAGGGTACATCCACTTTCGCTAAACCGATCAATGGTGACCGGGACAAAACACAAGGGGTATCAATCAAGGCTGCAAACATTATCTCAAATTCCAGACGAACAAAGTACCCAAACTTATTACAAATCGCTGGTGTTCTATACGACAATTGATCCTATTCAAGGTCCTCTGACTTCTGTACTGGATTATTTGTCAGAATTATTCTCAACCAAAACATAATTTTATCTGAAATGTGGAAACAGTACTGACTTATTTATCAAAATTTTCTAAGAACTACGTGGTAAGATGCTAACTTTAAAATTAACAATGTTTTGCACTTTCTGCAGCTTCTAGGGTTTCTAAGATAACTAATTTAGACATCATATATGATCCAGGTTACTCGTTTTAATTTTCAAAATTAACCAAGACTAGGAAACCTGGGGAAGGGATTCCTGTAGTGAAATACGTCAGATTTCCCCGAAGTAAGAAATTGTGTGTTTGTCATTATATTGACTTGTATTTGAATAGGTCCAAAAATTGGAGCAATAACGCTAGTTAGTTATTGCGGCTTCCCTTATGGATTAAGGAGGTTTTAACTTTGCTTGGTATTAGCTCAGCATTCATATCTTATTTTACTAGGTCTTCTTCTACATCGAAAGCTGTTATTGCATGGGCATCTATTTCTGACATTTCAAGGAGAACTCATTGGTCAAATGAAACTACCTTTTAGTGTTTTTATAACGAGCAAGTTTCTGAGAAATAATGGATAGATTTCAGAAGGCTGTATTAGGAAAGCTTTAAAGTGAGATCGTTGAAAGCGTAATCCAGGGAAGATCGGACATAAAATTGAGGATTGTGCCAGGGCTCGCAGTCGATATCGATTTTATGAATCGGGATTGCGTCCTGGCTTTTAAAACTTTTTGCGGGAGAGAGCAAAATCAAAAGAAATTGCTAATCATGCGCAAACGTTTTTTTTTATTCACAGCTTCGCGCGCAGACTTTTTTATGAATGCTTGACAGCCTAAATATTCAGCTTAAGGATATGTAAAACCAAAGCAATTCCTATAGTGTCATAATTTTTTATTAATTTATCCTTTCTATAATGTATGCAAGGCTACTGAAGTCTCACTTTAAATGTTTAATCATTTAATTTAGTCGACACACTTCGTTATTTTATATATTTAAAATTTAATCATTTAGTAAATTTTGCGCTACGGCTTTGTTTCAGGGAATTATTGAGGCGCCTAGGCTCCTTGTTTTTATTTTGGGTGGATTTTCAACATGTGAAATAAAAATCGTAGGACTAAAGGTACCATTTTTTGCTTGGGCACTAAAGGGACTGGATCCTACGGCACAACATATACATTGATGTTGAATTATCAATGTGCGCAAAAACTTCGGGAGCGCAGATGTTAAAAACGCATGTCTTTTTTGTTTCTTTTCAGAAAAAGGGATAAAAATTTCTGTGAACAAGGTCGAAATTGGTTAGTTTTCCATATCTGTAAAATAAAATTTTATTTCGCAGCACGGAGGTTTAAAATACCCCCATTACTTGCGAACAACCTCCCTTTTGTTATGTTACAGAGAATTTTTATACATTACGAATATTTGTAGTATTTTAGTGATGATCTGCATCTTAAATTTGTTTCTTGCCTCTGAACTTACGCAAAAGTACTAAAAATTGCCATCTTGTGTGTTAAATAAATAGCCCTGTTATATCTTTTTCTCATATTACAGCACTAGTTTGTCTGATTGCCTCATACATAAAGGTTTTCGTTACTATAGGAAATGAAAAGATAAGGTTTTAAATTCGAAATAATAAGTAAGAAGGGTGTGTGGATAGGACCAGATTTTTCACGTTGCGTTACAAGAGTTTGGGTAAAAATATGGGGAACTTGGGTGCTATTGAATGGCCCTAAAGAATGTAAACAATCGTTCAACTGTCCGTATATGTGTCAAAATATTCTTAGCGAGCAAAGTTTAAAGTTTTTGGACAAAAAGTGAGTTGTTATTTTTCGAAACGCTCTTTGCCAATCAAAAAATGTTAGACCACTGTTCACTGTTAAAATTTTTTCCAATAATTTTACTCTGGCTGCTTAACATAAAACCAAAGAATAGTAATAGAAAAATGGCAACGATAAGGTCGGTTCCCATAAACATAGTAAGTGCTCAGCAACAAATTTGCATTTCAATGGAAAGTGCAACGCATTACAGTTAGTTTTTGTTGTATGTATTAATTGTAAATTTTCAAATCAATTTATTTCACGTCGGAAATTTTTTGCCGATTTGAAATGCCATTTGCCTGCCTTCACGCCTTCAAGCTTGTGTTTCACATCGACAACTTAAATTTTGTTTTTCTTAGATAGATAATGTAAACAAACTTTTGAGTAAAACAAAAATGGACGTAAATCAAGATGCTTTATTAACACGTTGTGAATAAGCAAAGCTGAGTTGTATGTTCAATATCTCTTCAATTACACAAATAACTGATAAAGGTAAACTGAAAAATATATTTTATATAGTATAAAATACAATATTCTTCCTAATTATGTAAAAAAATGGAGCTAGTAAATGTTACTAGCATTTTTACTCAAATTTTTACTCAAATACGGAACCAGGAAGTACAAAAACACTAATAATGAGCGTCTGTCTAACGAAACATATGCCTAAGTTGATCAATGTATGCCTGAACTGCTTTATGTTGATCAATGTATGCCTGAACTGCATCAAAAAAAATTCACCCTGCAGATTAGTATAAATTAATTGGAATACCAATGTACAATTAAAGTAAATTAAAATAGCATATATAAATTTCAAATACGTTATATATAGGTCAGGGTTGAATACCTGTCCATCTGGCTATCTAGCTATCTAGCCATGCCTATGCTTATCCAAACAACAATGGCTTGGGCGCCACTACAGTATCATCCCCTTTTTTACATCCGTTTGCCTCGATGTTATGCCAAGTAAAACGATCGAAGCTGATCTTCCCACCAATTACGATATAGCTCTCCATCAATCAGAAAACAGCTTCCATCAATCAATAGTTGGATCAAGAAAAGCAATGTGATCAGATGGGTAAAGCTTTCGACACAGTTTTGCTACATGCAGACGCGAATAACTTTGAGAAGAACTTCAAGCCTGTCGTACCACCAGGAATGTAACTGCATATATACCTACAAGAAAAAGAAAATGTTTTTGTTATTATTGCGTCTTATCAAGTAAAATATATGTAGAGATAGACCGCTGGATGGTTGTTGGTGGATGTGCCTCCAAATTCAAACACTTCTTCGAAACAAAGACGGCCACTCTCTGTTTCCCACACACACGACATATTCTTGCTTAATTAAAGGTGCCACAGAAAAAATGGCAACCTTACTTACCTTCCACAAAGATAATTAAAAATTACCTCCATATTCTAATACGATCCATTATAAAATGCATTTTCTAATTCAAAATTACATGAACGTGTCCAGCATGTTTTAAAGTTCTTTATACTGCCTTATTTGCGAACAAAATCTGCAGGGTTAAATAATTTTGTTGTTGCGATTTTACTAACACAAGAGTAATGCGGTAGACTTACTAATTTTAGTGCTAAGCGACACGTACCAAAAAGTAGACAAGGAGGGGTATACCATGTTGTATAACAAGCTTCACCTTTCATCAGTTTAAAAAACGATTTTGTTTGCACCACTTATGTTTTAGTAGCTGCAAAGAGACATTCAATGTGTGGTTCACAGAAATATATTAAAACAACAGTTATATATTCCTGTTTTTCTTTGCTAAGTAAGTAACCTAAACAGGAACACACACGTGACACAAATATACCACGTGATGTACACACGTGACTTACCAAGCTAACGCTACCATTTGTAAAGTTGCAAATATCAATGTGATTGGCGTGCTTTTTACCTAGCATGTAAAAAGGCGAATTAATTAACGAACAATTGTACAAAAAAAACGTACGGCTAAACAAACATACGAACCGACAAAACAAAGTAAAATGGGAATGAACGAATGAAATGAAGACAAAAGTCCTCTACGATCACAAAGCACGACGTATGTCCACTGAAAACACAAATGCGCGAAAAACTCGAAATGGCGGTGATTCAAGCAAACTCATTGGTCGAACTCATGAAATTACGTTTTTATACAATGCAGCGTTTTCACTGCTTATAAAAAATCTCGAGATTATTTTGACTTTAGAAACCGAAAAGCGCGGGAAATAGCACCCATAAATACTGCGCCATTGAACACTTTGATTTGTGCGACTTAAACCGACGTGTAAAAGATAAAAGGTGGAGTTTCGCCTTAAAAGCATGAACGAACGAACGAATAAAAAGAAACTAAAAAGAAAAAAAAATTCTTACCACCATAGCACAATATAAAGTAGCTGACAGTGATCCAAAATAAGCTAGCGTAAATGGTAACCGTTGGTACGAAAAAATATGTTTAAGATGATTATAAGGTCCCCAAAGCAGTGCAAAACTAAATAAGACAAATTTATTTAATCGAAGTTGATAATGTACTACCAACGTCATAAGATGGAAATAGAAACTAATTACTAAGTAAAATAACACTCATCACTTTGTGCACCTACTAAATATATGTTACATTTTTAACTACATAAAATTCGATAAACCGTACCGTAGTAACCTACATTAAGCTTTTACTAAAAGTTTGCAAATGATCGCTACAAATGATCGTTACAAATGAGCGATAAGTTTCCTGAGAGTAAGTAAGATTTAGATTAAAAATCGTATTTAGCGCCATTGAAATGGATTGTTTTCATTTTACAACTCTGCCCATTGACAAGATGTGCTACCTTTTTGGTATTACAGTTACCATCAAACCCTTTCAGTATTTTACATTTAATACAGCTTCTGTTCTTTTTGTACACATGCACTCCATAGTGTAAACCAACCTTAAACAGGGGAGGTTGTATGATTGTAGGCTTTACTAGTTGTAAAATTATTTGTCGTGGCACTGCAAATATAAAATTGAAGTGGAACTGAAGGATAGACTTAATAAGGAAAAGCAAAATAATAAAATTATGTATGTGAAGAACTCACTCACCTGCCTATGGTGAATATACTTCCCATTGTATACAAAATCACAAATTTTCTTGCCTTTAAAACAAGTAAGGGTGCACACAGGCCAGCCTACATAATAAAGATTTAACAACTAATAATAAACCTTCAAAAGAACTGATTAATGACTTTGTGGGTAGTGATTCAGACAGCACATAGTCCATGTGGGCTAAGACCTTGTTTAGATTTCTTTAAAAAGTTACGCGTGTATAGATCATAAAACAGATGTCGTTTCGGTAGAAGCATTTTAGCTGTCAAAAGGCTGTCGTAATTGTTACTATGATCTCAATTTTTTAAGACGTTGTTAACTGATCAATATAAACAAAATAGAAAAGGGTATAGTGTAATGTTTGAAAATGTGTCTACTTAGACTGCAAATACTTTAATGAATACGCTATTTCGCAGAAAACTGTTTTATATCTAAAACGCTCTTCCAGTCTCTAAAGTTCATGTTTGCTAAAGCAGCCATTTCTTAAATTCAGCAGACCTCTGACCTGGGCTTGACCTTATTACATGCCGTAATCAATTGGTACTTCAACTACAAAATATAACCCGCTATTGAATGTGCATAAGATTAGAGCTAGCAACAGACAAGAACAATTTTTGTCTTCCATACTAATACCTATATTTTCTTTAAAATGGTAGCCGAATAGCTACTTCATATTAGAAATAAACAGAAAGACCTGATATAAATACAACAAGCGTAAATGTGAGGACCGGAACATGTATCACAGGTGTATTTACTGGCTTGTCTTTCGCGCTTCAAATTTTAGCACGTTAATCTAAAGATGGTATCGCACAAGTTTCAATTTTGAAATCATAAAGCATTTTCTTCACGTTCTAGTGTAGAACTCATAAGATAATTTGTAAATTTTCCTAAAAAGAACTTACAATGATGATAAAGAATATCAATTAAACCTCCCTGCTCCCCCCCCCCCCGGTTTCTTGCAAGGTTTCTCCTAAAATGCTTTATGGACGACTTTCAGAAACTTCTTTTAGAAAATTCAGGTCTAGAATTTATGCAATGTAACGTCTTATTTTAAGTACATAAAACGATACAAGAAAAAAATTGGGGCTAATTTCGCCTTTTGATACTCTGCAAAAAGTGCGGATTTGGCTAAAATATATTTAAAATATATGGGGCATGATTTTGAGTGTTGTTAAATAGGATGAACGCTATGATTAAAACTTATCTGAACTAACACACCATTAAAAATAAAAAGGGTTAGTTTAGTTTTCAGTTTCAGACAAAAAGACCACAGCCATGACAAGCCCTAGGTTATTAAAACTAACACATGCGCTGTTACCCAAGGTATCTTTAAGTGAAACATAACTGAGATTACATTAATTGAGAAGTACTCCACTTTGTTTTCTTTGTACAATCATTTACAAACTCGAAACAAAAGAGATTTTGAATTAGAAAAATATTTGAATAAAAAGTAAACATTAAGATGTAACTGATGGGGAGAACAGGGCAGATTGTCAAGTAAATATTGACACAGATGTGATTATGTTACAACTAAAATAACATACTGAAACAACAACCGCCCCTGGATTGTTTGAAAAAACAAATCTTTGAAAGGAAATGAAACTCTTGCTTGGTAAACATCTACAAATATGGTAAAAAATGAAGATTTTTTAAAAAAAGGGAAATTCTGTTTTAGGAAGTTTTTTAAAAATTTTAGGCTGAATCTTAATTACATTTTGAATTTTTTGTTTAGAAAAGGTTAAATTTAATGGCGCTTTTACTCTGGATGATGTTATTCACAGTTTTTTCTTTAAAAAAAATTAACATTCCAGTTTGATAATGGTGGATATGACGTTAAAATCAAATTTAAAGTTTTTTGGCAATTTTCTCAATTTGTGGTCAGTTAAAAATTAAAACAAAAATGCATGTTTTTATTCAGCAGTCTAGACAGCTGCATTATTTACTCACCTAATTACGTATACAAATTTTCTATACTATATCTTGCTAAAAAGGATCTTAATACATATGAAGATGACACAATTATTTTATTACCTATAGTGCTGAGTCAACAGAAATTTCCAGGAAAATCAGCTTTTATGAGCTCCAACTTTTTACTTCAATTTAATCATATTCTGTTCTTAAAAGAATTTTTCGTTAACCACGTCAAAAGGGTGTGCATAGTTATGTGTTCATTCGAATTTTTAGCTTTTGTATATTTTAAAAGATTCTAGGGTATCATCCTCTGTTAAAAAAAAAATATCCAAAGTAAAAATATTTCCACATCATACTATAGCTGTAAAAATTACTAAACGTGTCTGCAAATTTAAAAAAACAAACAAATGTTGAAGTTGAGGCCTGTCATAAACTTCTACATTGTTCTACTATCTTTGTTACTAATAACATTTCAGGGTTAATTATTAACAATGTTTTAGTTTAGCAGGAATTGTTGAAAATGAACATTTTTCATGACACATGATAATTTACAGATATAAATTGTGACTTATAATGGATAAAATAAAATATAGATACATCGTCCTAAATAACCCTTTGTAACTAATCATGTGATTCTTTATAAAATAAATAATAATAAAATAGCAAAAAAAAAACAATAAAATGTTGTCTAAATTATAATAAAAATTGAACATACCACCACAAAACAAAACAGTCCAAGAAGTAGACACAAAAAAAAGCCAACAATTCTTTGAGTTTTGCTCTAAAATTAATCAAACACAAACAGATTAATTATGACATCTAACGAATTTGTACAGAATATTCCGTCATGTAAAATAGTTAGTAATCTATAGGTATGTCTATAGATATGTTTGTAGAATGCAAAAATATCAATTTTGTCCAGTTGTGCAGATTTTACAGCCAGTTAAAATTTATCCCTTTTAATTTTTTGAGTATTTCATGGTTTCCATATTACTTTTCAATAAAACAAAAATTTTGTATTATCCTACATGCTTTATTTTCTCGCGGATTCTAAAGTAGCAGTACTGAACATAATTTATTGCATCTAGCTCTCAAACTACCTCCCACATTTTTCTTTGGAGTAATTTTAAGGTGTTCTTGCAGCTAGCGAATACACTGGAATAAAAAAATTAAGAAATCTAATCACATTAACTCTAACTAAAAAGTAATGTTATTATAATATGCAACTTCAGCCACCAAAAAGGACCTCTAAATGAATTATAGGTCCTTTTTAAGAATAGACAACATTTTTTATATAATTTTTAGTTCACAAAAAAGTAATTTTTAAATTTCAAAACATTTGCTAAATATTATTGCACAAAAGCATACAACTATAAATTTACAAAATAGGTATTACTAAGAATCAAATCAGGTTGATTCCTAAAACATGTTTCAAGCTGAAGATGCCGCCTGTTCTATTGTTCAGTATAGTTCATTAGTTTTGGTTTTGAAAATGGGAAAAATTAATGCTGAATATAGATTTATAATAAAGGATGTGTGTTTTGCAGTTAGATGAACAGAAAAAATAAAGAGAATAGAGAGAATTAAATTAAAAATTTAAAAATAAATTCTTTAAAATATGTATATATTTTTAAAATTTATTGAATTATGGTATTAAATCTTAAACCATAATTTTTCTCAATATGAAAATACTAGACCATAAAATGTCTTAGTTGTAAGTGTGTGAAAACCATTTTGCAATCCATGTAAATCCACCTTTTAAATTGAAATATTAAAGCCAAGGAATAGGTAGAAAAAGCTTCTAAAAATCATAATTAGGGCAAACGGCTGAAATTTTTTTTAAGAAATATTCGGTAAAACCACACATATTCAACACATATTCAACATAACTTAGGGAGGATTTTGGACACATAACATCTTCTTCAGAGTATCTGGCTCTTACAGAAGATGACCAATAACTTAAATTTAAAGTACTGTAAAATCTCTGTTTTTTCCTAATAGGTGTTCACAGGATGCAAACCAGAAATCTGATATAATGGCGACCATTAGACACAATTGGGAATTTCATCAAGCATCTGCTAGACAATGTACTGATTTATGGTGCAGCTTAATGAAGAGTATGATCTTATCCAATGTTACTGCTGTTAATTAAGACAAAGCAATAGCAACACATGTGACCATCGCATAAAAATTCTGTTTAACCTTCAAACTTAACCTATAGTGGTTTAAGGTGCTAGTGTAATCTTACTCCTTTGCATTTGATGCCATCTATTGGAGTATTAGTTAGTTTTTCTAATGCATTGGATATTTTTTAAAACGGAACCAACTTTTTTATTTCGATTTGGTTTTGTTAATTTCGAAAAACAATTAATACATTATAATGGTTTCGTTTTTATTCTGTTTGGTTCGTTAATATTCGATTTTGTTTCAGTTGTTTTCTTTTGTTTTACTAATCAAACGATTCTTCGCTTTTATTTGGAATTTTCAGTTTAAAGTTTCTGATCCTGTTCCATTTGTTTTGATTTTACTAAATTTTGGTTATAAATTGGATTTCTACGCTGCAAATCTTTTATTTCAAAATTGCGCTTATTTTTACAACCTCGTTGCCTTGACCTCTTATTTAAAAACAAAGATTTTCGTCGTTTGGGTAAGGTGATCTGGGACTGAAATATGCACAGTTTTGAATGTGTAGTTGCACATAATCGAATGGAAAGTAAATATGATCTAGTGGGATTTTTGACACCAATAAATGAGAAAGTTGCGAAAAGAAAATCTTAGATTCTCTAAATACACACTCGTTAAAATATGTGAATTTGTGATGTGAAAATAAATAGCACACAGTCTATATTAAGGGCAGGAAATTGAGAAAACAAAAATGAAAGTAATTAACGCGTCAAAAAACTTTAGCAGGATGTGCGAAAATTATTAATGGGCTTTTGCGGTTCTTATAGGATCCTGTAAGCAGTATTGAGCAGACACATTCATTTTTGCGCTTAAGATAAATAAAAAAGGTAACAAAACAAAATGAAAGTGTTCTTGAAAGTCCTCCTGCATTGCTCATCGTTCGTTTTCTAAACAATAACTGTCTACAACTTTTCTTGTTACGCCTAATTCTTTCTCATAAAGTTAACTCCCGGTAACTCGAAGCTCCAAGGGACCAGAAAAAACAAATGTTTGACTTAAGTGAAACTCCCGTTAATTCAAACTTAAACAAAAATGAGATATTAGTTCGGGTCAAAGCAATTTTTTAAAACTTTCAGTAAATTAAAGAGCCTTCTATTTTATCGTATTGCCATCAAAAGGAACATTTTAGTTCCTTTGTCAAGAGAATCATTTAAGAACAGCTTTTTCGAAATTTCTGACTACATTACATATTAGTATTCATTTTTCGAAAATCTATTTTCTACTTTGACACTAAAAAGTTCGAGTTATCCGAAAAAATTAACTTGAGACTCAAAAAATAGTTCGAGAAAACAAATGTTTGAGTTATCCAGGGTTCGAGTTAACGAGTAGTTTTTATAAGGAAGTATTAAGAAATGTCCAAGGGACCGTAGGAAACAGTTTGAGCTAATAAAAGTTTGAGTTAATGGGTGTTTGAGTTACCGAGAGTCTACTGTATGTTGAGACTCCTGGCTATCTAATGTTGTAAAATAAACACTTCATTGTCTTTCCATCCAGCCCTCGAAATTAGCGTTGGCAATTGGCAATTGGCGTCGCAATTGCTGGTGCAGTTTCATTTCGCGGAGCAAAAAACTGCCAAGGCTAATCTTTGTTGCGTATTCATTTTAAAGTGGGGGACATTTTGAATCATGAACCCCAAACTCTCTCAATCTTAACTTCCTTTTCTACATTTCCGAAATAGTATGCATGACTATACTGTCACTTTTATAAATAAAATTGTTTAAATAACACTTGCGGCATAAAGAAAATCCATTAAATTTGGACCTGCTATGGTTTCCAATTGTTTTGCAAAATGAAGAAATTATTTACAATTAAATCCATGATCTTTCGAAGAAATACAACATAATAAAATTATTACCCGAAATAACAATGACTTTAAATGCAACGACTGACCACCAAACCAATGTTTATATAGCTTGTCGTTCACACAATTGTAAACCAATATTCAAAACAGTGTTTTTTTTATAAAAAAACGAAACAAAAATGAAACAACCAAGTTAAATTCAAAACTTGGTGATAGAAAAATGAAATAATCTAACCTGCTGTTAAAAAAAATTTGCTGATTGAAATTATCAAAACCAAGTCAAAATAACAGAGACAAAAAACTTGGTTTCGGTTATTTTAAAAAAAATTTGGTGTGACTGAGATTCTAATGGTGACATCGGACTTGGTGACATCGAAACGTCTAACTAAACCAACAATGTTTTCAATTTTCTAATAACATTTTTATATTTCTAACGATTTTGGAGGATGAAGTGATATCACAAAGTAGTGCAGGGTGTCCACTCAAAATGTTTTGATACATATACAATGACTAAAAAACAGACTTAAGAGAAAACAGACTTGATTTTTTTCTACAGGTTTTGCAATTTTTGTAACTTTCTAGCAGCTTTTTCCAGAAGTTTCAAGGAGTCCACAGAAGTATAGTGGCCACACTGTCATATTAAATAAGTTGTTAAAAAAGAGAACAGCACTAACCATGCTTGGAAGCCAAGGATCCTCTTGAACCTGTTCCACATTTTTATCTCCAAACCAATATGAAGTAGAGAACATTTCTTCTTCTTTGTCCCCTTGATCTTCGTTATCCAGCTTATTACCAGCTTTTCCTTTTACATACTCAGATAGTGAAGATACCATTTGTATAATTTGTATGTATATGTGTATATCTAGTATGTATATAAACAAGATGATGAAGAGCAAAAAATATTAACAGATTATTATAGATTTTATTAACTTAAAAGTCTGGAAAACTTG
Organism: Hydractinia symbiolongicarpus; assembly: GCF_029227915.1. Classification (NCBI taxonomy): domain Eukaryota; kingdom Metazoa; phylum Cnidaria; class Hydrozoa; order Anthoathecata; family Hydractiniidae; genus Hydractinia; species Hydractinia symbiolongicarpus. The sequence goes on from NC_079878.1 coordinate 1,344,581, forward strand.
AAGATATCCAACAACAGTAGAAGAGAATAGAAAGCTACAAACATGTGATGTAAGCACTTTATTTTTGCAGAAATATTTCCACAAAAAGAAATGTTTGACATAACTGCAACACCTATTCAAAAAATCACTGTATTTATTTTGTACATAAATTGCGTTGTTTTCAGCCAGGAAGAACAAATAATCAGCCTGTAATAGTTAGTTGACACAGTATAACTTTACCATACATAGCAACTCGTTTGACTAATTAAAAGGTAGAGACTATTAACTGTGAAAATACGAAGATTCAAAAATGAGTGGCACAGACTGATTTTGGATTTCCTTTTGTGCTGTAAAGTTAGGTTTAAATTTTCAAAATTTAAGGCATAAATTATATTATCTCTAGTTTTTTATCAAGGATTAAATTTTAAATAATGGAATTTAGCATACAAAATTATAAATAAAATGATAATCACCCAAAGCAACAATGAAAATTGGTCTAGTACCAATTTTCCTTGTTGTTTTGGGTGATTATATAATGGAAAAAATAAAAATAGGAGAAATTGGTGAAAAGAAAAGAAGAACAAGTGAAGAAAAAGAATAAGTATACGAAAAGAGAAAAATAATGAAAAAACTAAGAAATATTTGAAATAAACAAAAAAAATACAGCTAAAAAAAAGTAGAATGAGGCTGTAAATACATGACATCAGAAACAACCAAGGAAAGAGAAGGAACGTAAATGTGGAGAGGAACAATGACAAGAACGAAGTACACACACACAAAAAAAATTAATAAGAAAAATGCAAAAAAGAGAAAAAAAATCAATTCATTCATAAAAGTGTTTGGACCAAAGGAAAGATGGTGCTTGTTGCTATCAGCAACAAGGATTTAAAGCAATCTTGTCATTCTAGTGCATTAATCCTGTCATTCTAGTGTGTGCGACCAAACTCGCATGCCTCCACACACACCTAAAACCCAATTAGGTGTGTGGTCTTCAGGTCTTACGCACGCATAATCCAATATAAATATGTGATTTACAACAAAATAAACTACATAAATTGTAGCTTCATAGTGAGATTATCTTTTGCTAAAATAGTTATAATATAAGTGAAAAACAAGACAGATTGTCGTAACACCCTCCTTCGTTAAGATTATTATATGTTTTTCTCCTTGTTGTTTACAAAAATACACTAATGAAAATTTAATATTTTATTAAGACTGTTGTTAAACAGACCACCTGATGGAAAAATCTATGCAAAAACAATGCAGGGTATGCTTGCTGTATTGCACTTTTTTCATTATAAATTTTAAATAATTTTAATGCTCCTGTGAACAGAATTGAAGGTACTGTTTTCAGGTCTTAATTGCATACATAAAATCCAATATCATCAACCAAAAGATATTTTTATACCATCTTTAGCAAAAGTACATGAACTATCACCAAAATAGTAAAAAATACAATGAAAACAAAACGAATGTGCTATAATAAAGATTCACCTATGTAGACACACCATCCTGATAAACTATCTGAGTTCATCACTAACATTGCTGCCATAGTGTAGTAGATTTGTCCGTGGCGCCGTAGATTAGTGGTTATGCCGGAGACCGGGGTTCGATTCCTCTTGACAGCGATTCAACACGGACAAGTGAATGTTAACATAGCCCCGGGATAACCCAAGCCATGTAAGTAAATTGGGAAGATGGCACATTATGTGGGCCGTTGGATGTTGCCGGGAGTTGTCTAGTAGAGCACGGGCCCTAATTGGGTTTACGTAGCTCCAAAAGAGCATTAAATACTCTAGGACTCTCCATCTAAGCCATGGTCCCTCCTGGAAATAATATACAGGGTATATCCCTCGATATTTGTGAGGCCAGCCATGTAAAATATGCACATCTCATCTCTCTCTCACTAAATCTAGGGATCATTGATCAAATCCGTTCGCTACCAGGCAGTATGTTAGTGATGACCAAAGTAGTTCTTTTTTAATATGGCATGATATGCTTGCCGTAACACCCTCCCTTGTTTTGATCTTGTGAAAAATTTTCATATTGGGAAAGTCTTTAGCTAAATATATATATATGATAAAAACCATAAAAAGTTTTGTATATGACTTATATTATATCCTCTTATAGGACTACACAGCAAACACTAAAATAACGCTAAAAATTTCTATAATAACAGCCGTATTTTGTATGTTTAAAATGGTTGCATCGCAGCTTTATTCCAAGTACCGCAACAACAAAAATGCACAAAAATAATGTATGTATGAGTTTCTGTGAATTATTTTACAGGTTAACGACTAGTAAACATAATTTTTAGGACCAAAATAACTTGCTGTATAACTTTAGAAACAGTACAAGAATAATTCTCGCTGTATATAGCTAGCTAACTTTTTGAAACAACACAAGAATAATTCTTGCTTTTGGCCTATAATATTGATCCTAATAAACAGAACAAATTTATCCAAACATTTTTTGCCAACACAAATTTTCCTGTCGTAACAATAAATTACTAATTATCTGTGTGTGAAGCAAAAATACATGTAGCTATATAGTTAGCTATATAATTAAAGTGTACCAGCTAGCTATATGCGTCACCCTTGGTTATAAATCGGATAGTCTATATCATATTGTCTAATTAGGCAATATGGCCTAATTAAACTACCGTAGCCTCATATGCGTGAAAACAAAATGTTGGGTACGTGTAGTGTTGTCCTCAGAGTGCAGTAATGTTATTGGTGTTATTGTGGTCTCAACGTTTTGTTGCTTCGTTTTGCTCTCGCCGAAAAAAAAAAATCCTAACGTTAATAGCGCGCATGACTTTTAGAATGCGGCACGTGTATATTGACTTATTGTTTTCACTATGCATTTGTTGACCTTAAAAACAACGAAACCCCTCCTGGAAAAATGCAACATACTTCTTCTGTTATCACCTTTTAAACGAACCTTGACAAGCTAAAAAACCCTCAATTAATCCATTGTAAATATCTGTTTAGCATTACATTACATTCCCGAAAGGCAATGAATTCACATTTTGCGACACTGTTAAAATCGTATTTAGTTTGAAAAAGCCTGTTATAACATCCATTTCAAAGCAATTTCTGTTAAGCCGCTATCTTCTCTAAAAAGTCGTAGTTTTTCGAAACGATGTCAAACTTATTTACCGTGTTTTTTCTTAGAAAGCACATTTAATAGGAGAGACTGCGCCTAAAGTTGCTAAACATGCATTACGTCACCCGGCTAATGATCAGCGCTCTCTACTCCTTTGCCAGGAGATAAGAGCCGCCATTAGTAAAAAAAGTATGAATCAAAATCGTGTAATATCTGTTAATTTGAGTGGGGTTATTTTGTGTGTTAGCATCTAGAAATGATGACTTAAATGTAATTTAACCTTTAAACAAATTATTTTTATACTTTAAGCAAAATTGGAATGTCATACATAAATGGAATTTTATATGGAAATTTTTGATTTTGTACAATGCAAAAAGGTATATAAACTTACTTTATTCTTTACGTACATAACTTTATGTTTTGCGGAAATTCACTGATCATTAATATACTTCAGCTCTAAGGGTATCACCACCATGCTTGTTAACTATAATAGAATAATCCTAAAAAAAGTACAGCTAGCTAACAGGAACAAGTTCCATTAATTGGAAATTTTGTTCTTATACATTTGTTTTTCTGTGTCTGTGCCATTTCTTAAAAGATAAATAATATTTTAAAAACTAAATGGCTAATAGTATATTTCTATGCAGGTCAATGGTTTCTCAAACACATGCTATGGCAGTTCACATCATAGTTTTTAATAAGGCTGGTTTTCTACCAGGTGGATTAGCGGCCTTCAACAAAAGATTGTCATCTTTTTTTTTCGAAATATGGAAATTTGTTTGGTTCCTTGTTTTTGCGAAGAGACTTTCAGTCAACCAGTTCGGCTCAACCTGCAAACCAGGGATCAGGTCCCCTGATCCAGGCATTAGATACCTGAACACCAGGAATATTGTTTTTTGCTTTTGTCGGCACATGCGTTTCGTAATCAGAGGTAGTTTGTTGTATAGTTCATCATCATCATTTTTGGCTTAACAGCTGTTTTTCATATTAGCATGGTTGGACGGGGTACGTTAATAACCCTCTTTCAATTGGATTTAGATTGTGTTAGATCTAAACTGAAATTCCTCTACATCAAGTCTGTTCTTGTTACCTCTTACCAAGTCTGTCTCGGTCTACCTCCAGGAACTATCAAGTCTTTACACTTTATTTCCCAATTATTCTCCGTTCTTTCTATGTGTCCCAACTCTCTCTAACAAGCCACTGTTGTACATCATTGAAGCTGGAAATACTTGTTAAAAATGTGCGTATTTTACATGGCTAGCCTCACAAATATTGAGGGATATACCCTGTCTATTATTTCCAGGAGGGGCCATGGCTTAGATCGAGAGTCCTAGAGTATTTAATGCTCATTTTGAGCTACGTAGACCCAATTATTAGTGCCCGCGCTCTACTAGACAACTCCTGGCAACATCCAACGACCCACACAGGGTGCCATCTCCCCATTTTCCCTCACATGGCTTGGGTTAACCCTGGGCTATGGTAACATTCACTCGCCTACTACAAAGTCACACTTGGCTTCATTGCTAATAATCATCACTTTACACATTCACTCTTAACCTTTTTTCTTCTAGTCCTTTCTTCCACTTCTCAAACTTTTCAACTAATTCTTCCATCGACTCTGCTACGAGAACCAAATCATCTGCACACAATAACTCCCTTGGACAATCTGCTTTGAACTCCATCAGCAGTGCCTCTAGATGAAAACACCATAGGACTAAGTACAAAACCCTGATGTACATCAGCATTTTACACTAAATCCATCACATCAGATCAGCTATAGTATCTTTGTGGATTTAACTGTACCAAATCAGATGTTTTACGGTCAGATTGGCTGAAACTGGCATCCACTTTAGTTGACATATATTTGAAATAATCAAAACATTTAGGATTGACCCACAAAATTAGTCATCTGGCGTGTCATATGCTGATTATTTATTGTAACCAATGCTGGTCGTGCATTCCAATTAGGAAAACTAGGACACATATGACAGCCAAACTTGGGTGTGGAATTAATGTGTTGGTTTACGGTAGCGGCAAGTAGATAGAAAGTTTCATGGTATTAGTGACAACAGCTATACTGAAATATGGGTTACTTTTACCTGAGGTAATGAGTTACTGTATTTTCCGGTATATAACCCGCACAACGTATAACCCGCAGCTCAGCTTTTTTAGGGAGTTATAAACTAGATGCTATCAGATAGCCCGCACCTTCGTATAACCCGCATAAAATTTCAATCGATGTGTTTCACTTATCTGCATCTTTGCATAAACCGCATCGTGTTAAGAAAAAAATTCAGCGTATTACATGTACATGTGCGTGTGTTCTGTTTTTTTCATGATGGAGAGAAGTGGGGGACGTGTAAACTCGTGAACCCCAAACACCAGAACCGAGTGTCTGAACTAGCGACTCTCTTGGTCTCAACTTCCTTGTCTCCGATTGCCGAAATAATAATGAATTAAAATTAATTTGACAATGCTGTTTTCCTTTTATTTGTAAACATTAATTTCAGCCAACAATATCTCTTGCTTCCTGATATTAAACAAACAAACAAATAAAAAATGCTATTGGGTGATAAATCTAAAGTAAAATCTCTCTTTTTATGTATATTTAAGGTTACTGTAAAGGAAACAATTTTTTTTTAGGTTTTTTGCAAAAAATTCATGAAATATAGAAAAAAAAATCTCTTTCGAATGACATATTTTATATTCCATGAAAATATTTGGAACATCCTTTTTTTCTGGAAAAAGCCTTTTCAGAGGTGTTATATCCTTCACACCTTCGAGAAAATATGTGCAAAATGAGTTGAGCATATTTTTTGTAAACATTATGCATAATATGAAACTTCTGTATAAATATATGCATAATACAGGCCTCGTCAGGAAGAAAAATGCTGGCGTGCGAGCTTCGCACGTCATGGTACTTCTTAATAATTTTGAGGCATGCGTTGTTCGCACGGCATAATTTCCATGGCGTGCGATGGCGTGTGCTCATTTTTGTTCCCATTTTTTTCCGAATAATCATAGAACTTGCATACAGCAACACTAATTTTGCCATGTTTTGAAAAGCAGGTAATTTGTTGCGACGAAACTAAAATGTGCGATGCGTTCATTATTCATTATTTTTGAAAAAAAAAGTATACGACGTAGCAACAGAACGAAGAAAAATTATAAAACATGCAAGTTACAGTCATAAAACTCTTTCAGTTAATAACTTTTTTGTAAATATTTTTTTAGAAGTAAATATTTTTTATTTTTATATTTTTCAAAAAAAATATATCATTAAATCTAATAATCTAATTAACGACGTTGTTACAAAAAAAACAGAGGACTTTTTTGTTAATTTATGCTGAATGTAATAGTGCAAAAACGACAAGTCTGCGACCACGCGCTTGGAAAAAGAAGCCAATTTAAAACATACTAAAACATACATATAAAAATTTGATGTGTGTTTAATTCATTATATTTATTTTTGGAAAATTAACATCTCACGAAAATAACACCATCAAAAAAGTCTTTCATCAAACATTCAGAAACAAAAAAAAAAATAAAAAAAATATAAAAGTATTGATAAATTATAAGGGTTTTTCTGAGACTACTCATCAAGTGAGTTTTTTCCTTTACAGTAACCTTAAGTTGTAATGGCATAAAAATAAACAACATAATAATTATCAGGATTGTCTGTAACATCAATGTACCGAACAATCTTTTTAAATGTTTATAGAATTTTGTTATCTATTTATATCTCAGCAATCACGGTGTGTATGATGAAATGAATGGCGGCAATGAGGAGGAGATAGTTGCATGTGTCTTATCAATTGTATTTTATATTTATTTTGATATTTTCAGTGGCCACCTGTTGCCCGAATGTAGTGAAGATAAAAAAAGAAAATTATTATTATCTATACTTTAATTTTAATATTTTTCAATATTTTTAACAGGAATTAATTAAGTCCTGGGCACTAGGTTGTGAAATACATGTCAATTAAACCTAAAAATGATACCTGCTATATTGCTCTATTACCAGAAGCAAATCATTTCAATGTGCTCAATGTGATTGCAAAGATATAAATAGATTAGAATTACATTCAACACAAAAGAAAAATGATCTCCAGAATTGTGTTAAGAGAGAGCTCGTAATTAAATCACGTAGTTGAAGTAAAATTACGTAGATATAGGATCGCGCATGCAGTTATATTATTGTACCATTCTATCCCGTTGGTACTATTTTCTTCATTGATTGTATAAACTTTAAATTTCACAATAAATGACAGAAAATATAAAACTTATCACATAACCCACACAACATTATAACCCGCACCAACAGTGGAAGTTGTAAAAATAAACTTATAACCCCCGGGTTATATAACGGAAAATACGGTAATGCTTGATAATGATTATTTGATATTGGTGCAGTGTTCAGAGTTCACTGCTACCCCTGGCTCCTAAAATAGCTGTCTTAATGTGTTGCACAAAGTAATAGAAGTACTTCTAGCATGAAATCAGATGAAAAATTGTTAATATTGTAATAATATTTATGTGAGTGATTTAATGCTCAGGCAACAAACATTCACACCTTGTGATTCATTGAAAGACCTGTAATCTCTTTAATAATAATCGCCGTCTGTCTGTCTCTGCACGGAGCCCGCGCTGAGTTAAATAGACGTGCTACGGAATCACGAATATCAAATGCGATATATTTTTATCCACTTTTTTGTGACAGGTAAATTTGAAGGACGGCGAACCGATGGATTTTTTATGGGCTACAAACTAGTCTCTTTAATAATAGCCGTCGTTTGTCTGTGTGACCGCGAAAGCCGCGTCCCGTAACGGAATCACGAAATTTTTGTAATGCGCACCAATACCAAATGCAATATATTTTTGTCCACTTTGTTGCGACAATTAAATTTAAATGACGGGCGAACCCGTGGATTTTTCCACGGGCTAACACCTAATAATAGCCCTCGTCTGTCTGTCTCTGCGTGAAATGATACTGCAAGTAGTGAGACTTATAAAACATGGTTTATAAAGGACAACAAACCTGTGAATTTATCCAAGGGCAGTCTTCGAATTTCAGATATATTTGGTTCGGCGAATAATTGCTGAAGTAACTTCGCAATTTTTCTAAATCACTTTGGCAGTCCTTCGGCAGAAAAAATGCCAAAGACAATGGTCAAAAGCACTGAAAACCTTCGGCAATTGCCTCGGCAGACTTCGGCACTTTCTTCTGCACTTTTTAAAAAAACATCGTCGTGGAAACCAGGCGACTAATCGATTTTCGTGACACACTTTACATCATTCAATTATAAGCTGGGGGCATCGAGACTATATGTTTTTTATTTTTCGTCCTTTTCAAAATGGGCAGTGGAAACTTATTTATGTCATTGTTGTAGTGTCGGAGACTGCATATATACAGACTGTTCTATATTTGGATTTATAAGGCACAGAGTGAAGTGTTATAGCCTCTTTGTATTTAACTATATTACGAGACACACATGTTATTTCTTGTCCTGCTGGTATCTCTGCTGGTATCTCTCAATTATTGCGATATCTGTTTGGTGAAATCTAGGAGTATGATAATATGAATATTCATAAAAAAACAGATAATTCATAAAAAAAACTACAACAGTCGCTTCGGCAATATTATTGCCGAAGCGAAAGCCTAACAACTGCTAATACTTCAGCAATTACTTCGGTGCCGAAGCGAGTTGGTTTGTTTTGTTTTAATATGCTCTTCCTAAGGTGAATTTTCGGCTTAATGGAACTAGTCTTCTTACCTCAATACCTTTTTTCTAAACATTCTTTCTGCCTTCTGTGGTTGCCAATAATTACTGAAAAATTTAACCCTTAAGATTTTTCAGAATTCATTTTAACTTTTACAAAATCATATTTTTAGAATTCATACCAAACCGAGGAGGACAAGCACATTATCAAAATCAACAGGTTTGTTTATAAAAAAATATTTTATTCAATTACTCTCATACTTATAATGTTTCTGGTGTACTAGGTGGTGAAATTTACCCAAGCAGAAGGCAGAACTTGTTTGGATTTTTCCTATTTGCAGCTTTTCTGAATCTTGGTAAATGTATTAGTTCAGGGATTGTCTCCAAGATTGCTTCTTTTTTGATATCAAGAAAAACAAGATCTGGCATGTCAATGTCAATTACACAATATCACTGCATATATTAACAGGGTCATTTCACAAAACCTAAAAATTGACTTACAGCTATACCTGTTGTGAGGGATATGATGCATGGCTATAACACTTTTGACTTTTTAAATTTATCTATTAGACACCTGCATGTGAAATTTTTAGGTCATATACCTCTACTAGCCTTTTGCCATTTCTCGAAACTAACACCTGAAAATTCTTATGAAATCTTTATATTAGGGAAATTGATTAGGATTATTCTTGGGAGAAACTCACAACAGAACTTTATTTCGTTAAAGGAATCATTTTGCAAAAAGAAAATCTAAAAATCATTTCTAATTCTCATCAATAAATACTTTCCCAAGCTGTCAAACTGGTTTTACAAATGATTGATATCAGAAGTCATAGGTTTGAATTTTGTCACTTTTGCCCCTGTACACCACACAGGGGTGGCTGTTTTGGCATAGGGAACCGGTATAGTACAAATTTCAGCAATGTGCACGGCTGGGAATTGCAACCTACAGTACAGTCCAGATGTAAGCGTACGCGTACGCTCAAGTTTCACACCTTTTTCTCGGAGGCGGTAGTTGTTTGTCTTTTGTTCTTATTAATTATCTTGCGAGTCTTGTAAGTCATTAACTTGCGCGTAATAAACAAAAGATTATTGAAGAAAAAATAGCTTATTATAACTGCGCGTAACTATTGTTAAATAGTGTTAACATAACTATTCCCAATAGCATAATTGCAAATGTTATCAACTCTATCAATGTGACACGAAGAGCCATTGTTTAATATTTTTATTAAACAAAGGTTTTGCGTGGAAACTAAATAGACTAGCGAGAAGGCATTGTTGGTTGCGCGGGTTAAATAAAGCCTTTACGCGATAGAAATTATTTTATTTTAACAAAGATTGAAAATTTTTTTAGATTGCATTTTAAAACTTTAAAAACGAAAAACGGCGATAGAAATGTTTTTTTAGATCGCATTTTAAAAGTTTTAAAACGAAAAACGGCGATAGAAATGTTTTTTTAAATCGCATTTTAAAAGTTTTAAAACGGAAAACGGCGATAGAAATTTTTTTTTTAGATCGCAATTTAAAAGTTTAAAAACGAAAAACGGCGATAGAAATGTTTTTTTAAATCGCATTTTAAAAGTTTTAAAACGAAAAACGGCGATAGAAATGTAATTTTAGATCGCATTATAAAAGTTTTAAAACGGAAAACGGCGATAGATTTTTTTTTTTAGATCGCATTTTAAAAGTTTAAAAACGAAAAACGGCGATAGAAATGTTTTTTTAGATCGCATTTTAAAAGTTTAAAAACGAAAAACGGCGATAGAAATGTTTTTTTAAATCGCATTTTAAAAGTTTAAAAACGAAAAACGGCGATAGAAATGTTTTTTTAGATCGCATTTTAAAAGTTTAAAAACGAAAAACGGCGATAGAAATGTTTTTTAAAAATGCATTTTAAAAGTTTAAAAACGAAAAACGGCGATAGAAATGTTTTTTTAAATCGCATTTTAAAAGTTTTAAAACGGAAAACGGCGATAGAAATTTTTTTTTTAGATCGCAATTTAAAAGTTTAAAAACGAAAAACGGCGATATAAATGTTTTTTTAAATCGCATTTTAAAAGTTTAAAAACGAAAAACCGCTATAGAAAAGCTTTTTTAGATTGCTTTTTAAAAGTTTAAAAACGAAAAACGGCGATAGAAATGTTTTTTAAATCGCATTTTAAAAGTTTTAAAACGGAAAACGGCGATAGAAATTTTTTTTTTAGGTCGCATTTTAAAAGTTTAAAAACGAAAAACGGCGATAGAAATGTAATTTTATCGCATTATAAAAGTTTTAAAACGGAAAACGGCGATGGAAATGTTTTTTTAGATCGCATTTTAAATGTTTAAAAACGAAAAACAGCTATAGAAAAGCTTTTTTAGATCGCATTTTGAAAGTAAGAGCTTGTGATTTTAAATATATCAGATTAAAATCGCGTTACTATAATTAGTTTCGTTGTTAAAAAAAATTAAAATTCAATGGCCGTCGCGTTTAATTTATTCTCGCGCAGAGTATTGTTTTTAAACAATGTTTCTCGCTATGCTTTTGTTTTTAACACGAAGCAATTATTTTCGCGCAATTTGAAAGGAACTCGCTATCCTATTGTTTTTTTTAATGAAAGCAATTATTTTTGCAAGTTGAGCGTACGCGTACGCTTACATCTGGACTGTACTGTAGATATCAAAAAATTGTTCATTGATTCAGTAATTAAACTTTTTGATATTGTTCCGATATGTTTTTATATTTATATGACTATTTAATTTTTGCTGTCGTTGTGATGTAATACGACAGCAATAAGACAGCAAAAAAATTACCCACAGTAAAATGAAGTAGGACGGCAGTTGTTTTACAAAATATTTTTGTTACATTGTTATTTACGTTAATCTCATCCAAGACAGGAAAAGTTCCAATTCAATACTGTTTTTTTCTTGACCATAATGAAAAAATTACATCTTGCGCGTTTCTGTTATGTTTCAGGCCATTTCGTAAGATTTTAGGTAGGCGTGCAATGAATCGCACGCCTTAAATAATTCTGCGCGTGTGGTTCGTGTGCAATCATCAAAAAAACAACTTTCAAGAAGGAAAAGTAAGAACAAAATTTTTAGTTATTTTATTTATTTACCAAAAGAGGATTATAAATATAAAGCTTGAATTATAAATTACGAAAACGCTACTAAACGGAACATATAGATATTCGCTGATTCCTTTAATAATTGAAAATGCTATTAAAAATAGTAAAAAATGTTAAAATTATGTTCAAATGATAGTCTTCTTTCCTTTCTTTTTTATATTTGCTACTTTCAAACAACAGATGGCCACAAACAATGTGAAAAAGTAAAAAAATGCAATTAATAAGGCACATGAAACTTTGTCCTCCCCATTACTGCCACTCTCTTTATTATGCACACTATGATTGGGAAAATAAAAATATAATAAAGTTATAAAAACATGGGAAAAAAATCTTTTGTATGTCGTTGTTACAGACGATCTGTAATAATATATATTTTGTTTCTTTTTAGGTCAAGAAAACTTTTTATGATAAAAGATCTAAACATAAAATTATAAGTGGCATCTCTTGCTTTCTTGTTATTAATTTATTTTTTCTTCTATTTTTACTTCGTTAGATCTCTTTAAATTAAAAGAATTGGCAAATTTATAAGAATATGTATTTTTAACTACACAGTTTTCATCGTACACTAAAAAGAAGGGTTTCAAAGCCATTTTAAATTATTCTCTGACTTCATATTTCGTTTTTTTTTGTCATTGCGATCATTTCAGAAAGCTATCACAGACATAGGAAGCAAAGATTAATCGCATGCCTAAACAAATCTGCGCATGTGTAGGGGCATGCGCATGCCTCTTACGAAATGGTTTGATGTTTCCAGAAATACTTTTGATCTCCGATGTTCGATTATAATTCTTCACAAGAAGTTAGAAATAAAATAGAAGTATTTTCCTGATATTGATTCGGAAGTTTTAGAAAACAATTATTTCGACTATTTTGTGAAGTGTCAGTATGTTACATTTACTAAGTCCCTGTAATGCATATGTTTTTCAATGTCAGTTTATCTTGAACATGTATTTGTTTCATCATTTGTTTTTTTCTTCATGTCTATTGGTAGCTACTTGGTTTTTCGACGAGAATTTGTATTTTTGACTTGCAAGCTTTACTTTTTCCTGCGTTGTTATTTTTTCTGTTGGAGATAAGTAAGTGGGGAACCATAAACATAAGAACTGAGCGTTTAACTTTCTTGTCTCCGATAGCCGAAATAATGTTGTAAAAATCAAATAGTTTATTTTTGTAGCATGCTGTAAGAAAATTATATTATAAAAGCTTTTCTATCGCCGATCTTCATTCTTAAACTTTTAAAACGAGATCTAAAAAGCTTTTCTATTGCTGCTTTTCTTTCTTAAACTTTTAAGATGCGATCTAAAAAAGCATTTCTATCGCCGTTCTTCGTTCTTAAACTTTTAAAACATGATCAAAAAAGCATTTATATCGCCGCTTAAAAATATTCGATTCGCAATTTCATCATTACCTTTGCGAATTGCGAACTGCTAATTGGAACACTGTTAATTTCTGATTCGTTTTAAATGGTTTCGTTATAAAGCTAAATTTGCTTCAAAATCGTTTTGTTATGTTATTTTGTTATTAACTAGATTAAAAAATTGAGCTGGGTTTAACATAAATTTATTTAAATAGAGGATCAGCAAATGTATGTGTCATAAATAATTTGAAATGCAATGTGTAATATTTCTAATTGATTTTGATTTAGGTAGGGAACTATCCACCTGTTATGCAAAGTCAAATGCCGCAAGTGTATGTGCAAAATGGCCAATCTATACGAATGCCTCAAATGACTCAATTCACTAATGCACAGTCATATGTTCCAATTCAGGTATTTAAAGAATATAGTAATTTTACTTTAAAAGGGAGCCCATTTTTTCCGGGTCTTATTAAAGTAGTCCCCTCCTATCTTCAAGTCTTAGATAATTGGATTATTAAAGAATTCAATAATTATTTTGCACACAAATTTTTTTTACACGTTGCCTTTATGGTGTAGAGTGAAAAACTCTGACCAAGATAATGAATAGAATTAAGTGCTTGCAACAAACAGGAAATATAGCAAAAATTCATCAATGCACCAAAAATATCTCTTTAGAATTTCGTATTACAGATACTTCCTTGTATAGAGCTTTGATGACGCTAATTAAAATAGTAAATAGGATTGTGTGGATTTGATCCCTTGTTAAGGAAATATCACACTTTAAATAGTTTTTTGAGGTTGAGGTCTCTTCATCCAGTTAAATTATGATTATCATTCCTAGAACACATATAATTTGCCCCTAATTATACAGCACTAGAATGCGGTATGGCTTTAAACTGTTTGGTTTTAATTTTTATTTTTTAACACATAGAATACACAATATGCTCCTCGTGGCTACATGCAGCCTCAATATAATGCACAATATCAGTATCAGCCACAGCCTTACTTCACTCCTCGAGGTGGACAATATCATTCAGTATATGTGGTACCACAAGGTTTGTTGAGAGATTGCATTTTTGTTGTTGTAGCTTTTTTTTTGGTTGCTATCATGATTTTTTACTTTGTTTTTAGGACAATTTCCTGTACAACAGTCAATTGCTACAAGCCAAAATCAACATATAACTGGTCAGCGCATGTACAATCAAATCCCTACTCCTCAACAACCAACTCCACAGCATACTTATGTAGCACCTCAAGAGCAGGCGCCACAACAGAAAAAAAGGCCTGCTATTGTTTTAAAAGATCCTACAACAGGAAAAGATGTGACAAATATAATTTTAAAAAAAGTTGATAAAACTACTCCAAGTAGTGGGTATTCCAGTGCATCAAGTACACCACCTTTACCCCAAGATGATAAAAAAGCTAAAATACAGGCAGAATTCGCAGAAAAGGTAATTTTATGTTGAAAAGAATTACTAAAAACTGGTAAATTTTTGTTGTGCAAAAGTAGTTAAATTTTAAAAGTCACATGTTAGGAAGCATGATTTAAGGAACATAAGAGATTACCTTTAAGCCAACTCAGTAGTTCTCTCAATACCTATGGGGTCATGTCATAATCGTTTTCACATAGGTAAACTTTTACGTAGTAAATCACTAATAAAAAAACATAATTTTTTTATTTGTAGCTGTAGGTATTTTGCACTTTGGCTTCCCCCTAGTTTTACAACATTAACTTTTTATCAGGGATCTGTTACAATATTTTATAAAAAAAAATCTGTTAAAAAACAGTATTATTAATAAATAAATAATTAAATAATGATTAGTTGCCTTTCAATTGGCCATTCAATTTTATAACCTGATGATCAAATGCCAAATTTGTGTCAAAGGTATTAAGTCCTTGCGAAGTGACTTTTGTTGTTCTCTTTTGATGCTGCTATTAGTACTATTTTGTTTTAAAAATATGTCAACCAATGTGTAAGTTAGAAGAGGGTGGCCACTCTGTACACTAGTACCATCAATGATGACAAGCTTTTTCTTAGTCTTCTGCTGAAAACAGACTCGCTGACTGAGGTGGTATGTGTTTTACAACCTTGTATTTGTTTTCACCCTTTATCATCCAGCATAAATATTAAAAATAAATGAAAGGAAATTTTAAAGCAATGTCAAAAAAATATATTTATTTTGCAATAACTACATTACCAGTAATTCTGTAGTGGGAGGAGAATAGACCTGTATTCGCCAAGAATTTAAAAGAGGGGGAAAATAATACTTAACGAAAGAGAAAAGCTTATTTTAAACTTTAAGACTGCAAATACATAATCAACATACATACATAAACACATATTCTAACAGTTTCCTGACTTTTGTTATGCAATTGTTGCATCACTACCCGACCACCAAGTTTCTGTAGAGCTTTTGTTTTACTGCAATATCCACCATTATGCATGCAAAATTCAATTTTTTTCATTGATAGAAACTTAATAGCTTGGAACAAGTTCAAAGGTTTTAAGTAACTCCAAGTTCTAGTTGTTGTCCCTGACTAGGGACATGAAATTGTCCCATTTACTATTAATGGCAAACATGGCAACAGGAATTTGACACAGAAGTGAAAAATAAAAAAATGACTGTTACAAGTAAATGGTAAAAATATATTTGCCAAATATTAATACTCTTTGCTAAGAGAAAATCATTCACATTATTTAAAGATCAGAGTAACGACCAGATAACAGAACAATCGTTATCCCCAAATTTCATGCCTTTGTATCCAATAACAGTAATTCACTGCCACTTTCAGCTGCCATATAGATACCGTCGTACATTGCCATTAAGCCTTTATTTTGATAGCTGGTTTAAACAAATACGAAAAAAAATTTCAATGTTTTTGTAGCTATGTAATTATTATGTATTGCATGATGATATGCTTAAGGATAGTTGTGCATTTTGAAGCCATCTCTCTAAGCATCAGGATAAATAGTGTGAAAGATTATCCCCCTAAAAGAAAGCCAGTTTAAATTTGCGAGTTTCTTTAATTGAAAATAATTTTAAAGTGCATATGAGGTCACAGACGTTAAATGTGAGGGGCCTAATACATTATTTTTATCTTCAATCCTATAATCCTATTTAACTTAAGAATCAGCGCAAACCTGTAAATCAAAGTTTATTCAAATACCATCAGTGATGACAAGCTTTTTCTTACTCTTCTGCTGAAAACAGACTTGCTGACTGAGGTGGTATGTTTTATAACTTAGGGTTTGCTTATATCTAATATAATCCAGCAAAATTATATTTAAAATGTTTATTATTCCATCAACATTTTTGTGAGAACTTTTGCATAAAGTTACTATTAGGAAATAAGTATTTACTGCGTTTTTCAAGTTAGGCTGCATCCAGATAAGGGGATAGAAAGTCAAAATTTTATGATTGTTTCAAGGATGGCATATTTTGACCTTCATTAAAATTGTAATGAATAATGAAACATTTTATGAGAAATCTTTTCTACAGGAAAAAAAGTTGTTACAAAGAACACTTTGCAATAAGTTAAATAAATTGTAAAACATAGTTCAAGGTGGCACTAACCCTTTTTTAGCTGTCTAAGCTGTGTTATTTACTTAGTGTTTTATGGAGGCATATTTTTGTTACTACTTTTTCAAAATGTAGACCTTAACACGTACGAAAACGATTTTGACTTTTATCAAAATTGCCAAATCAGCAGAAATTTCCACTTAAAAATGCCCAAGAAAAAAAGAAAAATTCGCTTTTATAAGATCAAATATTTTGTAACCTCGTGATTTTTTGTCTACTGTTTTAAAATGAGTTTTGGGTTAACAGTGATGAAATGGTGTGGGGATTTTTTTCATTTATTTTTTTTTAACGGAAGGCTTTTCTTTCTTCAAAAGATTTGTAGGTGGCATCCCAAACTGCATCAACCCATGTTAAAAAAAAAATGTATAAAAAATATTTCTCCACACCTTTTCATAGCTGCATAATTTATCAGATGTATGAAATTCATACAGAAAAACAAAGATGCTGTTGGAAGCAAAAGGCACACAAGTGTTTTAGATGTTCCTTCCAGGCATGCAACGTTGCTCACACTTCTAAAATTTTACGTTTTGCATGTGCTAGGAATAGCATGCCTTATTCATCTTGTATCCATTAAGTGTGTGCTTTTTTAAGTTTCCAATTAGGAAATTGCTATTTAATGGTGTTTAAATGTGAATGGCCCAACAAGAAGTCAATAAGTTTTAATTCTGTTATTATTATTTCCATTTTTTTTTCAACTTATTTGTGTTTGTGTTTTTAAACTAAAATTTGCCTTAATTAAACGCATAATGTTGCTCTTACAAGGTAGAATTTTTTATTAGGTTGCTGCAGTGGCATCAAGCTCAAGTCCATCTCAAACCGACGTTAAAACAGTTTATAATGGAAAATCATCAGAAGTCACATCAAATACAGATGCAGTACAGCCATTAACTTTATCCATGGAAAGCAAACCTGTAAAAATTACAAAACCTCCACAAACAGAAAATTTGCATAAATCCAAAGCATCAGAAAATGCAATTGAACATAAACGAAATGAGGTAGAATTTAAAACAAAAGAAGTAAAAGTAGATGAGAAAAAATCTTTAACTGATAACTCTGAAAAACTTGAAAGCTCTGAAAAACTTGAAAGCTCTGCGAAAGTCGAAAGCTCTGAAAACATTGAGAGCTCTAAAAAAGTTGAAAACTCTAAAGATATTGAGAGCTCTGAAAAAGTTGGGGACTCTGAAAAAGTTGAAACCCTAGAAAAAGATGTCTTAATACAAAGTGAAAACACAATTAAAGCGAGCATTGCTGAAGACAGCAAACAAATAATACAAAAAACCGTTGTTGACGAAACGGTCACTAGCCAGGTTGAAGATGTGTTGGAAGCCCAACCAGAGAAAGGCATGCAAAATAACTCTCAGAATGATAATAATACAATTGAACAGGAGGATTCAGAAAAACCTGTTTCAGCATTTAGTACAGGTAATATGTCCTAAAGCCATACTTTCCTTGTAATCTATACTATGCGTCTGTGAGGAGCACCATTAAAATAGTGCACTTCACATTTATATAAAAAATAGTTTAATTGTTCTTACATGCTTTTATCATGTTAGTCTGTTTTTCGACATCTCAAAATCTGAAGGTCCATGTTCATTACTCTTAATCTACTGTTATCAATACACATTTAAATAGGATATTTTAATAAATTTAACGACATGACCGAAATAAAATATAGGTGGTAAGTATTGTTTTTTTACCTGCATTTCAAAAAATTAGTTCATCGTCAAAGCCCACGTTTTGGATACCGCCATGTAATGCTTTGATAAATTCCATTATTAGTGTAAAGCTATAAAATGATGATGACTAAATTTGGATAAGGAGAAAAAAAACTTTATTAAACTGCTTATTTTTATTCTGCGTTTTTAATAGTTTCAGTACCCAAGAAAAAGAAGCCTAAGAACAGATTTAAAGATATGGATGCTAAAGATTCAGCAAACAACAATGATATGCTAAGTGCATTTGTTGATAACCCTGTAGAGGAAAAAATTGTTAAGCAGCCTGAAGCTCCAAAAGTTCTTGAAAAGGCTCCAGAAGATAAAACATGGGAGGAAAAGGTATGCAAGGCAAAATTCTTAAAGTCAATTTAGCAAAAAAGTTTTTAAACATTTAATAGGTTGATGGTTAGGTACAGCTGTTGTATAAATGTGTACAATTTTATGGTATATGTTGTTTTTGTTTGTTAAATAAAATACAAACTTTATTCATATCTATTTCTTCTGCCAGGAAAAAAGTATAGAAAAAGAAGTCATCAGAAACGAAGACGCAGAAGAACCAGAAATACTTCCAAAAAGAACTGAAACAAAAATCATTAAATCAGAAGGTTTGTCACTTATGGTTAACATAACATCTTCACATAGTATTTTGCTAGGAGGCAATACAGGGTTTTAGACTATTTAAATTGTGGTCTAGGTAAACTAGGAGGGCAAAATCTTACTAACATAACTACTTATTTTAGGGGATCATTAAGTTACATACATGGCGTAGACAATTATAATTGTCAAAAATATAAGAACTGTATATAGTCCATACTTTGTTGATACAAATGTGATGCATAGAGGGCACATGTTTACTATTGTGACCTGAATTTTGAAGTTCTATGTCTCTTTTTTCAAATTTTGCATTCTATTTTGTCCTATCTTAGTATTTTCTATGTTTTTAACTTTCCAGAAATTTTATTGGAATGGTTTATGTTATCTCTGCTTCACAAGAAAGTTTTTTATTTCAATTGTTCTTTTCGTGGATTTTTTTCAATGTAAATTTTAAAGGAGAACTATTGAAAAAAGTTACATGCTTACATGTTTAGGCGGTGAACTATTCGATAAATTATACATCAAGTTTACTAAAAATAGCATACTTATGGAACAGCTGATTGTGTATTGTCCAGAAAATTATTAAAAATTATTACAAGAAGCAAAAAAATAGTTTGTTTAACGAGGAATAAAATCAAAACGTTTTGATTTTATTTAGCAGTAATTAAAGGAAAACCCAGGTATAAATTGAATGGGCTATTGTTGTAAAGGTCAGGTTGCGAAAAACTCTTTTACAAGGAATTTTTGATGTTTGTTTTTCACGATGTATACATCACGTAAAATGTCCGAAACTCCCCCCACAATGGAGAAACTTAACAAACCTTTGCACACGTGCTCATCGATACCTGTTGCAAATACTTTGTCACGTTTTATGTATATTTTGATTATTTAAAGAAAAAGACAGGTTAAAACATAAAAGAGCGAGCAAAAATTCGTTTTTTCACAAATGTTTAAATAAAAAACGAACAACGCGTTTTTTCGAAAAAATGTGACAGTAATGCTAAAGTGTAATAAATATACTGAATACGTATCTATACCCTATAAAGCTCTTTTTCTTCTCAAGATATTCACATTTAACCTTAAAGCAGGAATAATTACCAACAGTTAATAACATGCAAAAAATGAAATATTGCTACTTTCAAAAAACAAATAACTCCGAGGCTCGTTTTGTTTTACAAAATCAATTTCAGCGTTATTGTAAGATCAGTTTTATTCACACTGTAATGAACAATTTAAGCCCAACTCGTTATCAATTGTTAGTTCCCCTTTAACAGTAGGGACTTTTCAGCTTGCAAAATAAATTAAAAAGCCTATTTATTTTGTAGATACACCGAATACAACAATTTCTGATGATGAAAAGCTCCAATATGATCGAGATTTTCTTCTGAAGCTTCAATTTGCATCTATAAGCACCTCGAAACCTCAAGGACTACCTGATATAGATATTGTGTTAAATCAGGCTCATGCACCTGTAAAAGCATTGGTTCCTGGACAAAGGCAAGTTTTTTTCAACAAAATAGAACCTGATTATTTTTTTTTTATTCTGTGGTTGGTAAAGTCAGCTTCCTCCTTGGTTTACCGGCTTTTTAAACAGCAGATCATATCTCCTGATGGCTGTTCGGGAGTATGGCTTTGTGTTTGTGCACAAGAGCCATACTCTGATTTGAAGACTGTTTTTTAAAGGCTTGTTTTGACTTTGCATAAAGTCTAATGCTTGTAACTAATCTATGTAAAAATATATCTTGTTTAAGTTTTTAAGTATAATGTCTTTAGGATTTCTGCACCAAACGATTTTATGCCCCAATTTATGCGCTCCACAAGTGGTGGCAGGTCATCTTCTGGTGGAAGATCAAAAGGAAGTGGAGGTGGACGTGGAGGAGGGCGACCCCAAAAAGTAATACAAGCTCCAGTATTCCAAAAAGTGGAATTAAAAAAATCAGAGAATGCCTGGGTTAGGCCTAAAGACCAGGATAAGGAATTACCAGAAGAAGAGAAAATAACAAAGGTAAGTTTCTCAAAGGTTCAATTCTTCTTTTGACAGTTAGTTAAGTTCATAGTATGTGATCGGATCCACATTTTCTGTCCATCAATAGAATAGTTTACAATTCTTTTAGGAACTGGAGCGTAATGTTAGAAGTGTACTTAATAAACTCACACCTCAAAAGTTCAAGACTTTGGTCGCTAAAATGTTAGAATTGAATATAAATAATGCAAAGAAATTAGAATCAGCCATAGATTTAATTTTTGAAAAGGCTGTTAGTGAACCTGGTTTCAGCGTTGCCTATGCCAACATGTGCAGAGTTCTTACCGATAACGTAAGTAACACATTTCTCAGATTTTAACAGGAAAATGTTGCTTGAAGTATGTGTTAAATTTATCTACTGTTTTCATTTAGTTCAAATTTTCTGCTACAAATACAGCCGAAAAAACGTCGACAAGTACAGTTACGTTTAGAAAGGTTTTACTAAATAAATGTCAAAAGGAATTTGAAAAAGAGAGTTCAGATGAAAAATTGTTGGAGGAAGATAGGCTGAAAAAGTTTGAAACAGTAAGTGGTACATATGTAACATCATACACTGGAGTTGTACTACATTTAATTAAAATTTTCCAAATGTTTGTAAAGGCCACAAAATTTATTTTAAACTAATTTTGTTTGAATCAACTTTGCATGGATTGAAGTTAAAGTTAAAGCTTATTTTGTTTTTCTCTGTATAATTTAACCTATGCAAACTTCTAGTTGCTTAATGTAATTGAACTCGAACTTAAAATCATAAAATAAATTTTATTGTTCTTTTTCTGTGTATGACTATGATGATAAAGATTCCCCTTCATGTTATTGTCATGCATGAAAAATCTTTTCTGAGTATACATTTACACACCTAAGTAACAGGTTAGTTAGAGTTACGTTTTTTGATTTTGAAAATTGTGATATTTATTTTTATAGGAAGAAGAGAAAAAGGCATGGAAAGAAGAACTTGATTATAGAGAAATGATGAATAGAAGAAGAATGCTTGGAAATATCCGTTTCATAGGTGAACTATTTAAATTAAAGGTGAGCTGAATTTGTATAATACAAACTTTTTAGGGTTGGTGTGTCGGAAATGATAACCCTCTTGAGGTTCTTTCTTCACGTTTTGATTTTTTGGTGTATTGCTTTCAAATTTAAAAAAAAAGAGGTTAAAAATCTATTGGTAAGAGGGAGTAAATAAAAAACAAATTTTATCTTTAATTTTTTAACTTATTAAGTGTAACATTTTCTGCCATACTTTTAGCAGGTAAAAAATCTTGATTTGCTTTTTCTCCAAATAAAATTTATATTTTTTCCAAAAACTACCCATCGTTTTGTCAAAAAGCAAATTTGTTGTCATGATAATTGTTGCCTACAAAACTTTTTTAAAACAAAAAGCAAGGACAAAATAGAGTTATCGCTAATGCTTGAAAAGAGGTAAATCAAAGAAGACAACTATTTTAATGCAAAATATGTGCCGTTTTAAAAAAGTTTTAGAACTGAATCAGAACTTTCAAACCATATCTTTTTCCATTCTTTCCAAGTGTCCCAACCAACTCAATCTTCTTATCTAGATAACATCTTCAATGCTATATATATTTAGCCTGCTTCTTAGCTTATCTGAACTTTTTCTGTCTCTCACACTAACGTTACACATCCACCTTACCATTTTCATATCATTCCTTTCTAAACAGTCAAGATCTGCCTGTTTCACTGCCCATGAATCACATTTGTACAACTTACACTTCCTACACAGGCCTCATACAACCTACCTTTCACCTTAATCGACAAAACTATACTAGTCAACAAAGCAAGTAACTCTCTGGATTTTTTCTAGGCAGAACATCCCACAAGTTACATGTCTTACAACACCCCTTCACTACCCAACATATCACCTAAGGAACAAAAGTTCTTATTTCTAACGAGCCACTGTTGTACATCATTAAAGCTGAAAATACTTCATTCTCTATAATCTCACCTTCGCAATGGTTGCATACAAACTGATTGTGAACTATTAACCTTTCTTCAATACCACTGTACTTTTTTCTGACAAATCTGACAAAAGTTTAAGTTACTGCCAATCCCTTTCATGCAAACTCCACAAGGCCACTTTCCAACTACAAGGTCACACTTTAGACTGCATTCACTCTTAACCCTTCTTTTCTAGTCCTTTCTTCCACTTCTCAAACTTTTCAACTAATTTATCTATTAACTTAGCTATAAGAACCAAATCATCTGCATACAATTACTCCCATGGACAACCTGTTCTGAACTCCATCGGCAGCGCTTCTAAGACTAGATCAAACAACAAAGGACTAAGTACAGAAACCTGATGTACAAAAACATTTACACTAAATTCATCACTAAGTTAATCATTAATTCTGACACGACTTCTAGCATTTCTTGCTGTACATAGACTGTACCATTGCAATTGGCCACTTATTCACATCTAATTTTCTCATAGCCCACCCAATAACTTTTGTGAGGCACTCTATCACAAGCTTTCTTTTATCTACGAAGGCAGGATAGAGGTTCTTTCTCTTTCCCAAATATTTTTCCTGAAGCTGTCTGGGTAAAACTATTGCTTCTGTAGCAAAACCAAATTGCATCTCCTCTATATTAATTCTTTTCTTAAGTAACTTATCAAACACTTTCCAAAACGTTCATTACTTGATCAATCACCCTTGCCATAGAATAATTCACTGTTACACTTGATTACCAGTCACTCCTGATAACACCATCCTTTATAATCGCCTACTACCCATTCTGTCTTATAGATCTGCATAGTTGGCCCATTTTCAACATCATCAGGCAAATTATCCTCATCCCAATCAAACTTAGTATTAGGCAACCTCTAATAATAACTCTTCTAAGCTGAGTTTTTCTTCTTTTGCTAGCCAAGACACCATCATTATATATGCATTCTCACCTACAACTACTTCATTTGCTCTGCTATCTTGAACAACTCATTGCACTGGTCTTCCCTTCTTAACACATCTGCAGATCTGTTTCTCTCTGCTTCTGATTTTGCCGTATTCACTGCTGTACGAGTATGATGCTTGAGTTCTAGGTAAATATTATAACTACCACCTGACTTTTCTCTTTCCAAAGTTTTCTCTTTTCCGTTATACACTGCTCAACCTCTTTATTCAACCACCATTCCAAGTCAAACCAGAAGCTGCCAATCTTAAAACAAAAGAGGGCTATCATTTTTTTAAAAAAAATATTTGCATGCTTTGTTGTTTAGATGATTTCGGAAAATATCATGCATGATTGTATTTTAAAACTGCTGCGAGCCGAAAAGCAAGACTCTTTAGAAGACCAACTGGAATGCTTATGCAAACTTTTGTCAACAATAGGAAAAGACCTTGATCATGCAAAAGCTAAGGTATTGAATTTAGTTGTTGTTACGTCCATAGCTTTGAAGAAATCGGCATAATATTGACAAGCTAGTTCACTTTTACTCTCGTTTATTACAAAAGTTAGTCGTCATCATTTTACTTTTGTAAGTTAGCTCTGTGGGAATTCACTTTTTTTTATATTAAAATTTTCATAATGTTTATTCAAAGTACCACTAAGGTAAAGTTACAAGGGTTTATCTCTGACAAACTATACCACAGACTTAAATTGCTGTTTGCGATTTTTTGTAGGGGTTTGTTTAAATTTGGCATTGTTTGAATATATAAAAAGCAAATCTTGAAATAAAAATTAATGTTGTCTTTGTAGTTGTGAAATGGATGGTATAAATAAATTTTTTTAATATATCCTGCACAATCAATCTCGTTTTCATAGCCAAGAATGGACCAGTACTTTGTTCAAATTAACAAAATAATAGAGAAAAAGAAAATATCCTCTCGCATAAAATTTGCCTTACAAGATGTAATGGATCTCAGAGTGAGAGATTGGGTGCCAAGACGCGATGAAGGAAACCCCAAAACCATTGATCAAATTCATAGGGAGGCTATACAGAAGGAGAAAAAAGAGGAAATGGCTCGTCAGCAAGACAAATTGCAACGAAAACTAGAACCAAGAGGCGGGAGAGGTAAACTTTTGTGTGCTAAAGTCAAATTTCTTAATTTATGTCATCTAATTATCATATTGATTGTACATATCATTTTGCATTTAGGTGGACGAGATAGTCCAAATGTACGATCAGGTGGCCCAAGTAGTGATGGGTGGACAAATGTTGCTGGTAAATCAAATCGTAGTACAACACCAATTGTTGCTAGTAAATTTAAATTGACAAAGGTCAGTTCTTCGTTTTCAGTTTGTACCACTACAAAACTTGAAATAATTTTAAAGAATATCATAGCTATCTATAAAAGTATTGTTTTCAGTATTTTCTTCTGTTCTGAAGATGTAATTATAATGGTAAAATACGTTTTTTAGTTTGTATTTTCTTTAAAAATGTACCTTTGTTATTGTTTGTAGAAAGTTACAGATTCAAATGAGATTTCGCTTGGACCAGGTGGTGGTAAACCTGGAGCATGGTCAAGAGGTGCAAGTGGTGGTGGTAGCAGATCTGGTTCTGGTGCCAACACCCCTACCAGTGAATTCGAGCAAAGGCCTAATAGATATGATCTTCTCGCTGATCAAAGTATGATGCCAACACCATCTGATGGAAAATCACGTGGAGGGTAAGACTGATTTTTATTTTAGGTTTTAAATTTACTTTGTAATTCAGGTGCATTGGTTTATATACATTATTTAATTACACAAAAAACTAACTGTTTAGTCGTAATAATGTGCCATCACGCAGAGGAACTCCAACAAGTGGTGGTGGACGCATGGGTAGTGACGATGGCCGCACTTCTGCTTTACGAGCAGTTAAAGATATGACTAGTCGATCAAGTAGGAACTCGTCACCAGCTCGTTCAAGTCCATCTGAAGAAACGTACAGTGCACCTTCGTCAGGCACCCAAACTCCAGTTGAAAAATCTCAATCGCCAGTTGCATTGATTACAGAAGAAAAGATGAGAAAAACTACTAAATCAACTGTGGAAGAATATTTGAGTTGTAGAGATGTAAAGGTTAGTGCCCGATCCCTTTTCCATTAGTTTATTGTTTGACATACGTCGTACTTATGTTTGCTTTTGTTTCCAGGAAGCTCTGTTGTGTATAAAAGAATTGAGTTGTCCGTCAATGCATCATGTATTTGTTGAAGAGAGCATTTGCGTTGTCCTTGAGAAAAAACCCGAACATCGTCGTCTTGTTGGCACATTGCTGCATTATTTTATTAGGGAGCAGTTACTTAGCACAGAAGATATGTGTCAAGGGTATGTCGTTATAGTGGTCACTAGCTCCACCCTTTTTTCCGGTTTTATGCTATTTTATACTAGTGTATTTCCTCGGATCTGCTGAAAATAAGCTGAACTACCGAATATATTATTGTGGTTTTATTGTTTTTATTTTAGCTAGTTTAGCTAAGTGAGTGATGTACTTTCTAGGTTTGCGTCCATGGTTGAACTTGCACAAGATTTGGCATGTGATGTGCCGTTAATATACAAATATCTTGGTGAAGTTCTCGGGCCAGTCGTATATGATGGAACCCTACCTTTAAACAAAGTAAAAGACACGCTAGAACCACTCGTTCAACGAAGTAAAGCAGGACTTGTAATGGCTGAAGCGTTGTCTGTGGCTGTTGAACTGGCTGGGGTAAGATAAATTTTAAGTCCTTGAAGTATTCTGTTATGGACTATTTTACACTGTTTGAGGGTGTGTTGAAATTTAAATTCACCAATTAATATAAAATTTCTCAGAGAGAACCCTGACTTAAAATCAACCGATGACAACAAAGACAGCGTTTTCACATCTTACCCTCTTAATTATATTTTTAATTAATTGTCAGTGTTTTTTTTTTTACTTTGCCAAATGTTCAGTTTGAGGACTTTTTTTCCGAGACCAAATTTGATGGTAATTTAATTAGGCAACTCACTCAGTATAAAGGGTTTCAGAGGCAAAAAGGATTAAAAATTCCATTTTCTTTTACCCAGAGCTAAACGTATATACCGTTCACAAGATACTGATACTTTAAGTCTGGAGCAAATAAGGAATAAAAAAATCCACTAAACAAATTGATGAAAAATTCCAAGGACCATATCTTTTGAATTTGAAGTACTTGTATGTTCAAATTTAACACAAAGGGAAGTTTGTATTCCATTTCACTTTTCTGCAGGTTAAAACAGAAAAAGAGTGCATTTGGAATAGCTATTCCTAAAAAATTAAAAATATTTACCATATTAAAGTGCCCTGTTACCAATTCTGCAGCAGGAAAATTCATGCTATTTTAATTTATCCTAATGGAGAAATGTTTGTAAAGTCACAAATGAAATGTTTTATTCCATTGAAGCACCTTAGGAAGGAATGAATTATTCCATAGAACATACAATGGCCTAAAATTTCCAACGTAAATTGGTGTCTGTCTTCGATCCTAACATATGACTAGTGGTTTTTGAATAAAATGTTAGTAATTAGCAGTGTAGCCTTCATTAAGGTACGTCACAGCAATGAAAGAAAAAAAAATTATTTGGAGCTTCCTGGGATGAAATATTCCAAAATAAAGGTAAAATAGGCTCTTGAAATTTGGAATTATGATTCCTTATTTCAAAAATTTATCCACTCAAATTGATTAATGAAGCTGAAAGCATACAAAAAATGTGAATTAAAAAATATAATGGGAGCATTTATACAAAGAAAAATTCATCAAAATAATCTGTTTTCCCTAGAGAAACTCTTATAAAAAAACTCTTTCGTTTGAATTTCGAATGTTTTAAATTTTCGAACTTTTTTCAAAACATTCGAATTTGAAGTTCGAGTTTCGAATGTTTTGTTACTTTTAAAGAAAACAACGAACAATAAACATTGACGGTAAAAGATGGTTTTTCCTTGTCGTAAGGACACTTGCGAGAAAACATTTTTAACGAAATTCAACAGGAATAAACATGAAAGAACTAAAGGACACTTTCAAGAAACAAAGAAAGTCCATATACTGTACGACGACAACTCTTCAGTTGCCCAACAGATACGTGCAATTCATCTTTAAAATACAGATTCCAATAGTAAAAAGAAAACAGACAACAAGGCATGCAATATTTGTAAAAAGAAATTTAAAAGAAAATCAAACCAAGACCGACATGTCGCAACTGTACATAGTCTTGAGGAAGATCTGCCAAGAATAGAAGATGACAATGACAGTGAATGCCCTAGTATGGCCTATCAAAGCATATCAACACTGATGGAGACATCATTTTCTGAGATGGAAATCGAAGCAGTATCGTCAGGTACAAGCTCAATTACTACCTGCCCGCTGCCTACTGAACCGCTGTCTTCCGACCGGCTGCCTACAGACCAGCTGTCTACCGACCCGCTGCCTACCGAACCACTGCCTACAGACCAGCTGTCTACCAGCCCGCTGCCTACAGACCCGCGCCCAACAAATCCGTTATCAACTAACCCAATTGGTGGCTCACATTCTTCAAAGAAATATCGTTTAGAAAGCATGATTTAAAGGATTGTTACACACGTTGATTACGAAGATAAATAAATCGTTGCGTCATTGACCATCTTAAAGCCAAATTGAAGAATGATCGAAAAAAGGCGGTTATTTACATGCGTGAATGTTGTGAAACACTACTCGATGACGAACATTTCTAGAAATGGCTTGCAGGTAAACTCGACTATAAGCTATGCAGTCTGAAGAATCTTGCTAATACCAAAGAACCAAATCCCCGCCAATACAACCTTTTTAACCATCAAGAGGTTTATGACTTTTGGGTTGAAAACACTATTACATCGAACGATTCAGCAAATAGCAGTAAGCGAATTTCGAAAATGAACTTTCTTAGAACTTTCAAATATATTACACATGACAATGTTCGAGAAGAAGCTAAAAGACGAAAAAAGGATTGATGGTGAAAATGATCGTGGCTACTAAAAGAATTTATACCGATTCTATCAGAAAGGTGCTCCAGCGATTCAACTAAACCCAAGAAAGGCCTATTTCACTGTCTTCATTTTTCAAGCTCTGAAACCCTTTTATTGCCAGAAACCCACAGAAAAAGAAAAGCAGAGCTGTTTATGCATCAACTGCCTCAATCCACACATTGTGTTGAAATACACCAATGGCTTTCGAATCAATCACAAACTCGCACCTCATTATTCTCTGACCGCATATTTGAAGAATTTGGAATCGAGGACAAGATTTGAGGAGATAAAAGCAACAAACGACTGCAAGTATTATGAATATCGGCGAGTACAAGAAAGTTACATCAGGAAAATGGGGAAAATGTAGAATAGGACCGCCAGAGTTGATCTGGAAGAACCAGTTAATATGCTTGTCGAAAAACTTAAGGGCTTAAGTGAAAAATACTTGAAGCATAGAATTTATGTTGATAACTGTAGTTCAGTGTTGCCTCTGTTGAAAGAATCGTACACTGGGAAATATGTTGAGCTAGATTTTTCCCAAAATTTGTCATCGAGACCAAAAGATGAGGTACATTGCACTGTGATATCGTCGAACCCGTCCAATATCGCTATCGCTATCACATCAGTAATGACACGAAACATGATCCAGCTTTCGTTGATCACGTACTTCGGAATATCATCAAAAAATATGATATCAGAAACGAGAACCTTTGGATACAAAGCGATAATGCCCCCCTCCCAATATAAAAATAAGTATGCCTTTAGATTCTCCCAAAACTTGGCCGAGGATTCAACTTAAGAATAATTAGAGTGATAGACGCAATGTCAAGCTTTGGGGCAAAAAACATTCTCAGGCACGCTCTTGTTACACAAGATGGGTTTTTTAACAATAGTGAAGTCATTGTCGACTACCTAGCGATGAAAAAACGTTCATACACAAACGTTTCTGCGTTGGAGGTAATTACAAAGAAAATGAGACCAAATGTTCCGTTGGAGATCAAGAATTGCATAAAACAGCATATGATAGTATATGAAAAGGGAAAGTACGTTCTGCTGAGGAAATATTTATGCGATTGTGTCTCATGCCGTTTATTGGACTTTGGTACATTGCGAAAATGACGAAGTTACACTTGAAGAGAATGATGGGGAGGATCAAACCAATGATGCGAATCTTGAGGATGGAGAATTTTCCGCGGATAACGAGGATAAGATTTTTGATTTCGTTGCTACTCCGTCCTTCGTCACGCTTTTTACAGGAGTCAGTGCTGAACCCCTTTATTTTCTGAAAATTTCAGAGAAAAGATGTTCAAGTGATGCAATTTCCGACACGTTATTCCTTCAGGGCAAAAATATTTCAAGGGTAACTATCTTAAGACGTACGCTCTAGAAACATTTCATTTAACAAATTTTGAAATTCTGCCACTAGACGTATGTATAAGGCCCAACGAAGTTTTCGACACATATGTCGAAATTAATGATGATTTATTATTGAATATAATGATTTATAAAGGGTTGATTAGGAACAATTTTAGCAATTACGTGCTTTAGTTATTAGCTAAATTAAAAAACTAATGTTTTTGGAATATTCATTCCGAACGGACTCCTCAAAATTACGGGAAAATTTCGATGGTCTTAAAAGACAGCACCTCCCAAAATTTTTTTCTGTAAATCCTATTTGTTTTTATTTATTATTCCAAAAAAGCTGATTTTCAAAATGTTGAACCCTGAACATTTAGCAAATTAAAAAAAAACAAAAAAACACTGACTCTATTGTCCGAGTGAATGAGAAAATTCGTTTGCCTTTGCGATCCAGCATAATTTTTCCCACCTCAACTATTCCAATTTCCTGCTGGTAACAAAATTACTCTGGCTAATGTGTTCTAGATATTTTTGATAGAAAGAGTCTAACAAAAGGAAAAAATTCAGTGCTTTGCAGAGTAAAGGAATTAACTTTTTATCTAACGTGATTTTTATTCGTATTATTGATTATTATTTATATAATGAAAATCCACTGAAAATATTTTTAAAATCAGTTCTGTTTTCCAAAAATATATCATTTATATGTGATTCTCATGACATTTTTTACCCTTAATCTGTGCTTCCTTTTCCTAAAAGGTTTTGAGCCCACATCAACTGTTTTTTTTAGAAGGAAGATTCCGTTGTAGCTTTATGGTGTGAATCTCGTGTCACATGGGATATGCTTTTGAATAACGATGAAAATGTCGAAACATTTGTAAAAGAAAAGGTAAAGTAATTGATTTAAAAGGAGTAAGAGTTTGCTATTTTTTGCTGTAATTTTGGAATTCAAACTCATGTACCTGTGATATTTTTACAGAAAATGGAATTTACTCTAAAGACAGTCTCCACGCAGTCATCTCCAAGTCATTCCAGTCAGATACAAGAAGAAATGCTAAAAATATTTAAGGAAAAAGAAGACGTAACGAATGAAATTATGAACCTGATCACGGTAATCCTTTAAAAATGAATAATTTGATGCTATTTGTGATGACAAATTCTTGTTTTTACGTGTCCGTCACATAGACTGACTCTTTATATTGTTATTTTACACTGAAAAATATGTATAATACGCGGTAAAAAAGGGATTCGTTTTTTAAGAGGCAGTTTTTTTTATATTGTCTAGTTTGTGACTAAAAGCATTTTCATTTTTTGTGGAAGTATGGCTCTAAGGACAATTGCTTGATAATTTGTATTTTAATGTAGAATAAAGTGCCTGCTGAGCAGCAATCTTCTCCAGATTTCATTCGACAATTGACTGGAGTTGTTTGCAATTCCACTATATCAACCTCAGGTATAATTTCAAACTATTTATATCTAACAACAAAAAATAATTCCTAAAATTTCCAGTATGACAGTTCAAAAATTTTTCTCTGCCGGATGCTTTAAAAAGTTCAAATGATGAAAAAAATATTAAAAATAATTAGTGCGTTTCACATGGACTCGTATAGAAGTAAAGTTTGATGCCCAACTGTCGTTTTCACCATTAATGTTTGCTAAATGTTCGAACCCAATTGCCGCATGCCACCCGAATGATGGTAGATAGTTAACTTTACCATCGTGATGTTGCATGCAAAAACAATACTTGGTTTACCGCTAGACTTGCACGTGACACGGCAAGTTTGGTTTTAAGGCTGAGTAACAGGTGTATGTTTTAATTTTGTTCTTTGGTGATCTTTAAGGCTAGAAAACCTATTCTGTAATATCTCTTTACTAGATAATTCAACTACGTGCTCCTGTAATAAAGAACTATTAAAGAAGCGAAGTAATATTATGCGCCGCTACATCAATAAGAATAGGACGCTAGAGCTACATGCATTATACGTTCTTCAAGAGTTAGTGACAGATTTGAACCACCCTCGAGGTAAGACTCGCACGGGCAGGAAGTTGCTCCTATAGACGAGATTACAAAAACGTACAACGCATTAATAAGTAATCGATTATGAATTTGCCCACTCTAAAAGCTGAACTCCAATATGCGAATTTTGGTGGCGCGTGTCTTAGCGATCCAAGTGGACAAGCGACCATTAAATCTCCATATGCCATAGCGAAGTAAGTAAACGACAAAAGTTAAAAATGAAAATATGGATTCTTCGGCAGAAAAATATTTTCACTCACGTTTTTCAGCATGTTTATAATTTTGATTCTAATTGGCTCCTAAACATTTGTGACGTCAAAAGTCGCAAAAAATCGCTGAAAAAGTTCAAACTGTTCGATCTCAGCGAACAGCCCCTGTTGCACAATTTCGCGTAAACAAATCTTATGCGCATACCCACATCCCAATCGCTATAGCGGAGCGACCAAAATTCGCCTAATGAAGATCAGCCTTAAAAAAAAAATTTGTGTGATCTGTGAAATTAAATACAAGACAGTAAATATTGGCGGTAGGCTGACTTGAGGTGACTTGGATTGTTCACTTATTTTCATGTGTTTAGATCTGCTACGAGTGTTGTTTGAAGAATTGTATCATGCGGAAGTGATATCTGAAGAAGCCTATTACGATTGGGAGGACAGTAAAGATTTCCCGGACGGCAAAGGTGTTGCGCTTAGCACTGTTAAGTCATTTTTAGAATGGTTAAAAAAAGCAGAGGAGGAACAGAATGAAGAGGACGTTAGCGCAACACTGACGACAAATGTTGCATAAATAAATTTAGTGGCTTGAGGTTAAAATTTATACAGTAAAATATTTTGGATAGCTTCTACGTGTCATTAGCGCTTCTTTTTCTGGATTTACAAATTTACATATAATTTTTATTTTTTGTTTTCAAGTATGCAAATGCTTTACAGCCGTTTGGTTCGCGTTCAATTTTCTTTTTTATCATCGCCATTTTTTTTGCAAATACTTTCGACCCTACTCCCTTGATATAAATTTTATGTGAAACAGTTCTCAATGTGTTTTTGTACGTGTCCTCTTCCCGTGTTATTATTGTACTGTGTCTGTATCGTGGAATATTTCAGCGTTTTGGTCGACAGACAAAAAAAATTATCAAGCTGCATATTGTCTAACCAAACGTGATACTTTTTTGTAAAATAATTTATGTGAAGATTAGTGGATCGGTTATTTAGCGATCTGCTTGAAAGCCTTTTTTGCGATACTGCGCATTTGTAGATTTCGGTAACGTTAAAAAAAAAAATTCAACCGTTTAGATTCAAGCGGGAAGTCTCCATTATTGTATTTCAGATATAGATTATATTGTATTTTTTATGAGAAAATACAGAAAATATGGTTTGGCCAACAATTCGATTTCTTTTGTTAATATCTCATTGATTGTTCTGTATAGATTACGATACAATGACGCGCTTTGTATACCTTTTTAGTTGTTGTAAGTGATATAAGAAACAGTTCTATAAGAAACAATACCGCCATTCAGCAATGAAAGAAAAACAACTAGCTAACTACTCTTTCTTTACCAGTGTCATGCAGTGAGAAGGGCCCAAATTACGTTGCCAGAACTGCTAATCTTGCTCACTCAGCAGTACACTTTCGGATTCATCATATGTCCCGATACTCAACCTACTTGATTAGATTTAGAGTGGCGCAAATATTCTTAGTGAATTACTACTACACGAATTAGCCGTGATAAACCTTGGATAAACATAACATATTAGTAGTGGCATTTTTGATTAAGAAACAATTAGAAAGCTTTTATAGTCTAGAGCAAAAAATCTATACAGTAACCCATGTTACTCGATCATAAGATATTGTATCTCTTGTTTTTCACGTCTTTACGAAGATACTATGTTCACCATTGTGGTTACAGTGAGATGTAATAAAATAAAATCTTGTAGCGTTACGTAAGTGCTAGAAAAATGTATGTTCAAGGTCTGAGAGAGGACGCCCTTTTCTCTCATCAAAATGTAAAAAAGTCCTGGTAACGAGAGTGCCTTTACAGAGTTTAAGTGAAGTAAGTCTTTGATATCCCCCAGCCCACCCCCTTTCTCTTCGCTTAAATTTCTCGATTAGAGACATGTTATACTTTATATTTAGTTTACGATCTGAAGATAATTTTTACGATCTAATTTGTAAAATTTATCCTAGAACTAAGATCGAAAAATTTGTTAAGATCGTAGAATTATCTGAACATCGTAGAAAATATGGGCTTCCGGAGAAATGAACAATGACTGAGAAGAATTCGCGGCGTCGAAGAAGAAAACTACTTTTTTTTTTTAAATAGAAGAATGAATAAATATATATATATATATATATATATATATATATATATATATATATATATATATATATATATATATATATATATATATATATATATATATATATATATATATATATATATATATATATATATCGTTTAGTAGTTTGTTGGTATATTTATAAAAAGCATAAACATCATAAGCCATAAGTGATAAAATGTTTAGCTGCATTTCCATCGTAACTGGAGTAAGTAATGGTACAAGAAATGCTATCTACAAATGGTTTTAAAAAAGCTAATCTTTTAACAAAATAATTAAATGTAATAAAAATGTAATTAAAAATGGAGGTGTAATGTAGTGAAAACGAAGGAGTGCAAGCAAGAGAATTTTTTAAATGTTAAAAATTGTAAAGTTAATCAATAGATTTAACATTGTTTTGATATTTGTAATAACAGTAATAATGTTCATTTACTCAGGCGTTGTTGTCATTTCACACCCTAGGATTTTGATTTACCGCCCTCCAGTGTCATGCATGCCTATGTCATGTATTGCATCAGGCATAAATGGCACTGTTTGGCGTAAATCAAAATCTATGGGTCTCAAATGACAATGACGCCCTTGAAATTAACATTTTTATATTAGCAAGAGATTAGCAATTTTCTTAGCTTTTATGTGTATTTTTTAGTGCAACAACATATTTTCGTGTCTTCTTGCGTTAAACTGTGCTTTATGTACTATACTTTTTTTTGTCCAAACTATAACATGCTTAAAAGAAACAAAAATTCTTTGTTTTGTTCTAAGGCACAAGTTTATATATAGGCCCTACCATGAGCAAATTGTCCCCTGAGTTATTTTGCTTGTCCTATGTTTGCCCTAAGACTTCCACTGAAGTATTAAACCATCACAGGGCATGTAACTTTTTAGTCTACATTTGACTGTTGCAAAGTGGATTGAAGTGATTATTTATCTTTAAAAGTTTTTTGTGGAGCTAAACCAGCAAGCAAAGACATTTAAATGAGCGTAAATATTTCTTACCAGGGAACATTTTCAAAAAGTCAGCCAGTTTCTTTGTAGAATGAATTAAAATTCGAATGTTTTATATTTTTTAAATTACACGAAGAACGGCTGCATTTTCAATGAAAATTTTTTTTAGGAATTGGAGCGTAATGTTAGAAGTATACTTAAAAAACTTACACCTCAAAAGTTTAAAACTTTGGTTGCTAAAATGTTGGAATTAAACATAGATAATGAAAAGAAATTACAATCAGCTGTAGATTTGATATTTGAATTTGCTGTCAGTGTACCTCTCTACGTCGTTGCCTATGCCAACATGTGCAGAGTTCTTACAGATAATGTAAGTAAATTTCTCATATTTTAACAGGAAAATGTTGCTTGTAGTATGTGTTAAATTTATCTACTGTTATTCATTTAGTTCAAATTTTCTGCTACAAATACAGCCGAAAAAACGTCGACAAGTACAGTTACGTTTAGAAAGGTTTTACTAAATAAATGTAAAATGGAATTTGAAAAAGGGAGTTCAGATGAAAAATTGTTGGAGGAAGATAGGCTTAAAAAGTTTGAAACAGTAAGTGGTACATATGTAACAACATACGCATGGAGTTGTATGTGCATTTGTAAATAATTGTATATACAATCATGTTTGT
Source organism: Hydractinia symbiolongicarpus (assembly GCF_029227915.1). Classification (NCBI taxonomy): domain Eukaryota; kingdom Metazoa; phylum Cnidaria; class Hydrozoa; order Anthoathecata; family Hydractiniidae; genus Hydractinia; species Hydractinia symbiolongicarpus. The sequence goes on from NC_079878.1 coordinate 1,381,008, forward strand.
GAAAGTTTGTAAAAGCCACAAAATGCAATTGCAACAAAAATTATAAAAAGAATGTCGAAATCTATTTTATTTGATGATAACAATAAATAAGAAAGTCAGAAATTCTGTAAAACAGATAAATTTTTCTACGAATTAAAGTTTTGCTAATTTTGGCCTAACTTATAAAATTGAACCCATAAAAACTTTTGTTTCCATAGTTTAATGCAACTAGATGTGCAAATTTAAAAACCTTTAAAATTTTGTGGTGATATTTCTGTTTATTTCTTTTTCTAAGAATAAATAGGGTGTGAATGTACTATGATGATAAAGATTCCCCTTCACGTTATTTTCATACATGAAAAATCTTTTCTGAGTATACATCTACACACCTAAGTAACAGGTTAGTTAGAGTTAAGTTTTTTAATTTAAAAAAATCTGACATTCATTTTTATAGGAAGAAGAGAAAAAGGCATGGGAAGAAGAACTTAATTATAGAGAAATGATGAACAGAAGAAGAATGCTTGGAAATATCCGTTTCATAGGTGGACTATTTAAATTAAAGGTGAGCTGAATTTGTATAATACAAACTTTTTAGGGTTAGTGTGTCTAGTGTTTAAGGAAATGATAACCCTCTTAAGGGTCTTTCTTTAAATTTAATTCTTTTGTATATTGTTTTTAAGTTTTTAATAAAATATTAAAAATCTTTATTGGTAAGAGGGAGTAATTGAGAAAAAAAATCTCTTTTATATTTATTTTTTTCAAAATTGTGTTTAAAACATCAAATCCCTTAAAATTTCTTGAATATTTTTACTGTACGTGAAAATTAAGGAGAGTTAAGAAAAACTGTTATCAGTGTAACAAAACTAAACTCAGAATCATGAGAAAATATCTTTAATTTGTAAGAAAATATTTTTGATACATTCATGGCGTTTAATTGGTTGTAGCATTTCTCCGGCGTCCTTTTTAGCAGGAAAAAATTCTTTATCTGCTATTTATAAATTTTCGAAAACCAACCTCCATTTTGCCTTAAAAGCACAAAAACAAATTTGTTGTAATAGTTATATCACAGGCTACAAAACATGGAAAGCGAGGACATATATAGTTATACTTGATGCTTGAAATGAGAGAAATTAGTTTTAAGACGACTATTTTAACGCACGGTATGTTGTATTTTTCTAACAATAAGCTGTTTAACAAAACGTGTTGTTTTAAAAAAGTTTTCAGAACTGTATAAGAGCTTAGACCATAATATTTGTCAACAAACAAAAGTTTACTAATGGAATTGTTTCAGGAAATAATCTGTTTCTCATTTTTTTATTTTTGCCATAAAAATTATTCTAATCATTATTCTGTACTTTATTTGTGTGGCTTTCAGAATATACATAGGGTTAGGGTTGTTAGGGTTATATTAAGGTTCAGGGGATTACTGTATCCCTTAAGTAACAGTTATAAAAACGTGTCATTGTCTACTATATTTGAACTTGCTTTATTTTAATTTTATCTGCAGCACATATGGGAGTAAAAATATTTTCGAAATAAAGTTGTATGCAGAATGTTAAAAGAGTTTTTTTTGGGGGGGAAAGTTCATTAATTTCTTGACAGGTGGTATTTCTGCCAGAAATAATAGTATTTTATTTTAACCTCTGTTCTATAAGTTAGTTAATTTGTTTGTTAAACTGTGACAATATGTGGTCTCCTCAACCAGAAGGAAGGCACTTAAGTCACAGATACCTGAAATTTTAATTTTCCCCCTTTCCTGGGGTAAGGATGCTAAAACAGGTAGATAAAGAAAACTGTTCAATATTTACATATTTACTTCTCTTCTAAGGAGACATATTTATGCAACAAAATTTCAAGTATAGTAAATTGAAAATATTTTTTGTAAAAGCACAAGAAATGTTAACATAAATTCGACATTTTTTTAAAAAATTATGACGAGATGAATAATCGCAACCCAGTATAATAATTATTGCGAAAGTTTTTTATAGTGGAACATCTGGCTATTTGGTTGACCTTAATTATAGTTATCCTGCCCTTAGCAAACCAGTACATTTGCTTTAGCCACATAACTTGTCCATAATATTATGCTATAATGCTATGCTACACCTAGCATGCGGTTTAGTGTCTACTTAATATTTATCTCATTGATAGAAGTGCTGCTCAATTTTATTTTAATTTTGCCACATTTCAACTATTGTCAACAAACAAATAGTTTCTTCGTCCATTTTTCTAAAACCAAGAAAGAACATACATCTTTTTAAATGTATTGTAAGAATGAAACCTAGATTTAGTACAACAGGTGAATGTGTTTGTTTACACTAGCAGCTGCCAATCTTAAAACAAAAAAGTGCTATCATTTTTTGAAGAAATATTTGCATGCTTTGTTGTTTAGATGATTTCGGAAAATATCATGCATGATTGTATTTTAAAACTGCTGCGAGCCAAAAAGCAAGACTCTTTAGAAGACCAACTGGAATGCTTATGCAAACTTTTGTCAACAATAGGAAAAGACCTCGATCATGCAAAAGCTAAGGTATTGAATTTAGTTGTTGTTACGTCCATAGCTTTGAAGAAATCGGCATAATATTGACAAGCTAGTTCACTTTTACTCTCGTTTATTACAAAAGTTAGTCGTCATCATTTTACTTTTGTAAGTTAGCTCTGTGGGAATTCACTTTTTTTTATATTAAAATTTTCATAATGTTTATTCAAAGTACCACTAAGGTAAAGTTACAAGGGTTTATCTCTGACAAACTATACCACTGACTTAAATTGCTGTTTGCGATTTTTTGTAGGGGTTTGTTTAAATTTGGCATTGTTTGCATATATAAAAAGCAAATCTAGAAATAAAAATTAATGTTGTCTTTGTAGTTGTGAAGTGGGTGGTATAAATAAATTTTTTTTAATATATCCTGCACAATCAATCTCGTTTTCATAGCCAAGAATGGACCAGTACTTTGTTCAAATTAACAAAATAATAGAGAAAAAGAAAATATCCTCTCGCATAAAATTTGCCCTGCAAGATGTAATGGATCTCAGAGTGAGAGATTGGGTGCCAAGACGCGATGAAGGAAACCCCAAAACCATTGATCAAATTCATAGGGAGGCTATACAGAAGGAGAAAAAAGAGGAAATGGCTCGTCAGCAAGACAAATTGCAACGAAAACTAGAACCAAGAGGCGGGAGAGGTAAACTTTCGTGTGCAAAAGTAAATTTCTTAATTTATGTCATCTAATTATCATATTGATTGTACATATCATTTTGCATTTAGGTGGACGAGATAGTCCAAATGTACGATCAGGTGGCCCAAGTAGTGATGGGTGGACAAATGTTGCTGGTAAATCAAATCGTAGTACAACACCAATTGTTGCTAGTAAATTTAAATTGACAAAGGTCAGTTCTTCGTTTTCAATTTGTACCACTACAAAACTTAAAATAATTTTAAAGAATATCATAGCTATCTATAAAAGTATTGTTTTCAGTATTTTCTTCTGTTCTGAAGATGTAATTATAATGGTAAAATACGTTTTTTAGTTTGTATTTTCTTTAAAAATGTACCTTTGTTATTGTTTGTAGAAAGTTACAGATTCAAATGAGATTTCGCTTGGACCAGGTGGTGGTAAACCTGGAGCATGGTCAAGAAAAGTGTAAGACAGATTGTTGTTTTTAAGTTGTTGTTCAGGTGCATGGCTGTGTATATACATTATTTAATTACACAAAAAACTAACTGTTTAGTTGTGTTAATGTGCCATCACGCAGAAGAACTTCAACAAGTGGTTGTGAGCGAATGAGCAATGACGATGGCAGTAGTTCTGCTTTACAACCAGTTAAATATATGACTGGTCCATCTGAAGATACATACAGTGCACCTTCGTCAGGTGCTCAGACTCTGGTTGAAAAATCTCAATCGCCAGTTGCATTGATTACAGAAGAAAAGATGAGAAAAACTACTAAATCAACTGTGGAAGAATATTTGAGTTGTGGAGATGTAAAGGTTAGTGCCTGGTCCCTTTTCCATTAAGATATTGTTTGACATACGTCGTACTTATGTTTGCTTTTGTTTCCAGGAAGCTCTGTTGTGTATAAAAAAATTGAGTTGTCCGTCAATGCATCATGTATTTGTTGAAGAGAGCATTTGCGTTGTCCTTGAGAAAAAAACCGAACATCGTCGTCTTGTAGGCACGTTGCTGCATTATTTTATTAAGGAGCAGTTATTTAGCACAGAAGATATGTGTCAAGGGTACGTCGTTCTAGTGGTCACTAGCTCCATCCTTTTTTCAGGTTTTAAGCCCACTAGTGTATTCACGTGTATGTGTTGATTCTGGTAATAAATTGCAAAAAAGAATATTTTTACTTAAATGGAAATATGCTGGACTACCGAAGAAATAGTTTGTTTAGCTAAGTGAGTATATGCTTTGTAGGTTTGCGTCCGTGGTTAAACTAGCACAAGATTTGGCATGCGATGTGCCTTTTATATACAAATATTTTGGTGAAGTTCTCGGACCGGTCGTCTATGATGGAACCCTACCTTTAAAGAAAGTAAAAGACACGCTAGAACCACTCGTTCAACAAAGTAAAGCAGAACTTGTAGTGGATGAAACGTTGTCTGTGGCTGTGGAACTTGCTGGGGTAAGAGAAATTATAAGTGCTCTTTGTCTCAACTGAGAAATATTCTAGTTGTATTTTCTGGTATTATTGTTGTGTTTCTAGCCTAGTTAACTAATGTTTTCTTTGAAACTAATAAAATTCAGTTTCTCTCGTACGAATGCTTGACGGAAACGAATGTGTCAGAGTAAAATCCCTGAAATTCAATTCCATCAATAAACACAAAATAATTTCTGACAGTGAACCCTGACTTAAAATCAACCGATGAGCACAAAGCCAGCGTCTTCACATCTTACCTTCTTATATATTACGAAGAATAATTATATTTGTCCGAGTCAATAAGGCTATTCGCGCTTAAAACAAAGGGTTTCCAGATAATCTCTTGAAAGAGGAATTTCGTTTGCGTTTGCGACCCAGCGTAATTTTTCCCACCTCAACTATTCCGATTTCCTGCTGCTAACAAAATTACTCTGGCTAATGTGTTCTAGATTTTTTTGTTAGAAAAGGTCTAACACAACGGAGAATTCGGCGCTTTACAGAACCTATTACCTTAAGTGATTTTTGTTCGTATCAAAATGTACTGAAAATCCATAAGTATTCAGATTATGAATTTGCCCACGCTAAAAGCTGATCTTCATTATGCGAATTTTAGTCGCTCTGGCTTTAGCTATCCGAGTGGACAATGCAAAGTAGATTTAAAAAGTTTTTCTAATGTAGTTCTCGTTTGTAAAGATGTAATCTCCATATGCCGTAGCGAAGTAAAGATGAGCAGCAAATGTTTAAAGTGAAAACATGGATTTATTATTCTTTTGCAGAAAAATATTTTCCCTATTTTTTCAGCATAATGTTTATAATTTTGATTCAGATTAGCCTCTAAACATTTGTGACGTTAAAGATCACCAACGATCGCTGAAGGAGTTCTAACTGTTTAAACTCCTTCGGCGATCTCAGCGAAAAGCTCATGTTACGCAATTTTACGTAAACAAACCTTTCGCTAGAATCGAGCGACCAAAATTCGTTTAATGGAAATCGGCCTTGGGAAAGAAATTTGTGGTATCTGTGAAATAAAATACACACACCTGAAAAATGAGCGGTTAATATTAGCGGTAGGCTGACATGAGGTGACTTTGATTGTTCACTTCTTTTCATGTGTTTAGATCTGCCACGAGTGTTGTTTGAAGATCTGTATCATGTGGAAGTGATCTGTTAAAAAGCCTATTACGATTGGGAGAAGAGTAAAGATTTTCCAGGCAGCAGAGGAGTTACGCTTAGCTGTCTGTCTGTCTGTCTGTCTGTCTGTCTGTCTGTCTGTCTGTCTGTCTGTCTGTCTGTCTGTCTGTCTGTCTGTCTGTCTGTCTGTCTGTCTGTCTGTCTGTCTGTCTGTCACGCAAAATGGTAGCATAGCTGCGCAAGTAGCGAGACGCACGCGATGCGGTATAAAAAGGACGGGCGAACCCGTGGATTTTTCCACGGGATACCGACTAGTTATTGCAATTACTTTATGCCCCACTCCCTTTATATAAATTTTATGTGAAACAGTTTTCAATGTGTTTTTGTACGTGTCCTCGTGCCGTGTTATTTATTGTGTCTGTTTCGTGGAATATTTCAGCGTTTTGGTCGACAGACAGAAAAAACAAAAAAATATCATGCTACATAATTGTCTAACCAAACGTGATACTTTTTTGTAAAATAATTTATGTGGAAGAGTAGTGGATCGGTTATTTAAGCGATCTGCTTGAAAGCCTTTTTTGCGATACTGCGCATTTGTAGATTTTGGTAACGTATAAATAAAAATTAAATTTAACCGTTTAGATTCAAGCGGGAAGTCTCCATTATTGTATTTCAAATATAGATTATATTGTATTTTTTATGAGAAAATACAGAAAGTATGGTTTGGCCAACAATTCAATTTCTTTTGTTAATATCTCATTGATTGTTCTATATGAATTACGATACAATGACGCGCTTTGTATACCTTTTTAGTTGCGGCGGGTTTTAAAAGAAACAGTTCTATAAAAAACAATACCGTCATTATGCAGAGAAAGAAGAACAACTAGCTAACTACTCTGTATCTCTACCAGTGGCATGCAGTAAGAAGGGCTTGATGTGACGTCACCAGAACTGCTAATCTTGCTCATAATATATCCCGATTATACTCAACCCTCATGATCAGATTTTTAGTTGCATTTTTGACCAAGAAACATTTACAAAGCTTTTATAGTCCTGAGCAAAAAATCTAAACAGCATCCCATGTTACTCGATCATAATATGAATCTCTTTTGTTTTTAACGTCTTTACCAAGATAACTATGTTCAACATTTTGGTTGCAACGAGATATAATAAAACTTGTGCGCTACGTAAGTGCTAGGGCAATGTGTGTTCAAAGTCTGGAAGAAGGACGCTGTTATCTCTTCAAAAAGTAAGAAATGTGTGGTAACGGAGCGGAAAATAAAATGGTTTTGTATAACGTTATTTTCTGAATTAAACTAATCTAATAAACTCATATTTTACATTATTGCGCAACCTCGTCTCAGGAAATCTTCTTGGATGAGGTTGTGCCTGTTCTCTCACGTCCTCCGAAATATCAGCCATGCGTAACATTTTATAAAAGGCACAATATAACACCCTCGCCCCCCCCCCCCCAGGGTTATTTGCCTTCTTGGTATAAGAGATGACGGCGCCGAAGAAGAAAAGTAATTGTTTTTTAAGAAAAAAAATAAAAAATAAGAAAAACCTTTATTTTCATTCAAAATGTCAACAATGGAAATTTGCTAAAATAACATCTATAAAAATATTTGGTGTTTTGGCTCACCGGTTTTTTTTAGTCAATTTTTTGAACATTTGTCAGAAATCCTTTTTTTATCACTTAATGTTTTTGTAACAAAATCCGCCATCTTTATAGTTAATCGTTGCATATATTATGACGCGGACTAACGAAGCTCTTATGAAATCTGGTTTTAAGAAATTTATGAGGACATGTGCAGCAGAGCTGTTTAAGAGGAACCTTCTGTGTTCGAAGATGTCCCTGATCATCTCAAGACTTAGGACATGTGTAGCAGAGCTGTAGAAAGAATCCCCTGCATGCTCAAGCAAGTTCCGGATCAGTTCAAGACTTAGGACATGTGTAGTAGAGCTGTTTGAGTAGAACCATGGATACTCCAGTATATGCTTGAATGGTTTGGTACAATCCAAATTATGGAGAGAATCGACTACTACCAAAATGATGATGCTTATTACCAGCAGAAAGCGCAGAAAGCTAGAATTAAGAAAGAGCTACTCGGATTAGCCTGCCATCCCGACAGAGTCGTAGACTGGTGCTTTCCAGAGGACGAGAAAGAGGATCTTGAATAATTGTGCAAAAATATCTAGAGATTCGTAATGACACTATACAGGATCTTATGCTTCATAAGAAGCATAAGATAAAGTGATGGAACAACAATGTGACGACTGTGAACGCATACTTGATGAGTATGATAGATGCAAGTGTCGGAATTGCCCCATCATTTAAAAAAAATTATAGTGGAAGTTGTCAATAAAACGAAAATCTTTATCGCCACCGTTCACGGAGTCTCAATCTTTTTCTTAACTTTCTTACTTGGCGTGTTTGTAATTAAAATACCAGCTTGTTAAGTGTTCAAATTGTATTATGTTTGAAGCCATATCATTTTCACTTCGTTTCATATCATAAACAGCTTTTATTCCATGCAATTGGTGAATATCTTCCCCTCCTGTGCAACGATTCGCGGTGCGCAACGATTAGAGAACTGACTATACCTGTTGCCTTCATCGTAAAGATCTTGAAACGTTGATCAAGAAAATGTATAGGATCATGTATCTTTGACAAACGGTTGCAGAGATATTTGGGTTTAAAGGTTTTTTGGTGACGTCACAAACCCGTCCATTCCGAAACGGATTTGGGGCCACAGGTTTGGGAAACTTACCCAATTTGGTCCCAGGTGGTCCCTAGTTACCCACGCAGTGAAAAATGACTAACGTCACCACCTCGTTTCCAAGTTATTTGGCCTCAAAGTTTTGAGTGCACTGCAATGGCTTCATTAATTTAAATTAAGATATTGACGTTAAAGTAGTGATATTGAAATCGCGCTGCAACGTCAGAAAATTTAACATTTGAGTCAATAGTTATAGAAGGTCGATTCTGGCGCACAATTCTAGCGCAGTCCATTTTTCATAAACTTTCACGCGTCACCCACACCCGCCTGACGGATGAAATTTCGTAAATTTTTATAAAAAATGGACTGCGCCAGAAGTTATGCACCAGAAGTCGATCTTTTATAACTACTACGAAAATACAAATACTCCCACCGGTTTTTCATTCCTTAATTACTTACTTAATCTCGTTCACCAAATCCGCTCGACGTCATGAAATTAAAGAAAGGTAAAAAAAAATCACGAAAGGGTAATCAAAAATCTAAGGCAGGTTTTTACGTTTTGAAAAAAGCCTAAATTAATCGAAACCGGAATGGGTAATGCTGTAAAAATCTATCATTTTGATGGTGGCGAAGCCTCGATGTAAATCGGTATGTAAGGATATTTAAAAGAAGTTAACGTAAGGTTATGGAGCAGCAACATATAGTTGCCATGGTTGTGATAATAGAATTGAAACAATTAGACCCAATCACGGGTGAGTACATATATAAAAAACATTATCTGCGTACACCCAAGATAAAATATTTACATCCCGATGGACTTCATGAGATTTTTGAGGAATTGGTAGATGATATTCTCAAAAGGTTTGAAAAACTAAGTGAATCCCCAAACAATGGATTCGGTTGGATAATATCAAGGAATGTGAGTATGGATACTGAAATTGATATGTTTCAACCACTAAGAGGATCAACCTATATCGAACTACCAAAAAAGTTACAAGCAACAAAAGTCGTAATAAAAATGTTAAAAACAATGACGACAAATGTTTTATATACCCAATACAATCAGCGCTTCACCCACAACCCAAAAACCCACAGAGACCAACCAAGTATAAAAACTACCTCGACAATCTCAGCTTCAACGGTATATAATTCCCAGTGGCCATCAGAGACATAGCTAAGTTTGAAGAATAAAACAACTTCAAAGTTAACGTGTTCGGTTACGAAAGATCAATCTACCTCATAAGACCTACAGATCAGGAAATGCAATTGACCTCCTCTTTACTATCCATTGAACAAGCCTATCATTGTTGTTGGAAAAAGAACTTCGAAAGGTTACTATCATCACAGATAAATAATCATGGTCATGCAAAATTTATATGCAAGGGTTGTATAAATCGTTTTCAGTTTGAATCCAAATAGAAAAAACACATTGAGTCCGGTGAACAAAAAATGTGGTGACGGTTGATACGCCGAAGCCTTATTCAAGATAAGGTTTAACAACTTCAACAGGTCAATTGGAGTACATTATGTAACATATGCCAATTTTGAATCCTTTACACAAAAAAATGAATCGAATCAAGAGGTGGATAAAGAGGTTCATACACAACAAAGTACATTATGTAACATATGCCGATTTTGAATCCTTCAGGTTCATACACAACAAAGAACCAACACCACAAGCCTTGCGGATTTAACATTCCTGTCGAAGGTCTAACAAAGTGCAAGTCAATACTCTATCGTGGAGAAGATGCAGCAAGGTCTTCCGTCAAAAAACCTGGAAGAGTTAGCAAAAAGGATATACAACGACCACTTAAAACCTATAAAACCAATCGAAGTGACTAAAGATGATTGGAAAAGATATTGGAATAAAGGATGTCACATTTGCAAGAAACCAATAGAGAACGGAAGAGTTCCAATTAAGGGTTAGCTGGTGTATTCAAAGTGTATAACCAACGAAAAAGGTGTAATATGTAAAGATGCAGACACCTCAAAAATTGATTGGAAGGAACACTACCCACAAAAGACTGCTACATATGTAAGAAATCGGTAAAAAACCCAAGAGTAAAGGACCACGACCTTATCACGGGAAAGTTTAGAGGTCCAGCACATAACAGCTGTAACCTAAATTACAAAAACCATCATTCATACAAGTATACTTCCATGGCCTACAAGAATATGACTCTCACCTATTCATAAACTAACTAGGAGAAATAGAAGGAGATATAAACTACATTTCACTGAATAAAGAAAAGTAAATATCCATCTCAAAAAAAACATACCTGTCGACGACAAAAAAATCATGGAACTAAGATTCATAGACAGTTTCAAGTTTATGGCATCATCCCTGGACAAACTATCTAGCAATCTCACGGAATACAAAATGATTCAAGCCATTATGAAGGTAAGCAGCTGGACTTTATAACAAAAAAGGTGTTTTTTCATACGATTATATGGATAGCTTCGATAGATTCAGCGAAAATTCATTACCACCTATCGAAGAGTTTTATAGTAAACTATACGAAAAACACATAACTGAGGAAGATTATCAGCATGCAAAGAATGTATGGGAAACGTTCAACATTTCGAACATGAGTGAATACCACGACTTATATCTAAAATCCGATGTTCTATTACTAGCCGACGTATTCAGGAACTTTTGAAACATATTCATGACAAATTACGAACTAGATCCAGCCTGGTATTACACAGCACCTGGTTTATTATGGGACGTTCTACTTAAATCGACGGATATAGAACTAGAACATTATTATCCGACGACGATATGTTACTATCCTCCGAAAATCAATAAGAGGATGATATCAAACAAATACTCAAAAGCCAACAACAAATACATGAAAGATGGCTATAACCCAGAAGAAACATCAAAATACCTGATGTATCTAGATGATAATAACCTGTATGGATGGGCTATGTCAGAACCACTATCCACAGGTACATTTAAATGGATGAAGGAACACGAACTACAAAACATAAACTACAAAAGTAAAAAAGAAGGATGCATGCTCGAGGTTGATCTAAGAACTACATGACTTTCACAACGATTATCCACTCTTAATCTCAAACCTGCAATCGAAACTAAATACGCGCTCCATTACAAGAATCTAAAACAATACATCGATCTAGAACTAAAACTGACAAATATACATCGTGGAATCAGATTCAAATAATTGTCTTTGATGAAGTCATAAATCGATAAAAACACTTAACAAAGGACAAAAGCCAATAACGAGTTTGAAAAAGACTTCTTCAAACTCATGAACAATTTGGTGTTCGGTGCAATTGAAAACTCCAGAAATCGGGTTAGCATAGTCCTATCGAGCAACCACGACAAAACAGTAAAGCTCTGCTTAAAACCTAATTACACCAAGCGGATAATATTTAGCGAGAACCTAGTTGCTATCCACCTACTCCAAACAAAACTAACTTTCAACAAACCTGTCTACGTTGGAGCATATATCCTAGACATATCAAAATCGTAATGTATGACTTCCACTGCAACGTTATAAAGAAGAAATACGATGATAGAGCAAAGTTGTTATTCACCGACACCGATTTCCTTTGTTATGAAATCCAAACAGATGACGTAATCACAATTTATTGGAAAATAAAGACCTTTTCGATTTCTCCAATTACGACAATCTCCAAATACGATCATCTAAACTACGACGACACAAACACAAAGGTGTTGGGAAAGTTTAAGAACGAGTGTGGTGGAAAGGTTATCGAAAGGTTTGGCGGGTCTAAAATTTAAAATTATATGCATTGAAGGTTGATAAAAGTAAAAGAAAAAGGGCAAAGTGAATAACGAGAGCCATCAGATAACGACTAACATGTGATGCGTATGAAGACTGCCTGCTTAAAGAAAAAGAAAACAGACAGAAAATGAACGTCATCAGGAGCTATAAACATGAAATATACACAGAAACAGTAAACTAGATCGCCCTATCCTAAAACGATGATAAACGAATCATCAGAGACACATACGCCTGACTATGTAGAGAGGGCTTTTGATACTTTGCTGGCTTTGCCTACAATTTTAAGTACATCAAGAATAATATACTTCGACAAGATAGTTATCTTGAAATATAAGTTACGAAATGTGTATCCTAGTAACTCTTTAAATAATTTAATAAGACGTGCCAAGATTTGTTAAAGCGCTAAGCAATTATTCACAAGATAAGTTTACACTGTACTCCGGAGCCTAAATTTATTAACACGGATAAAATCCAAGACAAAGTTAGTATAAAGTCTGGTGCAATGTTACATTACCGTGTGAAGATGTAAAAAGTGTTCTACATGTAAAGTATAATTGGAAGTTGCATGCTCGATTTATCGACGATGAAGTAAACAACACTTTGCAACTACCAACATCATTGAAAGATAGTGGTGTTTACACATGTGTTGTTTCATCTTTGACTGGTTCAATATCCTTTAAAGGAATCCATCTTAATGTTTATCAAACTCCAATATGAAAGATGTTACAACCCACCTTCCCAGGAGCAATACTACTGATGAATTTTTTATATCGACTTTAAAGCGAACCTGTACACTGCCCCAGGTAATCGTCAAAAAGCGTGGGCTTGTCGATATCTGTAATATACAATTGTTTGGGTGGCCTCTTTTTTGTAGAAGAAAGATGAACATTTACTCGTATAATCCCAAAACTATGTGCAAATCGAACAGGGAAGAATGGCCTCTGGGCATCACGAAGCTTGAACATCAAGATTTGTACGCGTCAACAAAGTCTGCATCACAGCTACGCGTTTTGGAACTATGTTCCGCGTTGCTGCCTGCGTACCAACATGCAAGTATTCAATCAATATTTCAACTACTTATTTGAACGATCCCGTTTAAGTTGCAATGGGTGAGCAAGCATTCGATTACTGGGACATTCAGGTCAATTTTGAAGCCCATTGTTCAACAACAGCACTCAGGATACCTGCCAAAAAGATGACAGGATCTTTACCACTTATCAACTCTATCTTTCGATTCCATGTCTACTACCACATGCGACGTATACTAGGAAGAATGAAAGTGCCCATGCCTTTTGATGATGGTTTTAGACAGTACAGGAATCCTATTCGACATCTGCAGAAGTTGCATAAGTGTGCCTTGTGTACGGTGCAGATCCACACAGAATGTATAAATTCAAAGCAGTAGGTGCTTCATTAACCAACGGTGAATGGTGGCTTCAAGTTGATGGAGATTACACAAAGTTCATCAAGACAACAAGCAGAGCCTTACATCGGTAGGTTTGACTAAACTTAGTGAAAGTGTTTTGATACTTGGGTCACAAGCACAGGCAAAAGCTTCCTCGTCTTAAGTCCCTAAAGTTCTCTTTTATCTAAAAAGTTGTGAATGTGAGTGAATCGGCTCTTCAGCTAACTCCTCTATTTTTTTATTAACGTTATTAATAATTTGATAGTTGCACTTGCTATTTTCACTTGACAGATACAGAAATATTCCAATTGTTTTGCATAGCAATTTTTGCTTTTTTTCAAAGTATCAGTATTCACTTATTCTTGTATACATAGAAATATTAGAGACAGTCGCGCCTACTTTTAGTCTGGAAATTAGGTTGCATGAAGTTTGTAGTTTTTTTCTGATATGTCCACCATTAGAATTGTTTTTTTGGTTTAGAAGTAAAAATAATGCCTAAACAAAAGTAAAATTCAGGACACATTGTGGAGGAATGTAAATCTTGATTGCAGAGAGAAAGGAAGGATAAACAAATATTTAACATAAAGTTTGTTGCAAATCATTTAGCATTGCAAACAGTGGAATTAAGAATATAAGGCAGTATGCTAAAGGAAAAACATATAGAAAGATGTCATCTATTAGCAATAAAATATGTTTTGTTGAAAAGCCTTCTTAAGTAACTATTTCCAGCAGAACAGAAAATAGCTTAAAAGCAAACCAATTTGGTCAATACAGTATCAAAAGATCCGATATTGAATGCAGAGCTAATTTGGTCATTAAAACTTTTGAAAAAACCAGAATCAAAAAGTAAGCTGTTCTGTTCTATGGTTCCAGATAGTAAAATAGCTCTCAAAAGTTCATTGTGGAAAAACAAAATTAAGTTACATTTTCTGTCATAGTGTTGCTTCTTTTGTTAAAGACACACTGTTAAATGATTTAAAAGAAGCCCTTATTGCGTCACATGAAATTTAAACTCCTCTAAATTTAATGCAAAATCTTTAAAATCTGCCTTATCTTAGGAAAAAAAATTTGACCACTCTGTACTTAAATACTACGATAACCGGAAATCCTTTTTAAAACAATAGACGCGTAATTTAAGGAAAGCTTTACAAATTTAAAAATGGTGTTAATAAGAAGGTAGAAGAACAAGATATAAAATAGTAAGAATAAAATCAACTACCAACATGGTTCCTTGGGCTCTCTTATGATATTTTGACGAGACGGCTTCGTAATAGCCCTGGTTCAGGCTGACGATACACGGATTTTAATTGGATTCGCCTTTCAAATAAAAACGGCGAGAGTTGGACGGAGTTTGTATATTTTATAACAAGGCGAGAGTGAAAAAAAGTGCACGAAAAAAAAAAGACGCAGAAATGCTAGAAGAAAGATTTTATCATAAAATATTAGCTTATTATGGCATAAACGAAGGTTAAGAAATAAATTACTAGATTCCAAATATATTGGTTATGAAGCTAACCAGTCACATGTTTTGTATACATTAAGTTACATGCTTTATGTAGGTACCTTTTGAATACAAAAAAGTTATGTTGGATATACAGTAGAATTTATAATTCGCATGGGGAACAAAAAATTCGTTTGAATTACGGAGAGTTCGAAAATGGCGAAAAATCGCGAATTCGCGAAAGTTTCTCTCGCGAAAGTTTCTCCAATTAAAGTGGTAGAAAGTTGATATAGTCTTATAAAAATTTGTTGTTTTTTTATTTCCGGGAAGCAACTTTCCATTCAGATCTATTATTTAGGACTCTAGTCGATAAGGGCTGATTTTAAACAAATGAAAATACATTCTGCGTTGAACTTATATTAAAGAGCTTAAAAAGTTGGTTAACAAGTTGTTTCAAATTTTTTAAAAACTTCTTTTCGTTATCAAAATATTCACATTTAAAGAATTTCAGATTTAATTATTATGCTGCATAAACTATGATGTCATTTTTTCCTATGATGATTATGAAGTCATATTTAAGTAATAGCAAGTTTTGTCATTTTCTGTCATTACTAATTTTAGACCTGCGCATTCAAATTTATCAATGCATAGACATTATAAAGGTGAATTGATTACCATATTTTTTTTTGCCAAAATGACACTCGTTTGCACGTCCCAGGCCTCTTAATTTTTTTCCAATGACCCAATAACTCGGGATCTGCAACTAGGTTTGCAATAAAATTTTCTGGGTAAGCTTTATAATATCTAAGCATTTCATTGCAGTTTCATTGCACATCCTTTAACAGGTCTAAAATTACTGATGATAGAAATTAATTAAAAAATTAAAAAGACTTGTTAACCAACTTTTTGAGCTCGATAATATATGTCCAACATCATTTTATACCTCTACCTTAAACCTATAAGCATAGTCTTCAGCGCGAAGACCAAAAATCGCAAATGTTTCTGCCCGAGAAAGTACAATAAGAATCTAAGATACTTGCTTTTAATCAGCACAATATTTTCTTCATTGCACATTCATATCTCGGATAAATACAGCCTTTTGCTTTGCTATTTACTTGTTGTTTTATGGAGCACATTATTCCTTCAACTTTAAAAGCAAACGTCAAATGCAACATTTGTTAAAATAGAACGATGTTTCTTTACAAGTTTATTCTATGCGGTCTTTCGAACGCTGTTTTCATTGCAAACTGCACTCTTTTAGACAATTTAATTCGAATTTTTTACCTACCTCTGTATAAGAAATTCTGAAATATCAAAAACGTTTATTTGTACGCCAATTATTGCGAATGGGCAAACAAATAACGTACAGTAGACGTCCCTTAATTCGAACATGCAAGGGACTAAATTATTTGTTCGAATTATCGAAAGTTCAGAAAAAAAAGGATTTTAATAAACGTTTAAAGGTTTTAAGCTTTAGTTACAATTTTACTACAAATTTTTATGAAAATCTTTTAACGTTGTTTGCTTGCCGATGGCCAAGGCCTCCAAATTCCTTGTAAACTTCATTTTATTGGAAATGCCAATTTAATTGATAAATTAAAAGAAATTTTGCCACCACTGATGCAATAAAAATGAAAACTTTTGCTTATTTTCCCATAAAATTTTATTTATCGATGCACAAAAGTTCGAATTAACGAGCATAATGTAGCCTTGGGACTAAAAAATTGTTCGAATTAGCGAAATGTTCAAATTAGCGGAGTTCGAATTAAGCAGCTCAAAATATAAGACTTTATTAAACCCAACTCAAGGAATTGGCAATTTGTTCGAAATAACAGAAAGTTCGAATTAAGCGGCATTCGAATACAGAGACCAAATAAAGATGTCTCAAAGACGTCTTTTTTAATCAAAAGACGTCCGGACACATTAAGGACGAAAAAAAGCCGTCTTTAAGACATCTTTGTATTTACTGGGAATTTGCGCATTTTTACGACCTGATTGAGGTTAAGAAAGAGGCTTCTTTTGCAAATAACTTTTAAAAAACTAAGTTTGACATTTTCTTCATTTTTTGTTCAGTTAAAAGCGTAATAAGTTTAAGCAAAAAATAAGCACACCCAGCTTTAGTGATGTCATAATAAATGGTTGAAGATAAAACAAAACTTACAAATTAAATTTTAAATTCACGTTTAGAACAAACAAAAAATCACTTACACAACTTTCTAAAATTTGTTGTTTTCATTCTATTATTAAAAACTTGTTTTTGTTAATTTCCTTTAAAAGGCGCGAGTAATTAAAACTTCTTTAATGAAACAGACAAGGCAATGTTAATTGTCCGCAACTTTGTTTGCCCGAGTAGTTTTATAACAAAGAAAAGAAGGAAAATTAAAAGTTAATTAACCATGAATTTTATATATGTATAGGTAAGAAACTTTTAAATTAAACTTTTGTTAAACTAAGCGAAAGACAAAATAAAAATAAAATTTTAAAATAGCGTAGCAAAAAGATCAAAGAGCTGTGTGCAATTTCCATATACCAAACAGACAGACGGAATACGGCTATTATTAAAGAGACAAGCCGGGAAACCCAGCGTCGACACGTTACAAGTCAAGGTGTGACCCGGCGTTAAACACTCTGTGAAGCACTTAATAAGAGCCGTAAACTGTGCCAAACAATCAGGTGGAGCGCTTACAGTAGGTATGCAGTATCTCGTTAAGCAAGTGAAGCGCATACACTATTAAAGTGTTGCGACTGAAACATATTTTTCTAAAAATAACTTTCCCGCAACGATAGCTAATAAAAACAGAGCCTACAAACCGTTGGTACTCCGTCATAGCAAAAACAATCATTCAAATATTATTATTAACAATATTATTTTACTTTACAGAATAAGTTTTTGTAAAAGTTAAAAAATTAATCGTGACACCGGGCTGAGCGCTTATTACAGTTAAACGGTGTTGCACTGGCATATAGGGATAATACCCTTTTTAAAAAAACTTTCTCGCAGACTCTGTTTAAGTAAAACCACAAGAAACAGTCCATTGCTGACACGGGGGGCTGAGCGGTTACAGGGTGACCACTCCTCCTTAAATTCCTTAATAAAAGAAAATCTTAAAAAATAAGAACGACAAAATCTACGACATATCCAAATATATCTTTCAGCAAGCTTTCGCCAACGCCCAGGTTGGCATGTTCACACTGTTTCTAAATTTTATTTTACAAGTTAGAGATAAATACTAAACAAGATATAATAGGAAGAAAATAGAGCTATTATAGTAATTCTAAAGGCATAGATTTTACCGTGTTATTTAAAATGGGACGGTCACGCTCAATTAGTAAGCTCTCCATCAGAGTAAGTTTAAAATCTTTAGACTCTTCCGCAAGTACTGAGAAGTTGTGAAACGATGCTTGAGAGTAATTACAAAACATTAAATGTTCAAGAACGGCACTGGCCTGGGGACCAGGTTTAACGCGTTTACCTGTAAGTGCAGAAATACCTAAATGCTCAGACATACGGACTTTAAAATGGCGTTTTGTTTTGCCATAATAAGTGGCGTTGCAGCCACTACACTTAAAACAGTAAACGAGTCCGGAGCGTAACGATTCGGGTATTCTGTCCTTAAAGGCAAAGCAGCTACGTAGCCTCCTCTTAGAAAAAATATAAGTTTAACATTACAATGTGCCAGTTTCTGCTTAAACAAGCGGTGCAAACGTGTTCTAATTTGTAAGGTAATCTTTCCTTAAAAAGGTAAAACAAGGACTAACTCTTTCTTAGGAGCAAGGGACACTTGTTCCTTCGGTTCGTAATTTCTGCTCTTGAAAATTCTGAGACAGAATTCAAAAACCTTTGAAGGGTATCCATTCCTTCCAAGAATAGTCTTCAACTGAGATATTTCTACATGAAATTTATTAAGATCTGAACACAGATGGTAAAAACGATAAAGTAAAGAAAAAATCAAGCCGTGTTTATAATCCATGGGTATGAAACTAGAAAAGTTAGTATAAACTCCACTAAATATTGGTTTCCTATATACGTTGGTGACAAAAGAATCACCTTCACGCATGACGCAAACGTCCAAGAATGGCAAAACCTTATCACATTCTTCTTCAAACGTGAATTTAATATTCTGATGCCTAGAATTAATATATTCATAAAAATTTTGAACATGCTCACGTGATTCAAATAAAACAAAAATATCATCAACATATCGTCTATAATAGATCGGCTTAAATTCAGACGGACAATTTTCAAGCCAAATGTTTTCATAATGACACATAAAAATATTGGCCAGTGTAGGCCCTAACGGAGACCCCATAGCCACACCGTCAATTTGCTTATAATATACGCCGTTGAAAACAAAAATAGACTCGGTAGTCGCTAGAGTAAGAAGATGTTTCAAATCTTTCTTAGGAATACCATCTATACAATTAGATTCTATCTCATTGATAATAATATCAATCGTTTCATGTAATGGAATATTCGGAAAAAGTGAATTAACATCAAAACTAGCCATATAACAGTTAGGATTCTGCTGAACAATTTCAGACGCAAAACTGAAGAAGTTTTTCACGGTATAGTCATTGATAGTGAGACTTACAAGCTTAGGTACAAGAAACTTTGCAAGCTTTTACGTGGGAGTACCAATAGCAGAAAGAATAGGACGAAACTTAGGTACGCCATTAACAAAAGAAAATCTCCTTAAAAGTACTTAAATATACTTAAAAAATTGAAATTTAATCTACTCTCCTTATTTTCTCCTTATTTCTTAAATTTTCTGATCGTAAAATTTTTGGAAATGTGTTCATGATTTGTTCATCACCCGTTAAATAAGACATATTTCTCTGTTACCTAAAATCCTATATTTTCTATCTTTCAGGGCATAATTTATATGTACTAGTCTTTAGCCCGTGGAAAATCCACGAGTTCGCTCGTCCTTTTTATACTGCATTGCGTGCTTCTCGCTATTGCGCAACTAAGCTACCATTTTGCGTGACAGACAGACAGACGTATACGGGTATTATGACATAGATATTTGTATAATATGTATAATTTTCATATAGAACATAGTATGTAACATTAAAGATAGAGAACTAAAATTGGTTTTCTCCTTAATTATCCTTATTTTTTATATTTTTTTGTCGTTCGCAGGAAAATACCCTTAAAAAATGTCAATTTGTCTTCTTAATTCTCCTTAATAGCCTTACTTTGTTCATATGTTGTTAGTGGTCACCCTGGGTTAGTCCAGGTAAACAGTGTTGCGCATCCGCACAGGGGTGATAACCAAGAAAGTTTAAAAAATAATTGTTACAGTGGGCACACTGTACATGCGCATAAGCGTAATAGCGTTTTCCAAAAAAAACAATCTGTTGTTAACACTGGACTAAGTGCTTAGTACAGTTAAACATAGTTGAACGGGCGTATCGGCGTATTACCTTTTTCCAAAAATTCTCAGTGCAGCTTCGGTTTAAATAAAAACACAGGGAACAGCCTGTCGTTACCCGTCCATCCAAAACAATCGCTAAGCTATTTCATTTGCAGAAAAAGTTTGCAGAAAAATAATAAAATATGTACCTACCTAGCTAACTGCATATAGTATAAAAATTTTGCTTAAGAATAATGTTGTAGTCAAACTGCATTTTTATACTTTCACTGTTTAGCCAAAGATATAGCTAAGGAGGTAGCTAAATTTTAAGAACCTTAACACCAAAATAAATGTTGGCTAGGATAAAAAGCTCTTATACTATACGAAATAGTAATAAGTAAGGCTCCAGCTAGCTAGCCTTCGAAATCTTCGTTTTAAGATTTGTATATGGCTAAAAAAACGTGACAATATATTTATCTTAGCATGTACAAAAAATATAGAAAACAAATATTACAAAAATGGAAGTATCAGAAAGAAAAAATAAAGCAAATATTTAAGAAACTTACTTCTCCAGCAATGAGTTGGTCCAATCTGCTTGCCAAATTTCGGACTGATATTAGGGGTACGTAAAAATCGTTTGCTAAGGAATATAAAGAGCTTTAGTTTCTGATTGGTCATTTATATAAAACTATGCCTCAGATTGGACCAGCGGGAACCCGTCCCTGTGCCAGCAGGGGCTCGACGGGTTTTTGTCCCTGCGCTAGCGGACTAGCATTTATATCACATATTATATATCACATTTCATGTTTCCGTTACAGGACGCGGTAACCCTTTTGAACAGACAGACAAAATATGGCTATTATAATAGAGACTAGTCGTTGCCCGTGGAAAAATCCACGGGTTCGTCCGTCCTTTATATTTACCCGTCGCAACAAAGTGGATAAAAATATATCGCATTTGATATTCGTGTTTCCGTAACATTATTTTCAAACTCAGCGGGGGGTCCGCGCAGAGACAGACAGACGACGGCTATTATTATAGAGACTAGTCGCTAACTCGTGGAAAAATCCACAGGGTCGCCCGTCCTTTATATATAATACCTCTTACTCTTTCGGCTGAAAACGCAAATTTCCTCTACTATAAAGTTTCACATATCGATCAATAAAAACCGTGTTTCGGTCAACCTTAAAACTCCTGCAAACCTTGCACTGCATGTAATTTTATTTCCATTTTCCAATTATTCGCTCGCTCGGCCCTACAGTAGTCTTTCTAATTAACTGACACCATTTTTGCAAGAAAATAACTATTTTGACATAATTTTGTATTTTGATGTTTTGGGAGAAAAATGGGATTATTTCAAGATTTTTTTCTCAACACAAGAAAAAATATCAAAAATCTAGAAAAAATACGAAAGTACGTTTTTGTTTCAAAATATCAACAAGCTTAACACATGTCGATAAAAAATGTACCTATAGCATACACCATGATTAACATCTAAAAAAATCAGTTATGTTCGCTTGTCTCATCTTTTTCGTTATCTTTTTTTCTAGTTCAGTTTTCATCGAATGCAATGTTTTTCTTTTACTCTTCATCATGTTCTTAACCTTGCCTCGAATTTTTAAAAAATTCCAAACATTTACAGCAGCTGGTGTGCAACGCCCGTTTTGAAAGGCATTGTTCCAATTATTATTAGCATTTTGGTATATGGATATTATAATGGACTGAAAATGTGACAACCAGACGCACTGGTAATTTGCGTATTAAAACCCCGACACATTTCCTAGCTAGCTTGCTTGGCTGTCTTCTCTTTGATCTATTTTTCATAGACAATAAAATGGCGTGTTCTTATAACCTCCTTATGGCACTTAAAAATTATCAGATATGTTAAAAAATTTGCATAATAAGGGTTTTAAAGTAAACAGTTAAAAAAAATTTTTATCCATGCCCTACACTTATGAATATAAATACCAATGTACATTTTAAGCTCTGCGACCTTTTACATAACCATGAACGCCATTACCTTGTTGATGCTTTGACCGCGGAATTTCAAAGAATTTATGCTAAAGAAAACTTTCCCACCAGACAATCCTATGTATTTCAGGAAAAGAAATTACGCATAACCTTTCAACCTTAAATTTAGCCAGCGCATTGAGTCTTTCGTGGGATAATACTTGTATTGTACATGAGTAAAACAAACAGTATTTAGAAATGCAGTATTTTAGATATTAAATTAAGAAGTGTTCAGGTTGTAGATCATAATCTCTGCTAATATAGATCAACAGAGTAGTATTCAAAAAAAACAATGTTCCTTCATGCATTGCATCATCGTGTGATTTTAAAACAATAGTGTTCAACTTCTAAGTCACCTGCCGATAAACTCAATTCCTTTTCTGGCGTGACACCCCTCAAGTATTAGATGTGGTCTGTTCTCTATCCTAACGGAAAACCTTTTGTTTCCTTTTTAACTTACAGACAAACAACTTGTCAACCCTAATTACGAGTTATTTTCAGGCGATAACTTAGGCAATCTTTAAAATTCACAATAAACGTGGCAAATAGATATACGATAAATTACTGAGCAACAAAATGAATAAAAAGCAGTGATGTTATCACTAACTGCGCATCAACTATACCCCTTCATGGGCAAAAACGCAAGTTTAAATGTTTTTCTAACCATTGCAAAGTACAACTACATCACTTGTCACTGTACTATTGCCCTGTCAATAGCGTATTTGTTAAATTTCTGAATTTTTAAAAGTGAATGCAGGCTTGGTCAACACAAAATGTTGACATTATGGAAGTAAAACTGAGTATTTGACTTACAAATCACAATTGATTGTTGAGAAACAGTACCCAATAACGCTGCCATTTTATCAGAAAATACTATGTTTTAACAGATGAAAAAGCAGCTTTCAATGTTATGTCTATTTTTTATTTACAGCTCATACTCCGTGACAATTACATATTCCTCGGTTGTTAAAAAAGATACCACGTTTTACGGATCGTCTAAATTATGTTCGTAAAATTCCATAAAGCATATTAATTTTGTTATATAATTTATAGTTTTTATAGTACACTTCTTTTCGAATTTCTACACGATGCTTGGATCTTAGAAGTACTCTTGTAATTATAATTTCAGTTATACGCCAGAAGGCAACACTGAAATTTTACCTTAAAATTGTATTTTACTTAATTTAAATAAAAAACAACAACTTAATTTCACTGCAATTTTTCCCAAAGGTGCACCAATCTTACTAACCATAGCTACATTATTTCCACAATAGCGGACACACAATAAGGACCACCATGCGCTGTTGTACGAATTACATTAAAATATCAACAATAAAATCAATGATCAGCTTTTTTTTTTTTTTTTTGTACTTTGCTGATTTTTCCCGATAATCCTTTTCTTTTCAACGTATTCTTTTACCACAAAGACTTAGCCGTTTATACAGAGAATAACTTTCTCGCTTATTTCAGGATTACAGAATCTTTGTTTTTAAACATTTTAAAATCATGCTAACAAAGTGTGGTGTGCAGTAGCCGCAGTGATTATAAAAACCAGAAGGAGACTCGATAGACAAGAAGTATTGGACTTAGACCGTGAAAAAACATAATCACGCAATTATAAAACACAATAATCTATAATTTCAAAAGCCACATATGATTTTAATAATTTTAAGAAAAACATTAAAAGAAAAATGCACTGAAGCTACTCGATTCCACGTGTGTTAATAAAAAAAGTCTCAAATTGTAGAAATGGTAGTCAATGAAAATATAAGGCGAACCTTTAATGCAAATAGGGTATTGGATCAGTAGCATATTTCTGTTTGTACTTAATGTTATTGGTAATGTAACCAATTCTCATTATTATTATCAAGTTATTGCATGTACACTGCTCACGTCACGCTGTGTCAGTCGATAGGTTTTGTAACTTCCTTCCATTTTCTCTTCGAATGTTAAAATTATATGTCTATCATGACCACGTCCGCCGCTGTGATTTTTTATAAAAATCACAACATGTATTATGTAATTTCATAAGAAGCATTATCACATAATTATCGTAGTGTCTTATAACTTTTAATTCTCACAACCTAAACCGTAACCTTCTCATGACTCACATCTCCTATTTAATATCACATACATATCATAAATTTTGTATGCGAACATTCTTATGATGAATAGTAAGTCAAAAATAGTGCTCGTACAATGTGTGGCTCTGAAAAGAAAATGTAATAAATCATGTGTAAAAAGAATGACGCAACGCCGAAATATTGAGGATTTAATATAGCTTAGTTGCGTTTAGATTTTTTACCCATATTTTTTACGTTAACAATACGTTACAATAACAAGATAATTATTAGCCAAAACATTCATGTTTAGCCACATCATGCTGACGTAATCAAATTCCGTTATACTTTAGCTTTTGTTTCTTACAATAAGAGTGATAATTATATTTAGCTTATAACAATTGTGTTGCCTAATTCGAGTTAGTACTGATGTAAAAAATTGTAGTCTGGTCATAGACAATCTTAAAAATATCCATACTACAGAAATAGATTTTTCAATAGCAAAAAAACGAATCGGAACTAAACGGCCACTGTCGTCTGTGAACTGTTAGAATATCCTAAATACGTCATACAAGCCGTCATCGACTAATTAATATCAACATAAGAGGGATATGCTACAATTTAAATAATTGACTTTCAATTAAATAAAAATGGTTGAACAGAAGAAAATAAACAAACGTTCGTAATTTCTTAATTAACACGCACTTGCAAGTTTATACCATTTTCTCGCTCTGAAAAGTTTCACCCCTGGAAGAAGACAGACACACATTTTTAGATGGGGGCCTAATTTTGTGTGTTAAGTTCCTCTTCAAATCATAGGGTGGCACCATTTTTAATTAGCTCCACAATGGTGTGTGTTTTTATAAACACTAATTAACTCGTAATTGTTCATAAGTTTAATAACGGCTCAGAGTCGTTAATAAGGCGTTTGTCAGCACGAAAAATAAAATGGAAAGAGGAACAATGTATCCGATTTTATTTTATTTTTTGCTTTGCGTAATCATTTTTTTATCAAAACATAATATTGAAGACTTCACTTGTTAATTTAAAGATTAACAAATTATACAGAAATTTTTTCAGGATTTTATCTTTGGAAAAGCTGTTGTATTATAGTTTTTCCACGCCCCTGCGTTTATCTTCAGTTTCTGCATCATTGCTACGTCTGGTCAGTTTGATTTCTATCTATATTACCATTGTATGTAAATTAACGCCTACATTCACCTATATGTGTGGCTGTGTGATAAATGTTTTTTAGGGGGATGAAATATTGTATTCGGAAAATAAACTATTCTGTACAAGCCAAAACTAAGTTAAACAATAATTATAAGAAATAAATATAGAAGAGTTTTTGTAGAACGGACAATCAAATTGTTTCGTGTGGCAGTGGTAACGTCAAAATCACCGCAAGATCGCTGAGATAATATTCCAATTTTATGTAATTTACTGGAAGATAAGGAAGCTGAAAAATGCAGAACGCATGCTGCAACGGTGTGGAAATGTGTTCCTTTAGTGTTTGTCGGAGGAGACTTTAAAACAGGAATGGAAACCTGGACCTTTAAAATTAGTAGGATAGCAAGTGATGTGAAGACTAAAGTGCAAAAATGGTTACCTCAACTCAGGCTGATATGAAAGTAGATCAAAATAATCTCTAGTGGTTCTTCCACCATACTTTTTTTTTGAAGCTGACTAAATTTTAAAATTCCATGCAATAAAAATCATATGAAAATTATATTCTTAGTAGCCCGTTTTTCTGAAATTTACTTCAAGGCTGATACCAGCTAACATTTAGAGTGGCGACAATAGAAGACCTACAACATTGAACTTAAATTATTTTTGTCTAGGATAACAAAAAAGTTAATTACTAAATAAGAAATTTGACATCGACTTCATCGATTTCATCGACTCCTCAGTGTCAACTTATGTGGTCTGATTAAAAAAGGTCGACATTTATATATACAAACACACAAATCGACTTGTCATGTTTTTTATAATTGACTTAAAAACAGCATCACTTTAAAAACGGACATTAGGTGACACCATTGCGTCTTTCAAAAATTGTCCTTCTCTTTTAATATAGGTTACTTTATTTTTTTAAGAATGTTAAATTGTTTTTTTCATACACTTCCTTCCTTGCCGACAATGTTTCAGCTGCGACAAAAACAAGAAATTGCCATGTTGGAGCAACAATTTGAAGAGAATTACCACTAAATATATCGCTAATAGTATGTAATTAGACCAGGCGTCCCTCTACATGAAGCTATTAGTTCAATGAAAAGACCATGTCCTTCTTGTGTGTTGTTTTTTATGCATAATTTCAACAATATTCTCCAAAGCGTTGTTGAAAACATCCTACGATGGTGTGTATGCGCTCCAATTACCTTCCTTTGTACACTTAAAACCTGACAGACACAAATAAGGAACAATTTTATTAATATTATATATTGACATGAGCAGTATAGGAGAGGTTGGAAATATATATTTAACGAGTTAGTTGTTTGTTTTGATCGTGAAGGAAAAGACAGTGTTTTTCACACATTTTCAGAAAGTGAATTTGGAAGCATATTTAAAGGTAAAACAATCGTTTTTATTTTTGTAACTAGTTGTATATTAATTTGCATTTTATTATCAAAAATGTCATTAGCGTAGGCTAACGATGTCTTGGAATTATATTAGCTACACTGTCTATGGGATTATAATGGGATTTTAAATATTTTTGTGGCTTTTATTCTCAAAAAAAACCCCGGCATTGTAATTAGCAACATAAAACTTGAATCTTCTTTTACGCTTTAGCTATGGGATCAGGCTTGTCTTTATTTCAATTAGCGCAAATTGAGTCGACCTTAAAATGTTGCAGTGATTTTATATAAAAGCATCTAGTTATTATGAAAATACTTTGCTGGCATAGTAAATACCACGTCAAACTCTTAAAAATCTTTTACTTAGACATGTCAATGTTCCTTCGAATATTTTTTTTATCAGAACAACAAGTTCTGTCCTAGCTGGTATATTTACACATAGATATCCAAGAATAATTTATTTTTGTTTTAAAAATAAAACACAGCAAAATTCAAAACATTACAAAAAAATCAAAAATTTAGACGGTGCCAAAATAAACAGCGATTAAGGAATCAAAAAAAATTGTAGTCAGGTTGTTTGATGTCATAAACTCTATCTATCCTAGCTAGCTTTAAGTGCAATAACTTGCCAGGACTATGAAAGATTACATATTACAAGATGAGAACTTAGGGAGACATATATACCAAACAAGCGAAAAGGGCGTTGTACAAACTTTATATTTTCTAGGAATAACGCATGACAGGCTAATTGCGTTGTTCAAAGGTCTCTTCTGAGTAACTGAAAAAGTTTTTACTGAGATCTTAAAATATAAGACACATAACTTTCATTTCGTTTTGTTTCTATGCCATTGCGTTGGACAGGATGTGATTAAGTAGCCAAGAATAAAAATAATATGAAAACTGTCTACCGTTTGAATAAGAAAAAAATATCAGAATTATCCTGCACGCGTAATTGAATAGACATATTGGCAAGACTTCACACAATTTAGACCGTATAAAAATTATAAACAGTCAGGAATTTAACCACAGACAACACTAGTAATCTATTTCGGTTCTCATTTTCTATTTATGGTTAAGAAAGCACAATAGGCTATAACAGACATTTATATATCTTGCTAGGTTATCATCAAAATGTCAGTGATCAACATTGTTTTTTTTTTACTCCCAGAAATTTTCCATAAAAGGGAAATCATATTCTCTTTCTTTTTGAACGCCGAACATTGACTTATTTTATTTGCAATATAATCCATTTCTTCGTCAAAGGAATTGATGGGGAATGTCGTTCACCACAATATAGTAAATCATGTCCTAAATATATATTTCTTTCTTTAGAAATGAAGTATTTTGTCGTACCAGCAATATATTTTGTCGTGTTGACAATATGCCATTGCGTTCAATACACAGTGCAATACACAAAGAGGACAGAGCCATCTCAATTAGCAAGATTACAGACTGTGGCAGAACCAACACATAAAACTAAACTCAAAATATCTGAGGTATCTTCGACCCAAATGAGTTGTATGTTGGTAAAATCCATGAAAATAATCAAAATTAAAGGATGCAGGAAGAAAATAATGGAAGATGGATATTGTACAGGACAGTGCAACAGTATTTATGTTCCAAATAAAAAACAACTGCAGTACGCATCGTCTTGTTTTCCAGCATCTTACGAGAGGAAAACTGTTACTTTAAAATGTGGCAAGCGAGGCAGAAGAAAGTACACTTATGTTACAATCAAAGCCTGCAAGTGCAGAAGAGCAAAAATTCTTTTTAAACCCTGATAAATGAAGAAAATGTGATAAAATAGGAGGATAGAAACTTTTGGAAGGTAACAAGGTCGATTTCAAATACTTGTATACCACAATGGATGTCAGAGTTAGCACTTGCAAATCATGACCATTATTACAGCATAAGGCATGGATTATTAAATGTCGTTTTATGATTGATAGTCCATAATTATATTGGTTAAAAGCTACCAAAAAAGTATAGAGAAAGAAAAACCTAGATAAAATGCATTTGGTTTAACAAATCTTATATATATATATATATAAAATGTACAGATAAATATGTATATATACAAAGAAAATATATATATGATATGACTTGTATATAACTGCTGCTCTTCGCAATTTTATTTAATACATACTTATGAAAAAGTAACATAGATTTCGTTATTCAAATGTTTAATCTTTTGCGTGAAGAATCCAAAATTTTTATTAATAGCAGTATTCCCACTTATTATTAATATGAAAAAACGAAGTGTGCCAAATGTCTTACAAATTGGCTTTGCGTCCAATAAAAACGTTCTGGAAAAACATGCAGATGCGTATACTTGTAACGAAATTGTAACGAGGTGCTGCTACCCTTTTAGAAAGTATACAAGGCATTGCGGAATAAAAACAAAAGCTGTCTATCCAATGGAATAAAAAGTCATCTAGATGGATATAAGGAAGATGCGTAGCACTGAAACATGAGTTCAATAAGTCATTACAGTTGGGTAAATAAGAGAGAGATCTGACAACATTTCCAATTTTAAAAAAAATCCGAGCGCAGATTTGTTTTTATTTATTTATTTTTTAGCA
Organism: Hydractinia symbiolongicarpus; assembly: GCF_029227915.1. Lineage (NCBI taxonomy): Eukaryota > Metazoa > Cnidaria > Hydrozoa > Anthoathecata > Hydractiniidae > Hydractinia > Hydractinia symbiolongicarpus. Next base: position 1,410,689 of record NC_079878.1, read on the forward strand.
ATGATTATTTGTGTGATGAAATGAAAGCTTGCTAATGCTAATGTTAGAGTCATTTGTGGTGGCAAAGAGCAAACAATGATTAAGATCGGCGAAAAGAATTTATCCTAAAGTTATTTTAATCGTAAGAATGGACGTGCAAAATGTGTAAAAATAATAAAATGATAAGCAATGCTATGGATTTTATTGGAATCACCAAAAGTTATTTTAAAAACGAATATATATCTTTTGTGCCATGTTAAAAAAAATTTAAATCATAAGCAAGCATTTTAGGAATAACAATAAGTTATTTCGAGCTTGTGTAGTCTTTTTGTGTCGCGTTTGTTTCAAAAGAAAAACAATTAGTCAGTATGTATAAGTGCATAAACACTACCTTATCTGGAATCAAAATATTTCGATCAAATTTTAGATTATATAAACGTGTATACAGATGTAGACGATTAACAATGTTTGGACGGACATGCATGAAATAACTGAACAATGACAATTGAGGGTTAGAATAGTGACATCATCATGGCTGAGATTGTATCTCTTTTTCCTTACCATTATAGTTTTTATAAAGCTAAGAGAATCTTGAAGGTTTTAAAAGAAAATAACTTTTTCTTTTGAAATGTAGAGTCTAAAATTTCTTTGGAAAAGGGAAGTTTTAGTTAGGATGCAACTTGTTTAAATGCAATTCTTTGGATGTTCTAATTTTCTTCCAATTTGCAGCCTAAAAATGTTTTTAGACGTTTTTTGATGATGGCATTGTTTCAACACTGGTTGCACGAAATAATGTTTTTCTTTTTTTTTTCTTCGTTAAATGATAAAAATCACAATATTTAAAGAAACTAAAGCTTAGTATGGGTTTTTAAAATTTGTAAGGGAAATCTTCCTGTTTCATTTCAACATTCGGGGGCTATTATCTGATATGACCTGACGATGTAAAAGAACAACAACTGGCCATACACAATGTAAGGTACCAACCACTAAATTCTCTATGTAATACTGTAAGAATTTCAAGCTCAATAAGCCTCCGTACGATACTCTACTTTCATGGGCTCCTAACCTATTAACCATAAATTTTTGCAGATATAACGGATAAAAAAAAAGGTTATTGTTAGGTTATTTTGACTTGATTAGGTAAAAAATACATATTTGTACAACTTAGTATCGTGTCCAGCGCATTTTGCGCCGACTTTCACTGGTAAGAGACAAAAATGCGCTGGAGGCGAAGTTGGAGACTAATAAAAATGATTACCAATATTAAAAAAGAGCGCCATTCGATACTTTCAGATTTAATGTTCCTATTCCCTTTAAAATGCTCAAATTATTTTGAGGTTTATCCCTTTGCGCACACCGTTTTGGAGTCATTCCAAAACATTTCCTTTCTAATCATGTCAACGCACGTGTGACGTCAAGGTTAGTTTTCCCCATCCTCTTTTAAAGAAAAGCTTAAAAATTCAAAAGAAACTTCTTTTTGGTTTGAGGTAATTTATCCAAGTTAAATGAATCACGGAATAAGGCACGGTTGTTTACTGAGTGACAGATGTTAGCAAGAGAAACTTCAAAACGAAATAGGAAACAAACAAAGCAAATACAAAAAGAAAACAAAAACAAAAAGCAAACAAACAAATACCGACATACAACATGGAAATAACCTTTAACCTGCGCACCTTTCCGTATAGACATTTCAAATTGAAAAATTGACAAATGACAGAATCGAATGTCGTCTCTTGTGTAACTTTAGTATGAGCTTAAACGTAATAATTAATTGAGCCACCCCGAACAAGTACATATCTTATTCTTATTCATATTGAGCTCTGTCTAAGCGACTTGACTCATGAGGGAAACAAAAAACAATAACAAAACAATAACAATAACAACAACTCACTTATCAACTAAAAACTGATTTGATTTGTTGTTTTGTGAAACATATGTGCCAATCTTTAGCAATCACACCCACGGATGTTTTCATGATTCTCATATCAAGAAGTTAATAACTCTTTTAAAGCATTTTTTGCATCAAGTAATGTTGGAACAATCAGGCCTTCTAACAATCTTTTGACTTCAGTCAGTGTTTAGCTTGTCTATTGTTTTATTCGACATAAAGACTAGAAATAATTAAAAATTTTGTACCAACAATAAATTAATTGGTGTTTGGTAACTATGACGTTTTGGTAAACAGAATTATGATACTATACCGTTTTCATGGAGCATTGTATTATTTTACTGACTTTTTGCTTTAGTTGTGTTGAAGACATGTCGAATAGAAAAATGTTAAACTGATATATCACAGAGATTTTAAACTTTTTTTAAGAGTCCAGAATCATTTTGATAAAGTTAAGTAATTTTCATAGTGTGCAGAGATATGAATGCAATCTAAAAAAACGTAAATCAACATTTTTTATGGCATCAATGAATTGACGTATACGCTATATTGGCCAGTACTTTTCAGTTCATAAAACGTGTTGTTTTTGTTGACAACATTTACCAAAGAAACCAATCGGAAATTAACAACAAATATTGGCAATTTTAGTTAATTGAAATTGACGTAAGTTCACGCCTGTCCATGTTTCCTGTTAATATTCTGTGGCTTTGTTTTTGCCAGGAGAAAAATAAACAAGAATGTAAACAAACAACTAGCTAAACAGTAATTATATTGTCATCAGCTTTGAAAATAGGTTAGCTGTTGATCTTGCAACGAAGTTTTGTCTGAGGGAGCACATCAAAGGCAGTGAAATTATGAAATGTCATTCGTTCGATTTTAACTTTTAGTCATCTGCATTTAAGTTGCAAATATTTGTGGATTACAAGCCGAGTCATTCCAGCGATATGACAATGTTTGACATTTTTTTCCACCTTGTCTGACATTGGATGTTTTAGGAACATCATTACATCATTACCAATTAGAGTTGAAAAAAATATTCAAAGAACAGGAGTTTTATCGTACCTTTTAGAATATCACAACCTTGCATGAAAACAATCATAGAAACGAGAATTTTCCGACAAATTGATGCGTTGTGTTTCCTCGTTCCCCACAAAAGGTATATCTCCAGGAATGCATTTATTTAACGTCAAACAATTTATAGAAACTTTTTTAGATTGCCATAACAGTAAATATTTTTTTGCTCATTTGTGTAACTGCAAATAGATTCTGATTTTTATGAATTGATGATCCTTGTGTGATAATATTTAGCTATGAGAATAAAGTTTATTGAGGAAACCTAATAGTAAATGATATAAAAATCACGAAAATTATAACCATCAAAAATGTATACCCAAAATTAAAGTTTGTTCCTGCTAGATAGGGCGATTATTTCGGTCTTTCACCCTTTGATTTCCCCTTGTAGCCCATGTTAGTTCCTCTATCAATTAGGACACAACTTAAGTATAAAATGCATCGAATTTGAACTGTCAGAAGCAATTTAAGATGTAACTTTTCCTTTCCATGAAAAAGATGTAAAGTGTATCATAATAAACTACATCCTTCCAATTGCAGAAAAAATAACATCGACAATGATGTTAATTGACAAAACTTTAAAGTAACGGTTTTTATGAGACGACATGTAATTAGAACATACAAACGGTTCCGTTTTAATGGAGAAAATCGTTATTACTTTTAATAAAGCCCAATAAAGTGCGGTTAACCAACTGTGTACCGATTTAATGAATGTTGTCTTCGTCTGCATAATACACGAGCAATATAATGAACTGTGGTCACAATAAGTAATCGATAGTTCATTGGTTAATTCGATTTCCATGACAACTTGAAACACTAATCTTACTAATTTGAATTAGTCATATTTCCACTTCTAAAAATAAAGCATAAGATTAATTAGTTCAAGTTTATTAGTGGCATCTTGTAATTCCTTTCAAAAATTTTTCTGTTCTTGAATTAGTAGCTAATTCACTAATCTGACAAGGTGGAGGTTATGGCACATTTTATAAACTGTGCCGCGTCAAACCGAGCCGTGCCGCACAGGTGACCAAGCTAACCTGCTTGACCTGGTTCGACTGAATAAAACGAAATGTCGATCCGGCGTTGTGCTGCGGCATGCCCATTGCGTTTCAAAAAACTGCTTATTTAGCAAAAAAACTGTTGTTTAATACAGCTACCATCGTGAAAATTTTGATAGGGTTCTGTTGGATTCGGCTTGGCTCAGTTTTATGGTTTTGGTTAGGTTTATAGAATGGGCCGATGACAGCTTTCGTAGTGCATGTGCCGACGCATAAATAGATTAATACCTTGCCCAACTTTTATTAAGGGAAGGGTAAGACGCTAATAATGGACAAGCAGTCGTTTAAGTTTGTTTGCGATATGTTATTCAACCCGAAAGGGACTTGTAAGAAGAAAAAAGTACCATAACTGAATTATTTTATATTATATACTTTTTTTTATATTGCATCACGTGAAGGCGTTCATGACTGCACTACACGCGGTTAAACGTAGATGCTCAATGATTCCATAACATTAAAATGATAGCGTTCGGATTTTTTATTGGATGTTAAAGAGTTGTCCGTATGCGAACGCTTGAATGTTGACTTGCTGCGCTCAAAAAAAATCTAATGTGCATGCGCATATACTAAACGCTGGATGGTGCGGCCAAAGACGTTTTGATAAAAAGTTGTCTTAAGTTTGATTATGTACAAGCGAAAGCTATTTGTATTTTTAAACAGGGTAACTTACTTGTACTTCTTGGACGAAACAGAAGTCTGGTTAACATAAAATTGGAATGTCAGAAAAAAAATTAAAAATAGCATAAATAGCATGCAGATGCGTATACTTGTAACGAAATTGTAACGAGGTGCTGCTACCCTTTTAGAAAGTATACAAGGCATTGCGGAATAAAAACAAAAGCTGTCTATCCAATGGAATAAAAAGTCATCTAGATGGATATAAGGAAGATGCGTAGCACTGAAACATGAGTTCAATAAGTCATTACAGTTGGGTAAATAAGAGAGAGATCTGACAACATTTCCAATTTTAAAAAAAATCCGAGCGCAGATTTGTTTTTATTTATTTATTTTTTAGCAATGATTATTTGTGTGATGAAATGAAAGCTTGCTAATGCTAATGTTAGAGTCATTTGTGGTGGCAAAGAGCAAACAATGATTAAGATCGGCGAAAAGAATTTATCCTAAAGTTATTTTAATCGTAAGAATGGACGTGCAAAATGTGTAAAAATAATAAAATGATAAGCAATGCTATGGATTTTATTGGAATCACCAAAAGTTATTTTAAAAACGAATATATATCTTTTGTGCCATGTTAAAAAAAATTTAAATCATAAGCAAGCATTTTAGGAATAACAATAAGTTATTTCGAGCTTGTGTAGTCTTTTTGTGTCGCGTTTGTTTCAAAAGAAAAACAATTAGTCAGTATGTATAAGTGCATAAACACTACCTTATCTGGAATCAAAATATTTCGATCAAATTTTAGATTATATAAACGTGTATACAGATGTAGACGATTAACAATGTTTGGACGGACATGCATGAAATAACTGAACAATGACAATTGAGGGTTAGAATAGTGACATCATCATGGCTGAGATTGTATCTCTTTTTCCTTACCATTATAGTTTTTATAAAGCTAAGAGAATCTTGAAGGTTTTAAAAGAAAATAACTTTTTCTTTTGAAATGTAGAGTCTAAAATTTCTTTGGAAAAGGGAAGTTTTAGTTAGGATGCAACTTGTTTAAATGCAATTCTTTGGATGTTCTAATTTTCTTCCAATTTGCAGCCTAAAAATGTTTTTAGACGTTTTTTGATGATGGCATTGTTTCAACACTGGTTGCACGAAATAATGTTTTTCTTTTTTTTTTCTTCGTTAAATGATAAAAATCACAATATTTAAAGAAACTAAAACTTAGTATGGGTTTTTAAAATTTGTAAGGGAAATCTTCCTGTTTCATTTCAACATTCGGGGGCTATTATCTGATATGACCTGACGATGTAAAAGAACAACAACTGGCCATACACAATGTAAGGTACCAACCACTAAATTCTCTATGTAATACTGTAAGAATTTCAAGCTCAATAAGCCTCCGTACGATACTCTACTTTCATGGGCTCCTAACCTATTAACCATAAATTTTTGCAGATATAACGGATAAAAAAAAAGGTTATTGTTAGGTTATTTTGACTTGATTAGGTAAAAAATACATATTTGTACAACTTAGTATCGTGTCCAGCGCATTTTGCGCCGACTTTCACTGGTAAGAGACAAAAATGCGCTGGAGGCGAAGTTGGAGACTAATAAAAATGATTACCAATATTAAAAAAGAGCGCCATTCGATACTTTCAGATTTAATGTTCCTATTCCCTTTAAAATGCTCAAATTATTTTGAGGTTTATCCCTTTGCGCACACCGTTTTGGAGTCATTCCAAAACATTTCCTTTCTAATCATGTCAACGCACGTGTGACGTCAAGGTTAGTTTTCCCCATCCTCTTTTAAAGAAAAGCTTAAAAATTCAAAAGAAACTTCTTTTTGGTTTGAGGTAATTTATCCAAGTTAAATGAATCACGGAATAAGGCACGGTTGTTTACTGAGTGACAGATGTTAGCAAGAGAAACTTCAAAACGAAATAGGAAACAAACAAAGCAAATACAAAAAGAAAACAAAAACAAAAAGCAAACAAACAAATACCGACATACAACATGGAAATAACCTTTAACCTGCGCACCTTTCCGTATAGACATTTCAAATTGAAAAATTGACAAATGACAGAATCGAATGTCGTCTCTTGTGTAACTTTAGTATGAGCTTAAACGTAATAATTAATTGAGCCACCCCGAACAAGTACATATCTTATTCTTATTCATATTGAGCTCTGTCTAAGCGACTTGACTCATGAGGGAAACAAAAAACAATAACAAAACAATAACAATAACAACAACTCACTTATCAACTAAAAACTGATTTGATTTGTTGTTTTGTGAAACATATGTGCCAATCTTTAGCAATCACACCCACGGATGTTTTCATGATTCTCATATCAAGAAGTTAATAACTCTTTTAAAGCATTTTTTGCATCAAGTAATGTTGGAACAATCAGGCCTTCTAACAATCTTTTGACTTCAGTCAGTGTTTAGCTTGTCTATTGTTTTATTCGACATAAAGACTAGAAATAATTAAAAATTTTGTACCAACAATAAATTAATTGGTGTTTGGTAACTATGACGTTTTGGTAAACAGAATTATGATACTATACCGTTTTCATGGAGCATTGTATTATTTTACTGACTTTTTGCTTTAGTTGTGTTGAAGACATGTCGAATAGAAAAATGTTAAACTGATATATCACAGAGATTTTAAACTTTTTTTAAGAGTCCAGAATCATTTTGATAAAGTTAAGTAATTTTCATAGTGTGCAGAGATATGAATGCAATCTAAAAAAACGTAAATCAACATTTTTTATGGCATCAATGAATTGACGTATACGCTATATTGGCCAGTACTTTTCAGTTCATAAAACGTGTTGTTTTTGTTGACAACATTTACCAAAGAAACCAATCGGAAATTAACAACAAATATTGGCAATTTTAGTTAATTGAAATTGACGTAAGTTCACGCCTGTCCATGTTTCCTGTTAATATTCTGTGGCTTTGTTTTTGCCAGGAGAAAAATAAACAAGAATGTAAACAAACAACTAGCTAAACAGTAATTATATTGTCATCAGCTTTGAAAATAGGTTAGCTGTTGATCTTGCAACGAAGTTTTGTCTGAGGGAGCACATCAAAGGCAGTGAAATTATGAAATGTCATTCGTTCGATTTTAACTTTTAGTCATCTGCATTTAAGTTGCAAATATTTGTGGATTACAAGCCGAGTCATTCCAGCGATATGACAATGTTTGACATTTTTTTCCACCTTGTCTGACATTGGATGTTTTAGGAACATCATTACATCATTACCAATTAGAGTTGAAAAAAATATTCAAAGAACAGGAGTTTTATCGTACCTTTTAGAATATCACAACCTTGCATGAAAACAATCATAGAAACGAGAATTTTCCGACAAATTGATGCGTTGTGTTTCCTCGTTCCCCACAAAAGGTATATCTCCAGGAATGCATTTATTTAACGTCAAACAATTTATAGAAACTTTTTTAGATTGCCATAACAGTAAATATTTTTTTGCTCATTTGTGTAACTGCAAATAGATTCTGATTTTTATGAATTGATGATCCTTGTGTGATAATATTTAGCTATGAGAATAAAGTTTATTGAGGAAACCTAATAGTAAATGATATAAAAATCACGAAAATTATAACCATCAAAAATGTATACCCAAAATTAAAGTTTGTTCCTGCTAGATAGGGCGATTATTTCGGTCTTTCACCCTTTGATTTCCCCTTGTAGCCCATGTTAGTTCCTCTATCAATTAGGACACAACTTAAGTATAAAATGCATCGAATTTGAACTGTCAGAAGCAATTTAAGATGTAACTTTTCCTTTCCATGAAAAAGATGTAAAGTGTATCATAATAAACTACATCCTTCCAATTGCAGAAAAAATAACATCGACAATGATGTTAATTGACAAAACTTTAAAGTAACGGTTTTTATGAGACGACATGTAATTAGAACATACAAACGGTTCCGTTTTAATGGAGAAAATCGTTATTACTTTTAATAAAGCCCAATAAAGTGCGGTTAACCAACTGTGTACCGATTTAATGAATGTTGTCTTCGTCTGCATAATACACGAGCAATATAATGAACTGTGGTCACAATAAGTAATCGATAGTTCATTGGTTAATTCGATTTCCATGACAACTTGAAACACTAATCTTACTAATTTGAATTAGTCATATTTCCACTTCTAAAAATAAAGCATAAGATTAATTAGTTCAAGTTTATTAGTGGCATCTTGTAATTCCTTTCAAAATTTTTTCTGTTCTTGAATTAGTAGCTAATTCACTAATCTGACAAGGTGGAGGTTATGGCACATTTTATAAACTGTGCCGTGTCAAACCGAGCCGTGCCGCACAGGTGACCAAGCTAACCTGCTTGACCTGGTTCGACTGAATAAAACGAAATGTCGATCCGGCGTTGTGCTGCGGCATGCCCATTGCGTTTCAAAAAACTGCTTATTTAGCAAAAAAACTGTTGTTTAATACAGCTACCATCGTGAAAATTTTGATAGGGTTCTGTTGGATTCGGCTTGGCTCAGTTTTATGGTTTTGGTTAGGTTTATAGAATGGGCCGATGACAGCTTTCGTAGTGCATGTGCCGACGCATAAATAGATTAATACCTTGCCCAACTTTTATTAAGGGAAGGGTAAGACGCTAATAATGGACAAGCAGTCGTTTAAGTTTGTTTGCGATATGTTATTCAACCCGAAAGGGACTTGTAAGAAGAAAAAAGTACCATAACTGAATTATTTTATATTATATACTTTTTTTTATATTGCATCACGTGAAGGCGTTCATGACTGCACTACACGCGGTTAAACGTAGATGCTCAATGATTCCATAACATTAAAATGATAGCGTTCGGATTTTTTATTGGATGTTAAAGAGTTGTCCGTATGCGAACGCTTGAATGTTGACTTGCTGCGCTCAAAAAAAATCTAATGTGCATGCGCATATACTAAACGCTGGATGGTGCGGCCAAAGACGTTTTGATAAAAAGTTGTCTTAAGTTTGATTATGTACAAGCGAAAGCTATTTGTATTTTTAAACAGGGTAACTTACTTGTACTTCTTGGACGAAACAGAAGTCTGGTTAACATAAAATTGGAATGTCAGAAAAAAAATTAAAAATAGCATAAATAGCATGCAGATGCGTATACTTGTAACGAAATTGTAACGAGGTGCTGCTACCCTTTTAGAAAGTATACAAGGCATTGCGGAATAAAAACAAAAGCTGTCTATCCAATGGAATAAAAAGTCATCTAGATGGATATAAGGAAGATGCGTAGCACTGAAACATGAGTTCAATAAGTCATTACAGTTGGGTAAATAAGAGAGAGATCTGACAACATTTCCAATTTTAAAAAAAATCCGAGCGCAGATTTGTTTTTATTTATTTATTTTTTAGCAATGATTATTTGTGTGATGAAATGAAAGCTTGCTAATGCTAATGTTAGAGTCATTTGTGGTGGCAAAGAGCAAACAATGATTAAGATCGGCGAAAAGAATTTATCCTAAAGTTATTTTAATCGTAAGAATGGACGTGCAAAATGTGTAAAAATAATAAAATGATAAGCAATGCTATGGATTTTATTGGAATCACCAAAAGTTATTTTAAAAACGAATATATATCTTTTGTGCCATGTTAAAAAAAATTTAAATCATAAGCAAGCATTTTAGGAATAACAATAAGTTATTTCGAGCTTGTGTAGTCTTTTTGTGTCGCGTTTGTTTCAAAAGAAAAACAATTAGTCAGTATGTATAAGTGCATAAACACTACCTTATCTGGAATCAAAATATTTCGATCAAATTTTAGATTATATAAACGTGTATACAGATGTAGACGATTAACAATGTTTGGACGGACATGCATGAAATAACTGAACAATGACAATTGAGGGTTAGAATAGTGACATCATCATGGCTGAGATTGTATCTCTTTTTCCTTACCATTATAGTTTTTATAAAGCTAAGAGAATCTTGAAGGTTTTAAAAGAAAATAACTTTTTCTTTTGAAATGTAGAGTCTAAAATTTCTTTGGAAAAGGGAAGTTTTAGTTAGGATGCAACTTGTTTAAATGCAATTCTTTGGATGTTCTAATTTTCTTCCAATTTGCAGCCTAAAAATGTTTTTAGACGTTTTTTGAACAGCTGAGAACGCAAGAGCCTTTACAAAATGAACAAAGACAAAGGATATTGTCAAAACCATCCTACGCTAAAAATAAAATAAATTAAAATAGAACAAATTCAAATGGAACCAGGTTAATCAGCTTTGTGTATCATTAGTATTGATTAAATATAAGAAGGATGGCCATTAAGCTCATCATATGGGCAAATAGTTTTTAAATTTTACTTATAGAGCTGCTATGAAGAAATTAAGTTCTAACACTTATTATTTATTTTTTTATAAAAACTTTAATCAAGTTGTTTTGGTCAATTATGAAGTCGGTTATATGCACAGTTAAGTGTTGATGAATAGCAATCGTGGTCGCCCAAAACAATTACCTTATAATCTGAAGTGACACGTGCTATGTTTGAAATTCTTGCACGGCATCAATAGCAAATAGTTCCAGAATTGGTCCTTGTGGGAAGCCATATCTTATAGGTTGTGGTTCAGATTTAACATTACAACCACTTTTTGATAAGGTTGTTTAAAGATTGAGTAAACCATTTAAGTTCGTATCTTACTGTGTCTACAGAAACAGGTCCATAAACACCGCCATGCCCGGCAAACGTTTATCAGGTTAATCGTGCAACTTAGTGTGAAACATCACAACGTCCTGTCCCATAAGGAACGGGTTGGATAGACATCAATTATAGCGCGCGATCTCGCAACATACCGGAGCATCTCCACGACACACGATGTGTACCTAGCCGTATGGATCTCCCTGCCTTAGTGCAGTTTTACCTTAATATTTCACAAGGCCGAACCTTAATCAGTCCTGCCAAACAACAATAAATCCCAGTACACTTATTTGAGAAAAGCTGTAGTGTAACATTTTTTAAGGGGGATGGGACTAAGGCAGTCACAGTATCAAAGCAAAGTAGGGGAATTTAAGATAGTGCGAAAGTACTCTGAGAGCCTTAGAAAGGGACTAAAGAACTTTATGAAAGAAAAAGAAAAAGAAAAGAGAATTGAATTGAATCATGTAGTGCCTTTAGAATAACAAAGGAATCGAGTTAATAGATTAGAGATAAAAAAAAATAAAAAGGATGGGAATTTGGAAGAAATCTAACAGTACTGACTAACAATGCATTTTATCTTTTCTAAAATAATACGCCTGTCTGTCAGTGACTTTTGCAAAGTGGATAAAATTTCTTTCATAAAGTCTATAAAACATCGCCTATAAATTTGTTCTGTAAATTAGCAAACTTTGACGTTAAAGCAATATTGACGTTAAAGTAAGGTATATTAGGATTAGTGAAGCCATTGCATTGCACTTTTAAATTTAAGGCTAAGTGGTGGAAATAACTGACGTGGATAACTAGGGACTACCTGAGAGCAATTTGGGTAAGTTTCCCAAACCCGAATCACCATATCCGTTTCGGAATGGACGGGTTGATGACGTCATCAAAAAATCTTTAACCCTAATATCTCTTCAACTGTTTGTCAAAAGTACATGATCCTATACATTTTCTGGATCAGCGTTTTAAAAGCTATGCGATGAAGACTACAGGTATACAAACTTCTAAAAAAATTTTTTGAGGTTTTGACAGGTCTTTGGTGATGTCATCAAAATGTTTAATCCTTATCTTCTTAACCGTTGGTCAATAACACATGATACGTATTTCGCGAACTTTTTTTTGTCCATGCACTGCTAATGTCAGCAAAAAACCTAAAACAACCTATTTTTCTATTATTCTTCTGCCTAAGTGGACATTTCCACGAGCCTTATCGACTACTCTTATATAATAATACGTAGTGTTTGTGACGGTCATAGTGGATATGTCATTTTCCTTTGATGTTGCCGAAATTTTCTTTGAAGTTGCCGAAAAAAGTACGTCTCAAATGTTAAATTGTATGACGTTGAGGCGCGACGTCAATAACACTACTTTATCGTCAATATCCTTATTAAATTAATGAAGCAATTACAGTGCACTTAAAATTTTGAGGCCAAATAACTTGGAAACAAGGTGGTGACTTCATTTTTTTTCACCGCGTGGATAACTAGGGATCACGTAGGATCAATTTGGGTAATTTTCTCAAACTCAGATCATCGTTTCAAGATCTATAGAATGAAGGCAAAGTGTATACAAATTTCTAAATAGCATTTTTTGTACGGTATGGACTTTGCTGACGTCGGCAAAATTTTCAAACCTTCATATCTTTTTAACTGTTCGTCAATAGCACATGATACTATACCTTTTTTCATCACTGTTTCAAAGTCTGCACATTACAGGAAACGGATAAACAAATTTCGCCCATTTTTATTGTTATATCACTGAACCTAAAACAGCCTATTTTTCCATTTTCCTTCTCTTTAAGTGGATTTTTCCACGGGTCTTACCGACTAGTAATTAATAATCCAAGGTGACGTGTGCTTATTAAGCTCAATGGGCTGAAAGATATATAATTTATGTTGCCAAAAGGATATCTTACGTCGAAGCGAAGGAATATTTTCGGCTTGGTCGATAAGAGTGAAGGATTAATAATATATATATATATAATAAAGAAAGTTATTATCTGTCATCTTAGAAAAAGAAGATGCAAAAAAGAGAATTTTATATTTTTCTCTGCTTTTTTTGTATTTTTTGCAATTAAATAACCATTTCCGAATGAAAGTTTTCCCATGTTTAACTTTATGTGCAACTTGTAAAAAGGAAAAGAACAACAAGATGATTAAAAGAACACCTGGCGACTCATCACTAGATACCAGTGCAACTCTTTAGGGCAACAATTTCTAATGCTCTGGATAGCTAGTAGTAGTAGCTAATTCACACCGTGTGTCTGTCTTTGGTATGATTGATTACAATTGACACAAGTCAAAAAGGATTTGTTGGGTTGTACCACAAGTCGAGTTTCAAAGACCAGCCATGAAGTAATTTGTAATGTAAAATGTCCAGCATTATAGTGTCATGAGTATAAAAAATAATATAAAAGAAATAATATATAAAACCTATAACATGTAACATATATAACATATATAACATATATAACATATATAACATATATAACATATATAACATATATAACATATATAACATATATAACATATATAACATATATAACATATATAACATATATAACATATATAACATATATAACGTATATAACATATATAACATATATAACATATATAACATATATAACATATATAACATATAAAACATATATAACATATATAACGTATATAACATATATAACATATATAACGTATATAACATATATAACATATATAACATATATAACATATATAACATATATAACATATATAACATATATAACATATATAACATATATAACATATATAACATATATAACATATATAACATATATAACATATATAACATATATAACATATATAACATATATAACATATATAACATATATAACGTATATAACATATATAACATATATAACATATATAACATATATAACATATACAAAATATATAACATATATAACATATATAACATATATAACGTATATAACATATATAACATATATAACATATATAACATATATAACATATATAAAATATATAACATATATAACATATATAACATATATAACGTATATAACATATATATTTAAGATTTATTTTGTAAACAAATATTAAAAGGTAGGTTACACATATTTTACAAAAAGTGTTTCAGTGTTAATTTTTAGTACCATCTTTGGTATAAGGTTTGTTGAAAGAACACTGACTTTGTCTGGGTGTATCTAAAGAAAAAAGAACATGTTTTTTTGCATTGCAATTCCAAAATAAGGCTTAAGGATAATAGACCAATAAAGTACTTTTCCAATTTTAACGTCGGTTTTTTTTTTAATTAATATGTTCAATCGTTGCGGTGTGTTGTTTGTTTGTTCTCGATGACACACAATCCGTGCAGCAACTCATCAAAATTTATAATAATAATAAAAAAAAAATACTGTTAGTTAGCTAGTAAGTAGCTACCATCGTTGCCAAAAAGTAGTTCAGACAAATTCAAGAACTGACCATTAGTGGCAGAAAAGGCATCAAATACAGAATCACGGATCTTTTTATCCCCTCCCATTTACAAAATGTTGGAGAGTCATAGTAGCAACCTGTATTTAAAAAACCTGAGCGTAGCATTGTCTAAGGGGTGCGGGGTGAATGCGTGTGAATGTGTGTGAATAATTTGAATTTTCCGAAGTGTCTCAACACTTTTGGCAAAGATTGTAGCTAGCTACTTGAAGAGGATTAATTAATGTTAGATCAAATCTTGCAAGAATAATTTTTCCAGGACCTCTTTCAAAATAATTCTCAAAAAAATTTTGCAACCAATTCACAAAAATAAATTCAGCCAAATCAGAAAAAAATACTTTTTCCTCAAGGAAATTTCTCCTAAAAATATGCAAGCACAAAAAAATTTTTAATAGCGAATTCATAACCATAACTCCCACAAATATGTATGTTTATTTCTGGAGAACGAAAAATTAATCCTGCAAAACATAAAATATATTGCAATAAATCTGCAAAAATAAATCTAGCAAAACCTATCTATTAGTTATTAGTGCACATTTCAACACAATGTCAATTATGGTTATTGTGTAGAAAGATATTGCCGGACAGGCAAAACTTCTCATCAATCAAACAGTAACTAGACGCAGTTTAGTTTTATTAATTGCACAATACTTTTTGTGTGTTTCAACATCATAAAATGAGGTATTACAACCTTCTTATGGATACTGTTAAAAACTGAGTAAACGAGACATTCTTTTTGTATATATTTTATGCTCTGTATAGTTTTAGCAGTTGAAGTTAAAAAGTCATTAGAATAGGTCGTCTCGAATAAAACCTACACTTTACCACTTTATTCAAATGAATGCTGTTTAACTATTTTTTTATTACCTTTTCTTACTAAGAACCACTCAAAAATAGTTTGTTATTATAATTTTAGCTGTTAAATTAAAAAAAGGATCTATCTAGGTAATGAATAGAAATAAAGGCTTTGTTAAACTACAGGTCTTCAAAGCATTAAATTATAAAAATATTTCACGAAGCAAATGAAACCTTTGGCTTTCAAAAATGATTTTTACTAAAAATTCGCAATGGTATTTGATAAACTTCTCCAATATCAAAAGCTAAAAAATCCCTGGGGACGAGGGTGAATAAATGCGTTATTTCCTTACTACTTATTGGACCTCTGAAAGAAAAAAGTGTAGAGGATAACAAAAAGAGTTTATGTATAACGAATGTTAATAAGAGTTGAAGAAAAGAAAGAACCATGAAACGAAATTGTGTTCTGTTCTTTACTTAATACCCCTGATTAAAAACCCCTCTGGTATAAGCCTCTTCGGTTATAGGCTCCTTCGGTTACACACCACTTCTGTTATAAGACCCTAGTTATATAATATTGTGTTCGCTTCAATCTATTTACGACATATTGCATGCCTGTACTAAAGCTCCCTACTGGAATGTGTGACACACTTTACGTTCAACATCGAGTCGCACATTAACTTGTGACTTAACCCAGCTTTTCGACGCCGAGTCCCCCGGTCAATCTCTTTAATAATAGCCGTATTTTGTCTGTCTCTGCGCAGACCCCCCCCTGAGTTAGGAAGACGTGCTACGGAAACACGAATATCAAATGCGACATATTTTTATCCACTTTGTTCCGACGGGTAAATTCAAAGGACGGGCGAACCCGTGGATTTCTCCACGGGACACATGACTAATCTTACTAATTTGAATTAGTCATATTTCCACTTCTAAAAATAAAGCATAAGATTAATTAGTTCAAGTTTATTAGTGGCATCTTGTAATTCCTTTCAAAATTTTTTCTGTTCTTGAATTAGTAGCTAATTCACTAATCTGACAAGGTGGAGGTTATGGCACATTTTATAAACTGTGCCGCGTCAAACCGAGCCGTGCCGCACAGGTGACCAAGCTAACCTGCTTGACCTGGTTCGACTGAATAAAACGAAATGTCGATCCGGCGTTGTGCTGCGGCATGCCCATTGCGTTTCAAAAAACTGCTTATTTAGCAAAAAAACTGTTGTTTAATACAGCTACCATCGTGAAAATTTTGATAGGGTTCTGTTGGATTCGGCTTGGCTCAGTTTTATGGTTTTGGTTAGGTTTATAGAATGGGCCGATGACAGCTTTCGTAGTGCATGTGCCGACGCATAAATAGATTAATACCTTGCCCAACTTTTATTAAGGGAAGGGTAAGACGCTAATAATGGACAAGCAGTCGTTTAAGTTTGTTTGCGATATGTTATTCAACCCGAAAGGGACTTGTAAGAAGAAAAAAGTACCATAACTGAATTATTTTATATTATATACTTTTTTTTATATTGCATCACGTGAAGGCGTTCATGACTGCACTACACGCGGTTAAACGTAGATGCTCAATGATTCCATAACATTAAAATGATAGCGTTCGGATTTTTTATTGGATGTTAAAGAGTTGTCCGTATGCGAACGCTTGAATGTTGACTTGCTGCGCTCAAAAAAAATCTAATGTGCATGCGCATATACTAAACGCTGGATGGTGCGGCCAAAGACGTTTTGATAAAAAGTTGTCTTAAGTTTGATTATGTACAAGCGAAAGCTATTTGTATTTTTAAACAGGGTAACTTACTTGTACTTCTTGGACGAAACAGAAGTCTGGTTAACATAAAATTGGAATGTCAGAAAAAAAATTAAAAATAGCATAAATAGCATGCAGATGCGTATACTTGTAACGAAATTGTAACGAGGTGCTGCTACCCTTTTAGAAAGTATACAAGGCATTGCGGAATAAAAACAAAAGCTGTCTATCCAATGGAATAAAAAGTCATCTAGATGGATATAAGGAAGATGCGTAGCACTGAAACATGAGTTCAATAAGTCATTACAGTTGGGTAAATAAGAGAGAGATCTGACAACATTTCCAATTTTAAAAAAAATCCGAGCGCAGATTTGTTTTTATTTATTTATTTTTTAGCAATGATTATTTGTGTGATGAAATGAAAGCTTGCTAATGCTAATGTTAGAGTCATTTGTGGTGGCAAAGAGCAAACAATGATTAAGATCGGCGAAAAGAATTTATCCTAAAGTTATTTTAATCGTAAGAATGGACGTGCAAAATGTGTAAAAATAATAAAATGATAAGCAATGCTATGGATTTTATTGGAATCACCAAAAGTTATTTTAAAAACGAATATATATCTTTTGTGCCATGTTAAAAAAAATTTAAATCATAAGCAAGCATTTTAGGAATAACAATAAGTTATTTCGAGCTTGTGTAGTCTTTTTGTGTCGCGTTTGTTTCAAAAGAAAAACAATTAGTCAGTATGTATAAGTGCATAAACACTACCTTATCTGGAATCAAAATATTTCGATCAAATTTTAGATTATATAAACGTGTATACAGATGTAGACGATTAACAATGTTTGGACGGACATGCATGAAATAACTGAACAATGACAATTGAGGGTTAGAATAGTGACATCATCATGGCTGAGATTGTATCTCTTTTTCCTTACCATTATAGTTTTTATAAAGCTAAGAGAATCTTGAAGGTTTTAAAAGAAAATAACTTTTTCTTTTGAAATGTAGAGTCTAAAATTTCTTTGGAAAAGGGAAGTTTTAGTTAGGATGCAACTTGCTTAAATGCAATTCTTTGGATGTTCTAATTTTCTTCCAATTTGCAGCCTAAAAATGTTTTTAGACGTTTTTTGAACAGCTGAGAACGCAAGAGCCTTTACAAAATGAACAAAGACAAAGGATATTGTCAAAACCATCCTACGCTAAAAATAAAATAAATTAAAATAGAACAAATTCAAATGGAACCAGGTTAATCAGCTTTGTGTATCATTAGTATTGATTAAATATAAGAAGGATGGCCATTAAGCTCATCATATGGGCAAATAGTTTTTAAATTTTACTTATAGAGCTGCTATGAAGAAATTAAGTTCTAACACTTATTATTTATTTTTTTATAAAAACTTTAATCAAGTTGTTTTGGTCAATTATGAAGTCGGTTATATGCACAGTTAAGTGTTGATGAATAGCAATCGTGGTCGCCCAAAACAATTACCTTATAATCTGAAGTGACACGTGCTATGTTTGAAATTCTTGCACGGCATCAATAGCAAATAGTTCCAGAATTGGTCCTTGTGGGAAGCCATATCTTATAGGTTGTGGTTCAGATTTAACATTACAACCACTTTTTGATAAGGTTGTTTAAAGATTGAGTAAACCATTTAAGTTCGTATCTTACTGTGTCTACAGAAACAGGTCCATAAACACCGCCATGCCCGGCAAACGTTTATCAGGTTAATCGTGCAACTTAGTGTGAAACATCACAACGTCCTGTCCCATAAGGAACGGGTTGGATAGACATCAATTATAGCGCGCGATCTCGCAACATACCGGAGCATCTCCACGACACACGATGTGTACCTAGCCGTATGGATCTCCCTGCCTTAGTGCAGTTTTACCTTAATATTTCACAAGGCCGAACCTTAATCAGTCCTGCCAAACAACAATAAATCCCAGTACACTTATTTGAGAAAAGCTGTAGTGTAACATTTTTTAAGGGGGATGGGACTAAGGCAGTCACAGTATCAAAGCAAAGTAGGGGAATTTAAGATAGTGCGAAAGTACTCTGAGAGCCTTAGAAAGGGACTAAAGAACTTTATGAAAGAAAAAGAAAAAGAAAAGAGAATTGAATTGAATCATGTAGTGCCTTTAGAATAACAAAGGAATCGAGTTAATAGATTAGAGATAAAAAAAAATAAAAAGGATGGGAATTTGGAAGAAATCTAACAGTACTGACTAACAATGCATTTTATCTTTTCTAAAATAATACGCCTGTCTGTCAGTGACTTTTGCAAAGTGGATAAAATTTCTTTCATAAAGTCTATAAAACATCGCCTATAAATTTGTTCTGTAAATTAGCAAACTTTGACGTTAAAGCAATATTGACGTTAAAGTAAGGTATATTAGGATTAGTGAAGCCATTGCATTGCACTTTTAAATTTAAGGCTAAGTGGTGGAAATAACTGACGTGGATAACTAGGGACTACCTGAGAGCAATTTGGGTAAGTTTCCCAAACCCGAATCACCATATCCGTTTCGGAATGGACGGGTTGATGACGTCATCAAAAAATCTTTAACCCTAATATCTCTTCAACTGTTTGTCAAAAGTACATGATCCTATACATTTTCTGGATCAGCGTTTTAAAAGCTATGCGATAAAGACTACAGGTATACAAACTTCTAAAAAAATTTTTTGAGGTTTTGACAGGTCTTTGGTGATGTCATCAAAATGTTTAATCCTTATCTTCTTAACCGTTGGTCAATAACACATGATACGTATTTCGCGAACTTTTTTTTGTCCATGCACTGCTAATGTCAGCAAAAAACCTAAAACAACCTATTTTTCTATTATTCTTCTGCCTAAGTGGACATTTCCACGAGCCTTATCGACTACTCTTATATAATAATACGTAGTGTTTGTGACGGTCATAGTGGATATGTCATTTTCCTTTGATGTTGCCGAAATTTTCTTTGAAGTTGCCGAAAAAAGTACGTCTCAAATGTTAAATTGTATGACGTTGAGGCGCGACGTCAATAACACTACTTTATCGTCAATATCCTTATTAAATTAATGAAGCAATTACAGTGCACTTAAAATTTTGAGGCCAAATAACTTGGAAACAAGGTGGTGACTTCATTTTTTTTCACCGCGTGGATAACTAGGGATCACGTAGGATCAATTTGGGTAATTTTCTCAAACTCAGATCATCGTTTCAAGATCTATAGAATGAAGGCAAAGTGTATACAAATTTCTAAATAGCATTTTTTGTACGGTATGGACTTTGCTGACGTCGGCAAAATTTTCAAACCTTCATATCTTTTTAACTGTTCGTCAATAGCACATGATACTATACCTTTTTTCATCACTGTTTCAAAGTCTGCACATTACAGGAAACGGATAAACAAATTTCGCCCATTTTTATTGTTATATCACTGAACCTAAAACAGCATCACTGAACCTAAAACAGCCTATTTTTCCATTTTCCTTCTCTTTAAGTGGATTTTTCCACGGGTCTTACCGACTAGTAATTAATAATCCAAGGTGACGTGTGCTTATTAAGCTCAATGGGCTGAAAGATATATAATTTATGTTGCCAAAAGGATATCTTACGTCGAAGCGAAGGAATATTTTCGGCTTGGTCGATAAGAGTGAAGGATTAATAATATATATATATAATAAAGAAAGTTATTATCTGTCATCTTAGAAAAAGAAGATGCAAAAAAGAGAATTTTATATTTTTCTCTGCTTTTTTTGTATTTTTTGCAATTAAATAACCATTTCCGAATGAAAGTTTTCCCATGTTTAACTTTATGTGCAACTTGTAAAAAGGAAAAGAACAACAAGATGATTAAAAGAACACCTGGCGACTCATCACTAGATACCAGTGCAACTCTTTAGGGCAACAATTTCTAATGCTCTGGATAGCTAGTAGTAGTAGCTAATTCACACCGTGTGTCTGTCTTTGGTATGATTGATTACAATTGACACAAGTCAAAAAGGATTTGTTGGGTTGTACCACAAGTCGAGTTTCAAAGACCAGCCATGAAGTAATTTGTAATGTAAAATGTCCAGCATTATAGTGTCATGAGTATAAAAATAATATAAAAGAAATAATATATAAAACCTATAACATGTAACATATATAACATATATAACATATATAACATATATAACATATATAACATATATAACATATATAACATATATAACATATATAACATATATAACATATATAACATATATAACATATATAACATATATAACATATATAACATATATAACATATATAACATATATAACATATATAACATATATAACGTATATAACATATATAACATATATAACATATATAACATATATAACATATATAACATATATAACATATATAACATATATAACGTATATAACATATATAACATATATAACGTATATAACATATATAACATATATAACATATATAACATATATAACATATATAACATATATAACATATATAACATATATAACATATATAACATATATAACATATATAACATATATAACATATATAACATATATAACATATATAACATATATAACATATATAACATATATAACGTATATAACATATATAACATATATAACATATATAACATATATAACATATACAAAATATATAACATATATAACATATATAACATATATAACGTATATAACATATATAACATATATAACATATATAACATATATAACATATATAAAATATATAACATATATAACATATATAACATATATAACGTATATAACATATATATTTAAGATTTATTTTGTAAACAAATATTAAAAGGTAGGTTACACATATTTTACAAAAAGTGTTTCAGTGTTAATTTTTAGTACCATCTTTGGTATAAGGTTTGTTGAAAGAACACTGACTTTGTCTGGGTGTATCTAAAGAAAAAAGAACATGTTTTTTTGCATTGCAATTCCAAAATAAGGCTTAAGGATAATAGACCAATAAAGTACTTTTCCAATTTTAACGTCGGTTTTTTTTTTAATTAATATGTTCAATCGTTGCGGTGTGTTGTTTGTTTGTTCTCGATGACACACAATCCGTGCAGCAACTCATCAAAATTTATAATAATAATAATAAAAAAATACTGTTAGTTAGCTAGTAAGTAGCTACCATCGTTGCCAAAAAGTAGTTCAGACAAATTCAAGAACTGACCATTAGTGGCAGAAAAGGCATCAAATACAGAATCACGGATCTTTTTATCCCCTCCCATTTACAAAATGTTGGAGAGTCATAGTAGCAACCTGTATTTAAAAAACCTGAGCGTAGCATTGTCTAAGGGGTGCGGGGTGAATGCGTGTGAATGTGTGTGAATAATTTGAATTTTCCGAAGTGTCTCAACACTTTTGGCAAAGATTGTAGCTAGCTACTTGAAGAGGATTAATTAATGTTAGATCAAATCTTGCAAGAATAATTTTTCCAGGACCTCTTTCAAAATAATTCTCAAAAAAATTTTGCAACCAATTCACAAAAATAAATTCAGCCAAATCAGAAAAAAATACTTTTTCCTCAAGGAAATTTCTCCTAAAAATATGCAAGCACAAAAAAATTTTTAATAGCGAATTCATAACCATAACTCCCACAAATATGTATGTTTATTTCTGGAGAACGAAAAATTAATCCTGCAAAACATAAAATATATTGCAATAAATCTGCAAAAATAAATCTAGCAAAACCTATCTATTAGTTATTAGTGCACATTTCAACACAATGTCAATTATGGTTATTGTGTAGAAAGATATTGCCGGACAGGCAAAACTTCTCATCAATCAAACAGTAACTAGACGCAGTTTAGTTTTATTAATTGCACAGTACTTTTTGTGTGTTTCAACATCATAAAATGAGGTATTACAACCTTCTTATGGATACTGTTAAAAACTGAGTAAACGAGACATTCTTTTTGTATATATTTTATGCTCTGTATAGTTTTAGCAGTTGAAGTTAAAAAGTCATTAGAATAGGTCGTCTCGAATAAAACCTACACTTTACCACTTTATTCAAATGAATGCTGTTTAACTATTTTTTTATTACGTTTTCTTACTAAGAACCACTCAAAAATAGTTTGTTATTATAATTTTAGCTGTTAAATTAAAAAAAGGATCTATCTAGGTAATGAATAGAAATAAAGGCTTTGTTAAACTACAGGTCTTCAAAGCATTAAATTATAAAAATATTTCACGAAGCAAATGAAACCTTTGGCTTTCAAAAATGATTTTTACTAAAAATTCGCAATGGTATTTGATAAACTTCTCCAATATCAAAAGCTAAAAAATCCCTGGGGACGAGGGTGAATAAATGCGTTATTTCCTTACTACTTATTGGACCTCTGAAAGAAAAAAGTGTAGAGGATAACAAAAAGAGTTTATGTATAACGAATGTTAATAAGAGTTGAAGAAAAGAAAGAACCATGAAACGAAATTGTGTTCTGTTCTTTACTTAATACCCCTGATTAAAAACCCCTCTGGTATAAGCCTCTTCGGTTATAGGCTCCTTCGGTTACACACCACTTCTGTTATAAGACCCTAGTTATATAATATTGTGTTCGCTTCAATCTATTTACGACATATTGCATGCCTGTACTAAAGCTCCCTACTGGAATGTGTGACACACTTTACGTTCAACATCGAGTCGCACATTAACTTGTGACTTAACCCAGCTTTTCGACGCCGAGTCCCCCGGTCAATCTCTTTAATAATAGCCGTATTTTGTCTGTCTCTGCGCAGACCCCCCCCTGAGTTAGGAAGACGTGCTACGGAAACACGAATATCAAATGCGACATATTTTTATCCACTTTGTTCCGACGGGTAAATTCAAAGGACGGGCGAACCCGTGGATTTCTCCACGGGACACCGATTTCTATATTATAATACCCGTATACGTCTGTCCGTCACGCATAATGGTACTGTAAATAGCGAGACGCACGCGATGCGGTATAAAAAGGACGGGCAAACCCGTGGATTTTCCATGGGCAACCGACTAGTCTCTTTAATAATAGCCATATTTTGTCTGTGTGTCCGCGAAAGCCGCGTCTCGTAACAAAAACACGAAATTTTCAAAATGCGCACCAATACCAAATGCGATATATTTTTGTCCACTTTGTTGCAACGGGTAAATTTAAAGGACGGGCGAACCCGTGGATTTTTCTACGGGCTAACGGCTAGTCTCTATAATAATAGCTGTAATGTGTCTGTCTGTCCGCAAGAGACGCATCTTTTCACGGCCGCAAAAAATTTCTATATCTGCACGAAATGTCAATGTACTGAGTTTGTTTTGATCTCCACGTGTAGCAACTAATCACAACGCCAATCTGAAATTGTTGCGGCCTCGCCATGCCGACAAAGAAACGTGTAAAGCAAAGCCACAAAGGTCATTTTGATTTTGGAAGTTATATGATTTGTAGTTTTCTGTTTGACCTTTTTATCTTCTCAAAACTTCTTATTTTTTGTAATATTTGTCTTTTGGATGTTCTCACACGTTAACTCTGCTGATTCTAGTCTCGTATATGTACTGAATAGCCACGGGGGTTTTACAGGCCTGTTTAGCTGCGTCCAAGCAATTTCAACAAACTCTCTGCAAATTTTCCTAAGTCCGAGATTGTTGGTCAAGCTACGGCTACCAATGCAGCGCACCACAAAGGTTAAGATAAATATTTTGTCCCGTTTTGTTAGCCACGTACAAATTTTAAACCATTAATATAAAGTTTTTGGCCACGAACAGATATTTCTCAATAAGAACATCGTAACAAAAGGATGATTTATTCTTGCATATTGTGAACTCCCAATGTGAAAAGATACATTGACTGCCACAATACCTCCATGCATTTTACTCAACAGCGTTGATTCTTTTAATTCTCGGACAATATTGAATTGTTTAGAAAAAGCGGTTTCCTGCAAATACCTAATGTTTTCTATAATAAGGAAAGCACAGCAAATTTTCTGAATCTGAACAAGATCTTGGCTCTGGCCGATCCGTAGATTTTTACTTGCATGCATACATGTAACGCAACAGCTTAAATGAGAGAAAAATATTTTAGAAAGGTACAAACGGCTAAGTAGTTTCGTGTTACTTTCACTTTTCTGTGTATTTTTTCGGATTGGTTCGGGTTGATCTTTAATGTGTTTACTTTTGTGTACATGCTATAAAGTTCATCCCGAGTGATTTTCACAGAGTTGAATTTTAGCTATGAAAAAAACCATTATTAGGTTTCCATACAGTAGTTTGATAAAAAGAATAAATAAATAAATAAATAAATAAATAAATAAATAAATAAATAAATAAATAAATAAATAAATAAATAAATAAATAAATAAATAAATAAATAAATAAATAAATAAATAAATAAATAAATAAATAAATAAATAAATAAATAAATAAATAAATAAATAAATAAATAAATAAATAAATAAATAAATAAATAAATAAATAAATAAATAAATAAATAAATAAATAAATAAATAAATAAATAAATAAATAAATAAATAAATAAATAAATAAATAAATAAATAAATAAATAAATAAATAAATAAATAAATAAATAAATAAATAAATAAATAAATAAATAAATAAATAAATAAATAAATAAATAAATAAATAAATAAATAAATAAATAAATAAATAAATAAATAAATAAATAATTGTGTTTATTTCTCAAGCTCGACATTTTTCCATGTTGTTGAAGCACACATTGAAATTACATGTGTTAAGACGTTTTTCCACCGTGTTTACGTCATCTTAGGATTATTAATATTATTACAGGGAGGTGCATAAATCAACATTTTACAAAATCAGCGATTCCACACCAATTAGTCCGATGGCAATTATTTCAGAGTTAGTAAAAGTTAGTGTGATGTGATTGATAAACCAATTTGATAAAAATGAAGATAGAAAAGAACTCTATTTATTATGACCCCTGAGAAGCCGAACATCAATGTTGACAAAGATACATATACAGAAAGCATTATTACCACATTTCATAATTGAAAGAAATCATATAAGTTCTTTATAAATTGTGTACTCTCTAAGAAAAAATAACTTATGCGGACAAAGAAATTGGAAGAGGGTTTTTTACAATTCCAGTGCCGGGGAGTGTTCTACATACCCTTGAGTAAAGTTTGTCCCTGGTTATCTTTTACTCTGATCACGCGTAGCTTATGTCTCGGTTGTCTCTATTTATAAAGAGAAGAGATATACAAAATAATAACAGCTCGCCTTTGTGATGATGTCTTTGAAAAGATTTTCTGACATTCAGCTGGAGTCGTGTAGGGTCCTGAATTCTAGTTTAATATTATAGAATAAGTAATAAAGTTACTGTTGTGCTCAGTGTTAAGAGTCTGACGATGTATCTAACCGTGAACGTTAGAAAGATATACCACCTATTTAAAACATAAGCGAACTGTGTCTGCAGATGAATAATAATAATAATCAAATTAATCTTAGGTCCCATCAAAGCGATGATATCTCATTGCTTTCATTTTTTGAGGCAATGAATTATTGATTCGATGTATATCAAATATTTTTTATATTTATTTAAGCAACTAGTCGTTAGCCCGTGGAAAATCCACGGGCTCGCCCGTCCTTTTTATACCGCATTGCGTGCTTCTCGTTATTGCGCAGCTAAGCTCCCATTTTGCGTGACAGACAGACAGACAGACAGACAGACAGACAGACAGACAGACAGACAGACAGACAGACAGACAGACAGACAGACAGACAGACAGACAGACAGACAGACAGACAGACAGACAGACAGACAGACAGACAGACAGACAGACAGACAGACAGACAGACAGACAGACAGACAGACAGACAGACAGACAGACAGACAGACAGACAGACAGACAGACAGACAGACAGACAGACAGACAGACAGACAGACAGACAGACAGACAGACAGACAGACAGACAGACAGACAGACAGACAGACAGACAGACAGACAGACAGACAGACAGACAGACAGACAGACAGACAGACAGACAGACAGACAGACAGACAGACAGACAGACAGACAGACAGACAGACAGACAGACAGACAGACAGACAGACAGACAGACAGACAGACAGACAGACAGACAGACAGACAGACAGACAGACAGACAGACAGACAGACAGACAGACAGACAGTCAGTCAGACAGACAGACAGACAGACAGACAGACAGACAGACAGACAGACAGACAGACAGACAGACAGACAGACAGACAGACAGACAGACAGACAGACAGACAGACAGACAGACAGACAGACAGACAGACAGACAGACAGACAGACAGACAGACAGACAGACAGACAGACAGACAGACAGACAGACAGACAGACAGACAGACAGACAGACAGACAGACAGACAGACAGACAGACAGACAGACAGACAGACAGACAGACAGACAGACAGACAGACAGACAGACAGACAGACAGACAGACAGACA
The DNA here is from genome assembly GCF_029227915.1 of Hydractinia symbiolongicarpus. Classification (NCBI taxonomy): domain Eukaryota; kingdom Metazoa; phylum Cnidaria; class Hydrozoa; order Anthoathecata; family Hydractiniidae; genus Hydractinia; species Hydractinia symbiolongicarpus. Next base: position 1,438,495 of record NC_079878.1, read on the forward strand.
GACAGACAGACAGACAGACAGACAGACAGACAGACAGACAGACAGACAGACAGACAGACAGACAGACAGACAGACAGACAGACAGACAGACAGACAGACAGACAGACAGACAGACAGACAGACAGACAGACAGACAGACAGACAGACAGACAGACAGACAGACAGACAGACAGACAGACAGACAGACAGACAGACAGACAGACAGACAGACTTTGATTTGCCTATCCACATCCGCCATTATTTCTTTTGCGTGCATTTCTATTTGTCACGTGATTAAATTAAATATGATTTTAGCTTAGACGGCAAACAATAGCCGCGAACAATGGGTTTCCAGACTAGGGTTTTTTCTATTGATTATACTTTATGTTGTTGGGATGGTAGGCGATGGGAAAAAAAGATGAAAAAGAATGATGAACTTTTTAATTTTCATCGCGATAAAAAGCGATGAGAGATCATTGCCCACGTGGAGCAAGCTTTAATGAAAACAAGAAGCCGCTCGGCATTTAAACTGGAAGATATCGGCTATTATATAAAAGAAAATGAAACATTTCTTAAAATGCAAAGAGAAACGGTTTTTAGAAATTGAACGGAGGGATATTTTAGAAATCCACAGACAGAAACGTAATGCTTTACGGTTTGTGCATGCTAGCTAGGTACTAGAAATTTCACCAGTTTATCAATAAAATCAAGCGATTAATACATATTTCATGCTTTTTCTTACTATAATTATGCCAAAACATGCAGTTAATTTGGTAAGGTTAACAAGAAACCCACAAGTTGATAGCATAATAAGTGCTTTGAAATTATGCGTAGCATCACAACCTTTGAAATATCGTGGTCTCACCTGCTTAACTAAACTTAGACGTTCAACAATACTAATCTTTCAAAAAATGCGTTAATGTCGCAAGATGAAAATACTAATCGCGAGAAAGTAGCCAAATTTTTCTTATATTTTTTTCTTGTTTGGCAACTTTTACTTTCTGAGTTCAACACATGACCGCACTAAATTGTTGAAAATGCGAAAGAACTAAAACATAAACTTATGTGGATAATTCTGCAAATAGGAACCTCGGAAGAGTGGGTATGACTTTGGGTAGTGCGCCTGTGTCAAGATCTTCAGCAATCGAGGTTTGCATACACAAAGCAGGGCTTCTTCCAAACTTATGTGGACACTTCTGCACATAAAAACCTTGGAAGAGTGGGTATGCCTTTGGGTAGTGCAGCCGTATCAAGATCTTCAGATATTCGATGTTCACATAAACAAAGCAGGGCTCTTCCAAAACCTATGTGGATAATTCTGCAAATCACTGACAACACATCGAACCGACGGTTATATAGAGTTGAAAGTCCACTTGGGTCAGCGCCAGTTAAATCTTTTCATGCTTAAAGTCTTACGTTGACAATTCGTTAAACAGAAAGTTTCTAGATCTTCCGACAGTCGAGATTCACATAAACAAAGCAGGCCTTCTTCTGAAACCTATGTGGATAATTCTGCACGCAAGTCAAAATCTAGAATTTCATCAAAAGACACTATTTCAACATCTCTGTCACGAAATTATGCTGACAACACATCGAACTGACGGTTAAATAAAGTTGAAAGTCCACTTGGGCCAGCGCCAGTTAAATCTTATCACGGTTCAAAGTCTTATATTGACAATTCGGTAAACAGAAATTTAAACAGGATTGGTATGCTGGTAGGTAGTAAGCCAGTTTCAAAAACGTCAACGGCTAAAAGAAAACAACAAGAAGACCCTAAATATCGTTCATGTGATTCATCTAAAACACTATACCAGAGTGTAGAAAATCTTGAGGAAGATCAATTACTTTTTTTGGTTCCATCCAAACGTACCGAAAATAAGACAAGGTGTCATAAATTTGACATCTGTAAGAACTACTTCATATCATATGATACGGTTAGGTGCAAGAATACTGGCAAAGTGTATAGCGTTAAAGGCAACTTGTCTTGTCAAAGTCGCAACGTTGTTTACATAATTTCCTGCAAAAAATGTGGAGATCAGTATGTTGGATCGGCCATTAACTTTAAGAATAGGTTTAGGCTCCATAAAAGTGATATCAAAACTAAAAAATATTGGTGTGGTACTGCTAGACATTTTAATAACAAATGTTCTCACAGTAACACTGGCAACATGAGCTTTGCACCCACACAGAAGGTATGAATAAACTTAAAGATATTTATTGTAGTAAAAGAAAAGGTTATAGGAAAAAGCGATTATATATATCTGTTTAAGTATATTTAAGTCATCATTTATATAACTGTTTCTGATTAAGTTAGCTATAGCGACTGTATTTTTACGGATTACTTTAGTAATACTGCTTAGCTGAAGTTAAGATAAAAGATTACATATTTTTTGTAATAGTATTTATATTATCTTCATAAAATCACCTCTAAGTCATTTGAAGTGGCTAAATTCTGAAAGTTAAATTTTGCGCTAATTTACCTTTACGTCATATAATATTCAAGTTAATGATATAATTAATTATTGCAACTCTTACCCACGGTTATACACACAAAAATGACCACTTCGGTTAGAACAAATGTAGTTATTCATGTCAACCTGATCAGACGTTGAAGGAGGGTGATCAAGTGCACATGATAAATCTGTTATTAATTAATTTACTCGCTTCTCCTTCATCCAAACTTTGTTTGTAAATAACCTTTAGCTTTTTTTTAGAAGCTTGATTTCATCTTGATAGATAAAAAGTGAAAAAGTGAAAACAAATCGTCTGCAATTTATTCAAACCTTAATAAAAGATAAGTATGTCGTACCAGATTTGCCTACTGGAATTGGCAAGTCGATTTTTTATGTACTGGCTGGTCTGTTATAAAAAAAGATGGTAAATAATGCTTAGTCATGAGCCCTCTACCTTCTGTTATTTGAGTACTAGCCGGGAGACCTGATTTGGCGATAACTGTAATATACCCCACGCACGCCATCAACCTTGTCCCCAGAGTCTTGTGACCCCTGCAGCTAGAGTAGGGGATGAATTAAAGTACAGTTGCACTCTTCGACGGTCAAACACCTATTAAAAAACGCTGCTTTTAGACCCCTAAAAAATCTGTGACGTCACAGATTTCATCATGCCTCAAATGAGTAAACAAGTCACGTGACATCATGACGGCACTCGACAAAACTGCCGACATCAACAAATCCGCAAATCTGTTTAATTAGGGAAATTCCCTACTCAAATTGCGACCGCTGTTAGTTGAAGTCTGAATGTACCTATAATAAAGAGAAATGAGTTGGTTCAAGAATGCAATTAGTAAATTATATAGCGCTGTCTCAGCGCCAGTAGCAGCAACTCGCGATGCTCTTGCGGATCGCCTGAAGAGTGTACGAGACACTGTTAGGCATTATTATAACAGGGCGAGGGTGCAAATTGCTGGAAGGGCAACGCTGCACGATGAAATCGAAGCCGAAGCACGAGAGGACTTTTACGATGCTGGAGACATACAAGACGAATACAGCGGAGTCGAAGACATCAAGCACATGTTCCCACAAGAGAAAAACCGATCCGAAAGCGTCGAAGACATTCAGCACATTTTTGACGAAAATGACACACAGATGTTGAAAGACGGAAATCGTGTCAAGACATGGCGGTTCAACAGGAACCTTAATCAGCCACTGACGGAGGCCATCATGCGAAAAATTACGCCCTACATAGACATGAGAGTCAAGGTAGTCTACAGTTTTGCTTGCACCATCTACGAAGTAGGAGGTGGCACGGGTCCGTATCACAAGACCAAGGGAAGCGAAGGATTGCTTACGAGCCTAGCTGACATCAAGGCCTTTGTCGAAAAATGTGAAATGCAGCGATTAGATCTAGGAGATCATGAGTTTTGGGGGAAGGCGTACTTGCCACCAGAAAGAACAATCGAGACCCCAGGATCGTACGAAGGGAAAATAGTCTTCAACCATGTGCAGATCAAGATCATCTCCACAAGGGAGCCCCTGTTAGGCTGTGGACCATTGCCAGACTGGTTGCGAAAGAAGAGGTGCATCTACAGCTTTGACAAAGAAGATGAAAGAACCGACAAATTGTGCTTTTGGCGATGCCTAGCCGTTCACTACCGGGTAGAGCAAAAGCAGCGTGAAAAGCATATCACGCAAGAAGCTCTCGCACTAGCACGCGAGTACTACGAGAATCCCCAACTAAAGAGGGAAGATGTACGTGCTACGAAGCTAGTTGACTTTGAGGGCATAGCGAAGGGCTTCAATATTAACATCAGAGTCTTTGAACCCAAGACCGACTCTAAAAAGGCACCCTGGAGACTCGTGTACGGTCAGAATCAATACAAAAAAGATTTAGACACGATCAACCTCGGCATGTTGGATGGACACTGTTTTTACATTAAAAAGATAGATGTTTTAACGCAACACTGGAAGTGCATGGTCTGCAAACAGCGATTCACGCAAGTCTGTCATCTCGCAAGGCACACAAAGAAAGAGTGCGAGGGAAAAAAGCCGACTATCATCTGCAAAAGCAAGAAGGTCAAGCGCATGCCTAGCAAGTCAGAGAAGGTCTTTTACGGTGAGGGCTTTAGCTATGACGCTTGTAAATGGCTCGAGCACATGTCGAGGGAAACTGGAAGGCACATACATCACGCGCTGTGTGGGCATGGAGGAGAGCGTGTAATACGAAATAGTTTTGGGAACGAGGTCTACAAGGTAGACGGCTATGAGCCAGAGACTGAGACAGTCTATGAGTACCACGGTTGCAAGTGGCACGGATGCCCCTGCCAAGGAACAGACACGAACAAAAATCGATATATTGCCACCAAGTCAAAGGAGGAAGGCATCCGAAAACTTGACTACAACCTCTTGACAGTGTGGGAGTGTGAGAACCCACCCAAAGCCAAGAGGTACTTTAAGAAAGAATTTCGACCCTATCCTCACTACATCGTGTTTGATTTCGAGGCCCTCATGCTCCCTCTGAATCAGCGGCAAACAGCAGACCTGACGTATATATCGGAGCATGTGCCAGTCAGCGTCGGCATTCACGATAGTCTGAACAGATATCCAATGTTCTTGGAGCACGATGATCCAAGGATCTTGGTTGAACGATTTGTGGAGCACCTCAAAAAGATACACACCCACATCGTGTATGAAGTGGAGAGAATGTACCCGAGACCCGATGATTTTGACATGCTTTCGGACAAGACTCAGAATGCATGGGACGCGTGGGTAAACCAAGTGCCTGTGATCGGCTTCAACAGTGGCAAGTATGACCTGAATATGATCAAGCGGTACTTTGTCGATCAAATTGCCAAAGACAATGAAAAAAAGATCAACGTGGCGAAGAAAGACAACAACTACATGTTCTTTACAACCTCGAGGTTCAAATTTCTCGATATCAAAAATTTTCTCTCTCCTGTTATGAGCTAAGACCAATGGTGCAAGTCTCTGGATTGCAAGCTCGAAAAGCTGGTGTTCCCATACGAGTGGCTGACGAGCTATGATAAGTTAACCCACGTCGGACCCGTGGAGCACGAGAACTTCTATAACAGTCTTATTGGGAAAAACACCCTCTCTCTTGATGAGTACGAAACATTCCGTGCAGAGTTTTACAAGCGAGGCTGCGTCACCATGATGGACTGGTTGCGTGAGTACAATCTAGCCGACGTGGAACCTTTCATCGAAGCCGTGGACAAGACAAGGTTGCAGTACTACGACGACGAGATAGTCATTTTGAAAGACGCGGTAAGTATTCCAGGCGTATCGATGCGCTACGTCTTGAACAAGTCTCTACGACTGAACCCAAAGCTAGTGCTCTACGCTCCGGGGGAGCCGTGCAAACACAAGTGCAAAGACTCTTGCCTCAACAGCAAATGCAAGGCGTGCAAAAAGGTGCAAAAGGCTTGCACTGAGTGCACGAAGAATGAGGCGTATGAACTGCTTCAAACGGGCATGGTGGGAGGGCCTGCCATCGTGTTCTGTAGGTACCACGAGAGAGACGTGACGGGTATCAGATCCCACATCTACCAGGAGCCACGGCAGTGCAAGACCATTCTAGGGTACGACGCGAACCTACTGTACCCGAGTACGTTGATGAACTACTTTCCATGCGGTAAAGAGAAGCTGCTCAAGATCAAACCACCCACGGCTGAGCACAACATCAGACTATTAATAGAAGGTATGCAAAATGGATCCCTCTTTGGTTTTGCGCAGGTCGACATCGAAGTGCCGAAGGAGCTGTATGACAAATTCAGCGAGATGGCTCCGCTATTTGTGGTCAAGGAGATACCCGACGATCAAATCCCCGAGCACATGCACGAGTACCTAAAAGCAACAGGGCGCAAACGTATTTCAGGCACACGTAAGCTCCTAGGGTTGATGAAAGCTGAAAAGATCTTGCTGTTCACAACCTTGCTCGAGGAGTACCTTGACCAGGGCCTTAAGGTGACGGCGTTTTACCAGTTCCTCGAGTATGAACGAGGTAAACCGTTTGCGTGGAGGGTTTCGTTAATGCGTAGTACAAGCACGACATTATGTATAGAGTATAAAGACCAAGTACGCTAAGCCTGCAAGGCAGGACAGCACTGAAAAACACCTCAGATATGGTGAACCAAAGACTCTGAGTGGTATACTCACAGAATCAAAAACCCTCTGGGTTCAAACAAAAATAACAAAAACCTAGAGGGTTCCCTTGCGAGGGTTTTGTTTTGAAAAATAAAAATGATGAACGACATAGGCCTCACTGTAGCAATAATTCTTCCGTACGTCTTGATCGTGTTCTGCTTTTTGCGTTATAGAAGGCTTCTAATAAAGATGAGTGAGATTACAGCTATATTTGATGTTGTAGACATGGAAGCCTTTCAACCCAAAGAAAAACCTATCGACAAACGTCAAGCCCTGAAGGATGCTATACGCAAAGGCAAACAGCATTTCTTACCGAACAAATGTACCGAAGGATTTGTCGACAAAGCTCCAGATGAGGTGATCGAAAAAGCGTACGCCGATTATGTTCAACGAGAGCTCGACGATAAGGGAGAAAAGACCGCCAAGGCACTATCTTCACATGCGATTAGCATGTACGCGAAGGCCATAGGTAATGTTGTTCAACTCGATAGTGCGGAGGGTCTGAAAAAAGACATCGAGGAAGATCCGATTATCAAGGACTCCATGGAAGATTTGGGGATCCTTGTGTACTCTGCCTTTGGAAAATTTCTAGCGCCACTCTTGGTTGCTGCTCATACCATTAATCACACTTTAGCTCATGTGTCCAGGACAGATGAAAAGCGAGATGACGAACAGCAAGAAAAAGATGGGAAACAGTCTTTCGAAGTTTCATATGAGGAATCGTGAAAATATTAATCGTATAAGCAAGGGGGAAATGGGCAGAATAAAAGCACGGTGCACAGATTGGTGCAGCATTTACGGTGACTCCCACTCACGCGGTTGGGTAATCCTGACACCAGAAGCTGATCGCTTTTCACCACAGGCGTGTAATTTAGTGAGGACTTCGTATAAGAACGCGATAAGATACGCTGGCAGCAACGGTTTGAAGGCCTCCAGATGTATGATCAAGATCTAGCCGTCTTGATGTAAAAAAAAGAAATGGGGAGCAGTCAGATATTTAACAAAATGGAAAAATTAAAAAGGCAGCATTGGATGGCAGACGAAGACGAGTACCAGAATGTTCTAAATAAAACTGCGACGCTAGCCGAACTCTCGCAAAAGCGGAAAAACCACGCATACGTAGAGGAATTTCTAAAAGGGTGGGAAGCCCTGTTTGCGTACGGAACCTACACATCGGAAGGAGAGGTAGACTCCAACTTTTCAGCATCTGAGACTTGGAACCTGATGCAAGATCCTGAAGACGCACATCTTGACGGCAAGACGAAAAATTTCAAAAGGCAGATGATAAACTTTATGCGCGCTCTAAAATGGATGCAGTGCTGCGGACGTCTCACGCCTGACAAAATCCAAGCTATCCATGAGATCATGATGCGCGGAGAAAAACACAGGGGCGGCAAACCCGTGCTGACAGGGAAATACTGGACGACTAACGTTGGTTTTCACGAATTTGCCCCTGTTTCTGCAATCCCAAGGTTAGTGACAGACGCCCTGGATCGATACTACTCTACAGAGACTGACGATCCGATATGGAACGCGATGGGGGTTGTTTATGAACTTGATTAATATCCATCCATTCGAAGATGGGAACGGGAGGTTGTGTAGGCTCGTTATTTCTCACGTACTTACGGAGAGTGGGTTGAGCCTCTTTCCCGTTTTACTTAGTTCGTTCCACAAACTCGACAGGCGCCATTACATTCAGGCTGTTAAAAGGTTTGAAGAGAGACCATCGCTACTCTACACGATGGTCTGCAAGTCTTTGGTGAAGGTATGGGATAATTTTGAGCAAAACTTGGCTCTACTAGAAAAGTCAAAAATTCACTGATTCGTCAGAAAAGCCAGCGCTCACTACAAGGAAATTTTGTAACGCTCAAAACTTTACAAAACTAGTAACCCAAACGTGCCTTCGGTCGTTTAAAACACTATTTTTCCAACCCATGTTGGCCAAGTCTCCAACTAAATGAATGAGTGAAGAACAATCTAAACAAGTCATAACCAAGAAGAATGAGGGTCGTGTTGCTGCTGGCAAGAGACTTGCTGAATGGAATCGCAAGAACAAGGCTGACTTACAGAAGAACTTGGGCAAAAGTACTTCGCAAGAGGGTCAGGAACCTGTCGCAGATCCTCACAAGTTCCCGGACAGTGTATATCTATATCGCGCTGGAGGTCTCGCTGCCGTATTTGCCGTTTGCGTGGCATTCTATTACATACGTAAGAAGCCTGCTGAAACCCCAGAGCCTAGCGTCTCCACAGGTGCGCCCGTGCTCCTGCGGAGCCGCCAGGCGATGTCAGCGGAAGGGCCGTCTCAACCCACGCAACGCGAAGAGCGTCATATCGACATTTTCAAGATGAAATAGGATATAATAAATGAGCTCTAACGTGACACCCCAGGAGAAAGAAATTATCGACATGATCTATAAAACAGTCGTGGACCTAGGTTTTACGTTCACTTACGCCATAACCGGGAAGAAATTTATGGGAATCTCTAGCCCCAGCACCAAGATGGATACCAGCGACGTGCTGAAGATGTTTGCTTACTTTTCAGCGGGTCGAGGTTCGCGGGAATTTGTGGTAGCAAAGGGGTGGATTCCGGCATCTATCGTACCAAAGCCTAAGTAAGTCTACAAGGTTTATGTCTGCCCAGGGCAAACACAAAGCGCTGCAATACCCTCAGAATAAAATGACTCTAGACATTGTCAAAGACCCGCATACAGCAATCTTTACTGGACCGACAAGCTGTGGCAAGACGCAGCGTGTCCTGGATTTGGTTGAGAACGAGTATAGGCAGCATTTTGACAACATTGTCATTCTCTGCCCTACAATCTGCTGGAACAAGACCTATCTCGAGAGGTCCTCGCTGTGGAAAGATGACTACGTGTTTCAGGTGGACCCCAAGGAGCAGCTGTTCGAGTGGATACAAAAACTATCGTCATTGCTGGCGGGCGAAGACACGTTGTTTATCGTTGACGATATGATAGCCGACGAGAGTCTCGACAAAAAGCGACAGCCCTTGCTTGAGCTTGCCATCAGTGGTAGACATCGCAAACACAGCCTCTGGCTACTCACTCAAAGCTACACGGCCATCCCGAAGAACCTCAGACGACAGAAGAAGCAGCTATTCATGTGGTACCCCTTGGAAAGGAGCGATATGAAAATGGTAGAAGAAGAGACCAATATGATCAACGACTGGGAGACTATCAAGGCTGAGCTGAAAAAGTCCAAGCACGCTTGCCTTTGGATCAGACTTGAGCACCCCAGGACTTGGAAAATTTTTTGAGTGATGAGTTCTGTCCCAAACAACCTGGTTGGAATTATTCCAAAACTACAAGATGAAAAATATTGAGACTAAGATAAATCATCTTTTCAGATCCCTTCCAGCCCGTTTTAAACAAACCCGCAAGCAGCTCGGGAATAACAACGGCAATCCCCACGATATCTTCATCTCTCTCGAGGGACTCAAGTGGATGGAAAGCAATACAAGAGACCCCGATATTCGAGGTAGACTGCGAGCACTTATAGATGCATATAGCACGACGGCTTCGTCCCATTAGATGGTGCCCTGGGGACGAGGTAAGTATTAATGTGAGCCACAGGTTCACATTAACTAACCACAGCACATGTTGTTTCAAAATCACGAGCACCGTCCATGCAACATGATCCCGGGAATTCCAAAAAAACTCACAAGCAAAATGTCTCTTGTAACAGTTGATTACTTTGAAGGAAAGCAAGTCCGATCATTCTTTGTTCAGGATAAAGGTCAATGCATCGTAGCCTCCGATGTTTGGAGAGCTGCGGGCGGCGGGAGCGGGAAGCGGGAAGCGGGAGTAAAAGCCCTTCAGAGACTTGTTCCCAACAAGTACAAAATACGGCTTGGCGACGCTTTTACTGACCTCCAAGGTGTGGACAGATCTGTCCACACGCAGCCAAACACAGTTTTGCTGACAGAGCCAGGCCTTTATTGCTTCCTTTTGAGGTGTGGCAGACCTGAGGCAGAACCATTTTTGGCTTGGGTTGTAGAGGAAGTGCTGCCCCAGGAAATGCGAAGGCTTGCTGCAACCATCGAAGAGCAGCGCCAGAGCTTGGCGCTCCTTGAAGATGACCTCGAAGAAAAAGATATAGCCCTGGCGCTCCTTGACGAAGATCTTGAAGACAAGGATCGTCAAATTCTTACCCTAGAGGAAGACGTTGACGACTTAGATCGAACGATAGCCGTACAAGAGCAAGAAATTGAAGAACTACATAAGCGAGCCGTTCCTCACCTTGAAGACCCTAGAAAAGATAACGGGATGGTTATAATCCAAAAGAATAACAACGATGAATATCCGTATGTCGCTATATGTGGGCAACAAGGCTATGTAGCGCAAAAGATTCGCAACAAGTTAAAAGATCATCCCAACGGTTAACTCGTCGTTCTTGCAGAAACTCCAAATGCCATTGTACATTACAACTGGCTCCGAGAGCGTGGATGCATCAAAGTAAATCCCGAACGTCCAAGGCACTTTCGATTAGGTCGTAATTATACACATCAAAAATTGATGGAGCTTGCCGAGATCTAGGATTATTTTTGCAACCCGTGTCAGCGGAAGGGCGAAGCCCGTCTTGATAGATTGCAAAAACTACGCAAAGTTTACCACTCCTTAACATGCTCGGGAGGTACTTGAACATCTTCCGGAATTTCCATGAGTTCTTCTGAAACAAAGCTCCGCTCTGGTCCGTCTTGCAAGTAATATAGCACACGGTTGTTTGGTTGCTGCTCGATGCGATCCAACCTATACGTCTTTTTGCTCCACCAAGCGTCCGTTGCACGTCTTTTCGCATCACCATGCTCTTCTCCAGGCTGCAGCAGGTATAAGTAAAGACCTTCCTCAGGTAACGGCTTTTCTTGCTCCTGCGGAGACGCCAGGCGATCTGGGTGCTGCCTGTGCCTTTGCTGAGCCGCTAGGCGATCTTTCACATTAAAAACTTCATCTAGCTTGATTGCCTTGTTGGGTTTAATACCGATCATGGCAGTCTTGGTATTGTTCATGCTTTTCACGATAGTGTAAAGGTTTTTCACCCTGATGCTACTAGTCTCGTCAGTGACCAACTCTTGTGCATCCTGGGACCTGAACAGTCTCTCAGCGAGCACCTTGTTATAGGACTCGACAAAGGCTGTGAACGTATGATGATATTTGGTGGTTGCGCGCCTAATCTCGACCCCTTTGCCCTCTAGCAGTTTTGTCACATCCGACTTGAACTAACTACCGTTGTCGCACTGGAAGATCTTCGGATAACGTAAAGGTCCTGCTTTGCCTCCGGTCTTCGCGTAAATGTCCTTGATCATGTCAGCGACTTCGCTGGCTTTCTTCGTTCTCAATGGTCTAGCTACCTTGTAGCGCGAGGCTACATCGATCCCTGTAATGATATATTTGTACACGTTGCTGTAGACTTTGTCAAGAGGCATGTAGAGCAAGTCAAATTGGTGCATTTCATTAGGTTTTTTAATGGTAAAATGCGGGTAATCAATCCTTTTAGGTCCTCGAATATGTCTAAGCCATAAGAGTTGCCTAGTCAACCAGTGTACTACTTTCTTTTTAGGTAGTCCACTCTGCTCAGCGAGCAATTTAACAGCCTTGCGACCAGTCCAGAGATTTTCAGGGGTATAGTAAATACTGCTCAATTTTTCTACCTCCTTCTCTGTGGGAATATGTGCCTTCGGCATGTTTATTACATGTCGAAAACACATATAACCGCTGACACGGCCGCTAGGTGAACTTGTACACTGCAAAACCAAGAAGGGCTAGGGATCCTACGATGAACGTCAGCTCACCATCCTGTTGTTGCTTGGAAGGTGTGTAAAAATCGGATAGTTTTGGAGCTTTTTCGATCGTTGCGATATAGTCTTTCCCCATGCCTTCATCGAGCTCCTTCAAGCTCTCTCCAGCTAGCCTTTTCAGCTCTCGTTGATGGTTATACCAATCGATCTTTGCCTGCCGATCTCTTACCCACTGTTGCTAAGCTGCTTGAAGTTGTTCAATTGCCTTATCATGCCGTTTCCGTTCCTCTTCGCCATGGCCAGACAGCTTACTGAACACGAAATTTGATCCGCTAAAGGCTAATGCATTAATCGCAGCACCAGCCACAAGAACACCGATAGTTGCCATTTATTGTTTGGCCTTGTTGCATTCTTTGCACCTGGATTTCCTTTTTTGATGTTCACAAATGCCTCCGCCTCCACATTCCTTGCAGGTGGATCTCTGCCTTTCGCGAGGGCAGATTTGACTGCCTTTGCATTCTTTGCAATAGGATCTCAGCTTTTCGTGAGGGCAGATTTGACTGCCTTTGCATTCTTTGCAATAGGATCTCAGCTTTTCATGAGGGCAGATTTCACTGCCTTTGCATTCTTTGCACCTGGATTTCCTTTTTTGATGTTCACAAATGCTTCCGCCTCCACATTCCTTACACTGAGATCTTATTCTTTCGTGAGGGCAGATTTGACTGCTCTTGCACTCCTTACACCGAGATCTTATTCTTTCGTGAGGGCAGATTTCACTGCCCTTGCACTCCTTACACCGAGATCTTATTCTTTCGTGAGGGCAGATTTGACTGCCTTTGCATTGCATACACTGAGATCTTATTCTTTCGTGAGGGCAAATTTCACTGCCCTTGCACTCCTTACACTGAGATCTTTGCCTTTCGTGAGGGCAGATTTGACTGCCCTTGCACTCCTTACACCGAGATCTTATTCTTTCGTGAGGGCAGATTTGACTGCCTTTGCATTCCATACACTGAGATCTTATTCTTTCGTGAGGGCAGATTTCACTGCCCTTGCACTCCTTACACTGAGATCTTCGCTTTTCGTGAGAGCAGATTTGACTGCCCTTGCACTCCTTGCACCTGGATTTCCTTTTTTCATGTGCGCAGATTTGACTGCCCTTGCACTCCTTGCACTTGGACCTCTGCTTTTTATGCGGGCACTTTGTACGTTCCCGTGACGCCTTGTTAACATCGAGGCATTTGATGCATGTTTTTGTCGTTTGACCATTTTTCGTCACCTTGAATGCATCTAGTAAAAGGCTCCTTTTACACTTTGAACAGCTCTTGTTTTCCATATTATTTTGTATCATCCAATAGGGTAAATACAAAATTGTGATCACTTCCATTCAGTATTCCACAGAGTGAAATCTACCATCTAAGATGTTCAGCTGAGCATCCTGAAGTAGGAAAACGTAGCATTTAATATTCCCGGTTGTTCCGTCTGCCTTCTTTGTCATATGCAATGGTATACCGTCTGTAATTGCCTTCCGGAACCGTGGAGATTATGATCAGGTGATGCTCGGAAATCAACAAACAGGGCGTATCTCTTTGTGAAGAACTGCCCAATAGTCACCTCCGAATCGTGGCTACCGAATAAGTTTACGATCTGCTCGAGGTGATCTTTCGGGAGCATCGCGTGCGTGTAGAGCTCATTCGACTCACCCTCGACAGTGATCGAAATTTTTTCGATCTTTGGGTTATAAAACACCTCGTTAGCGCGCGAGTAAGCCTTAACTTTTCCAGGATCTACAAAGAGCAGTAAAACGCCTTTCAAACTTTTTGCAGGCGTATTAATTTGTAAATTGTAGCTTGTGTCAGCCTTTTTCATCGTGACAACCTCGCTACGGAGTACCCTTTCATAGGGTAGCGCAAAACGACTATACCGTGACATCATAGCGCTCGCGAGACCCTCGTTATTAACCTTGTCAAACTCTAGTGTGATATTAGAAATCTTATACGCGGCATCCGGTGGTTTAGCTGCGGTATTTCCAATAGCTGGCATACCGCCATCTTTGATAACGTCACCATGCAAAATGGATAACGAATTGCAGCCTGTCGTATAATCCTGCCTGGTAGAACGGCAAGTCTCGTGTCAATTCAAACATTTTTCCTAGAGGAATACAAAAGGTGCTGCCATAGGCTGCGACGATCGCTTTTTCCTCGTCCGTGCCTACATGATCAGTCGCTTTTACCTGTAGGGCGCGGATTGTACCGTCGTTGGGGTTGATCCCCTCTAAGATCAAGTTGTTTCCCCGATCAAACTTGGGCAACCATATGTCCTTGTAGGTAGCGAGCACCCTGTAGTCGCTAATATTTTGCACCTCGTTGCTATTCAAAGTGATACAAAGATTTTGCACCAAGGATTTACCTATATTGCTGACGATAGTGCGCTTCGTGTTTGTTCCCGTAAGTTCCAGATCGAAAAGTAGTTTGATTCTGCCTGAAAAAATTACATCGTTCTCCCCCATGTTGGGGATGTCAACATACAAGTCCTCGTTCTGATTAATCGTACTAGGCCTCCGCGTAGGGGTTGAGCTTATTTCCGAATATGTTACTCATGCTTTATTATTAGCTTATTTTCGTTTCGAATAAATGCCGGTTAATCCAATATACAAAGGAGACGACTTTACGCCAGAGGAAAACATCACAGACGAGGATGGATCTTTCAGTAAGCTTCAGCCTGATGCCAGCTCCACGCTAACACCAGATCCAGAGCAGGGTCAATCGCCTAGCGGCTCAGCACGAGACACCACGACAAGGCAGAGGGAAGAGCTACTAAAATCAAAGGTCGACGATCTTTACGAACACCTTGGTGAGGAGCTGGGGCTGCCAATCGCGAGATATTACAACGAGTTTGAGGCACGAGGAAACCAGCTTCTTTTCGATGGCATAGAGATCACGAAAAGGCATGGTGAATTGAGGAGCGTTGCCGAGATACGGAGGGGGTTAGGTACAAATCGCTTGCGAGCCATTGGGTTTACCGACTATACTACACCAAACAAAGGAAGTAAAGCAATGCCTCAGAAACTCCTTAACGAGATTGTTCACATTGAAGAGAAGGCCGATGATATCGAAATGATGCCGCTGCTCGAGAACGTCCTTGATGAAACGGAGGGCCTGATCAAAGAAACTCCCTTTGGCGCCAGCGAAGCCGTCACAGACCGTGAAAGAAGGGGGCTCAACCTCGAGCTTCAAACGCTAAGGGGTAACCTGAAGCACTTGAAAAGCAAGATGATCTTCTACG
The DNA here is from genome assembly GCF_029227915.1 of Hydractinia symbiolongicarpus. Taxonomy (NCBI): domain Eukaryota; kingdom Metazoa; phylum Cnidaria; class Hydrozoa; order Anthoathecata; family Hydractiniidae; genus Hydractinia; species Hydractinia symbiolongicarpus. Next base: position 1,454,131 of record NC_079878.1, read on the forward strand.
ACAGCGAGATCGCCAAAGCAGAAGCCAGGGTGAAAAGGCTTGGGACGAAGAAAGCTACACCTGGAGTATCAGAGGAACAGCAAACTATCTGGAACGAAGACATTGCAAAGGCTAGGGAAGATCTAGAACGACTCCAAGATCAAAAGGAAGCAGTACGAGAAGCACACGGTTTAATATCATCTGACACTCAGAGCCAACTGAAAGCAATTAAGGAAACGCTGATGAAAATCGCAGAAGGCGATAAATCTCTGACTGAAAAGCTTAGAATCTTGTTCAAGAAGCAAGGGATTACTATAGCAAGCATCGTCTCCGCTGTTGGTCTACTGATTTCCACCATCGTACTCGCAGTTACAGGTGGTGGAGGAGCGGATGCTGCAGCGGCAGGAAGCGCTGGGGAAAAGGATTTTATAAAAAAACAGCTGGAAAGACTTAGAAAATATTTGAAATACCTGGCAGGTAAGGCAGGTGCGGCGCTACCTGGGATCATTGGCACTGTAGTTTCCTTCTTTTTCAGAGTGGCTGCAAAAGTTGTCGAATATGTAGCCAAGCACCTATACATAGCGATCGCTGCCGCTGCTGCTCTTGTTGTGGCATATGTTGAGAAGAGAGGCAAACTATCGTAAATATTAGTCTAATGTGTTGATCAAAACACATTAGATCGCCTAGCGGCCGTGCTCCTGCGGAGCCGCCAGGCGATGTCAGCGGAAGGGCGAAGCCCGTCTCCGCAGGAGCACTTTTATATCTTCAACCAAATGTACGTTAGGATCGATACTACCCCCATTGTAATTAAGCCATCTTTGATCTCATCGTGTTTTTCGGCCTCTATTGCTAGCGTAGTCTGCGTCTCCACCCTGTGCTTCTCATGTTTAGGGATCACGCGGCTCACCTGTGGAGGCTTAATATCAACAATGATGTCAGCCTGCTTCGCGTTAATCTTCGGATTTATACCGATTGAAAAATAATCCTTGCTAATCAAAATTTTGTTTGTGAAATTCACAACATTTCCAATATGAAGGCTTATGTCACTTGGGATCATATAGACGCCATGAGCAACACTAAAATCCACCTTGGACCGCGCATATTTCAGCACATTTTGAAATTCGGCAATTTCCTTACCCTTATCGGTAGGTCTAATTATGACGTCCTCAAATGTCGTCAGGTACAGGCGTTGAGCATCAATTGCGCTGCCTTGGTTTCCAATGATTCCAGATCTTGCATTTGCCTGGCTTTCGAGAATTAGGTAGGCATAGAAGCGCACGCTTTGGGATAACCGTTCAATACCAATACGCGTGAGGCCCTGGGATTTTTCAATAATCCAGCGACTCCACGAGTCCTCGTCAAGATAGCTAGGGCCTGAACCAGGATAATCTTTGCGATGAAGTTGCCAACTACTGAAGATGGTTTCGTTCCTCCACTCCTGCTCACCGCCAGGTACTCCAAACTCGCGAGCCAGTTGCTGGAGTTTTTGTTTGTTGAACGGGTTGTTTAGACGTCGAAATCTAACTGAGCCCGGTAGAGAAATGTCAAGCTCCGATAGAATTTTACGGATTTGGAAATAGGCGTGAAATCGATACACGGCACGAACCATAGGCAACTCGGTGGTAAGATGCTGCATGGAAATACCGCAGGCAGATGTTGCACAGTAGGTAGAAAAATTAAGTTGAGTGGACCAGAGACTGAAGGGGTGGCTGTTCCACTCCTTCACTAGCCCGCTAGTGCCAGAATGGAATTCATAGTCGACAAAGATGTCTGGAAATTTCACCCTGAACGAGGACCCTTAAGCATCAATAACGATGTTCTGCACTGAAAGATCCTTAAGTCTCTCCAAATATCTCCCATGGTTGGGTGCATACTTTGCTTTTGGGTTGTATAAGTAAATGCTCATCTTTTCTTTAAGAATAAACATGAGACAGCTGTATGTCACGGATATAGAGAAGCCTACGATTTTTGACGATTACCTAGGGCAGGACATGAGAATTGCCCTAAAATCGATAAGTATCAGGCCCGTATGGCTGAACCTTTACAGCGAAAATGATTTTATCATTCGTAGGACAGGGCCTGATCAGACAGAAAATAGAATTGAAATTATGAACGGTCTATACAGGATAGAGGATTTGGCAACCATCGTCAATAGCCAGGCAGGGGACAAGATTAAGCTGTTTGTATTAAAAAATGGACTCTGCAGGCTTAGGGTTAGTGACGGGTATACTGTGGTAATCCATCGAAAGCTGCAGGAGCTTATGGGGCTACCCTACGACCCTGCAAAAAAGTACTTTACCAAAGGCGACTATGACAGCTTCTACAAAACTGACATGTACCAAAGATTGAGACTGGTTTGCCCCCAGCTGGATGAAGACGATTGCCTACTCGATGGGAAGAAATCAAAAATTCTTGCTTTGCTTCACACCAAAGAGTTAAACGCATGGGGAGACATGCTTACATGGAATTTTGACACTCCAATCTACCTTCCTTTGAAAGGCTCAACAGACAGACTGGAGTTCATGCTGACGGACGAGTATCATCATGAAAAAAATGTTTCGTTCGTCGGAATTACGATGCATTTACTCATAGAATAAATGGCTGATACAATGAAGCTTTACCCAACTTTGCCGCCAAGTGCGCCTGAGCCTGAAGAAAGTCAGGTATACAGACTCAAGAAGATCGAGGAGGTGGAACAGTACTTGCGTGGTGAGATCAAAGAGCGTGACAAACTCGCCAAAAAGTTCAAGATGCATGGTACGTGGGTTAGATTCACTGATCATGGATTGCTAGCTGTAAGTATTATAACTTCAGGTGTTGGAATTGGTAGTATGCTGTCCGGAATAGGTGTACCACTAGCTGTGGCGATGGGTGGTATCACGATCGCTGTAGGACTAGGGCAGGCAGGTTTACGGAATGCAGGGAAGAGGCTAGACGTTAAGTCAAAGAAGCATGAGGGCATCAGACTCTTAGCAGAGACTAAGTTGAACTCCGTTGTCGACCTCATCTCAAAGGCTGTGGAGAACGGCGTGATTAGTGATTATGAGTTCAGCCTAATCATGCAGGAGAAGCAACGCTACATGTTGCTGAAGGAGCAGATCCGACAACGAACAAGAAAGATCGTAGATTCCATCAATGATCGGGTGCGACAGCAGCTTGTCGCAAAGGGGCGTGAGGAGGCCAAGGAGGAGCTTATGAAAAAACTTCAATCTGCGCAGTATGTCAGCGATACTTAGAGTCTCCACCTGCTTATTCGTAGATCTAGTGTATTATTCAAACACTAGATCACCTACACAATCTCGATCACTTCTCCCGTATCTTGATCTATGAGCAAGTCGCCATCATGTACAACACGTCGCTGTTTTTTAGCGAGATCCCTCAAATATTGTTCAAGATTTTTCTGCCATGCAATTTTAGCACAAGGCTAGCAGTACGGTCCGTCCGTTTGTGTCGACGCATCCTTATACTTGACTTTGCGTATGGCTTCTACAAGGTCTATTCGCTTTAACATAGAGTACCCTTTGAGACCTAAGGCTTTAGCTTCTTGTCGCAGTTTATCCATTTGTTTATATGAACAGCGTCAGGCTACATTCTACATTATACATAACACTTCCACCTTTACTGTTCCACCATCAAAATTAAACGTTGCCATTTATTTTGGGTCTAACCTGCTTTGCCTCATGGACAAAAAAAGTCTCACAAGGGCAGTGGCCACCATTGTTAGTGACGTAGTCTTGGTAGCAATACCAACAAAGCACCTTCTCTCCCACGCGCAGACGTCTTTGACATCTACCACATCAATCGTGGGCATCTAGAGTTCTTTGACAGTCAGCGCAGATTTCTCGCATTTATTTTATGATCCACCAAAAATTATTCAGTTTCTTCTAGTTCTTTAATTCTCTCTACTAGAGCGTTGATTGCAATCTCGCACTCTTCTTCTTTCTCACTTTTCATCACAAGTGCGGTAGAGGTAAGGGCTAGGGCAAATCCCACACCTCCAAAAAGCGTAAAAAACATAAAATTTGCGTACCAATCTAGCGCTGTCTTTTTATCGTTGCTTGACATTTATTATACCAGCAATACGTTTGTTTTTGTCGCTATCCGCAACAATTTTGAGACTTTTTATTTCCCTTTCTATTCAAACAGATTTGCGCGTTTGTTGATGTCAGAAGTTTTGTCGAGTGCCGTCATGATGTCACGTGACTTGTTTACTCATTGAGGCATGATGAAATCTGTGACGTCACAGATTTTTTAGGGGTCTAAAAGCAGCGTTTTTTAATAAGTGTTTGACCGTCGAAGAGTGCAACTGTACTTTAATTCATCCCCTACTCTAGCTCCTGCGCCGTTATCATCAACAAGGCAAATGCCCTGGGAACGAGGTTGGCACCTCATTATAATAATTTTTCACGAGATGTCCATACAGTTATTTGCAGAAATGCTTTTTTCTCATATCAGAGATTATAATTTTAATTTTAGAAAATAGTCATTTTTGACACGTTAAATACAAACTTTTATGTCTTATAATATTTCATTATAGCTGTCAGTAAAAAAGCGTCGATGGGGAAAAACACTAAGTTTCTGCGTTGGTAATTTTTAACTTTCCTCACGAAATTTTTGGAGAGTAGCGTATAGAAATATTCCAACCCGTATTCGAATTTGAAAAAAGAAAGTATTTTTGTTCAATCAGAAGTTGTAGAAATTGCTGATAGAGCAAAAATTTTCAAAAAAGAAAAGATGGCGTTCTGTAACATTTCTACTGTAGAACCTCTGGAAAGCATAATGACTTGAATAAAGACTGAAATGCAATCAATTATTAATGATAAAATTCAATAACCATAACAGACTAACGACTTTTACACAAAAAACATCAAGCTTTGCAACCGTTTCGTCTGTTAGTGTCACACTAATCAGTAAATTAGATTTCGGAAAAAGGAAAAAATGATGCACAATAATTGCTTACCACATTCACACGGAAAGGAATAATATAATTTATTTAATGCAAAAATAAAATGGACAACAATAGACAATAGACACGTTCATTTCTTGTATTTTTAATTTCTTTGTCGTATGGACTTCCGATGGGGGTAATTGAAATCACAGGGTGCCCTAATTGGGGTAGCGTTCGGGAGGCAGTGGTGAAGGTAGCTACTTCTGATATTTAAAGCACATATATTTTGAAAATGTACATTACAAATTCAATTTTACTGTAATATAAGGCTCTTAGCGAATGTCGCATCCAGTTGTTAAAAAGAAACATTTTACGTTACGTTTTGTTTTTCAACGTAGACTAGATACCCCGTGATAATTAATTGTTTCTTGCGAAACTGAGTCGCTTTGTAAAGTCGGTCACTTTGTACGAAGATGGACAATGTTGTATGATTCCTATACGTTTGTTACCACATGCATAATACATAGGTATTAAGGTTTGACTGTACGTGATGTAATGTAGTGAAACTCTCATACAGGTATAGCCTCGCTTCTATGTTATTTAGAAATCTTAAAAATAAGTTTTTCCCCAGCATAAAAGATGCTGGGGAAAAACCCATTACGTTAAAAATAATGGTTAGCTTGTTTCTATGTTATTTTGTCATTTACAAGGACATCATAACCAAAGGATTTGGTATTATAAGAAACTTGCATGAGGAACGCCTTGTTTTCAAGTTATTACCATTTGAAAATAATCGCTAATAGAAACCATTCAGTGTGAATCTTATACGACGGTTTCCAAGTGCAAAATTGGAAGTTGGCAGCATAGTGGAGCATATAATTACCTGATGTGTAGAATAAAATTACCATTAAAAACAATAACTCAATTGAGTTACCCTATGTTTTTAATAAACCCGTTTCCGTTGCCGATATCCCGTTTACTATATGTACTATATGTAACTGTTATTGTTTTTGCCCAATAAAAAGATGGCGAGTTTTTTTTTTGGAATTCAACATTTGAATTATTATCCCACAGAAACTTTTTAATTAAACAATTGACTTTGAGTAATTGCAATTGGTGGTTGAGGTACAGACCTAGAGGGCTCATGCTTGCTAAGGGTTTGTAGCCCATCTCTTCCTCTTTCTAAAACACGGATAAATCTTTAAAAAAAACTTAGTCGTCGAGAGTTATGACGTTCGAACCGTGGGGCAGTTCTTGCCTGATTTCTATCCAGATATTTCGTCTGAGTTTTTAATGTTGAATCATCAAACTTCGGACAGTTGGCAGAATATACTGGTACAAACTTTTTATTTCAAAAAATATATTAATTCTTTGTAAGTTATGTGTATCAATAATGGTGCCTGATCATAATATACTTTATTCGCTTACTTGTTTACATACGCAAAACGTCTGATTTTATTAATTCTTGGGAAACATGTTGAATTAATTAAAAAATCGTCCCATACAAAACATAATGCTTTCATTCATTATTGGTCGATTAAATATTATTCAATAAAACACAAATTACATTACTAAACATAAAAAACAAAATAACTGGACACAAATATCAGTTCACTGAATACAAAATGAACCGATAATAATATAAAAACGATCGATGATGTCACTATCACTTTCTTCATATATAGTTGTTGTTTGCGATAGATAAAAGATTATGCTTTAAGTTTAATACTATAGACAACACTACATCAAGAAATTCAGGAAAGAACGAATATATTGTTTGTAGCAAAAGAGTTTTATAATGCCACGTGGGAGAAGTTATGTTAATAACGCTATGAACAGGAGTTTAGGAAGGGTTGGTATGGCCATGGGAAGTGCACCTGTATCTGCTGGTTCCTCAAGTGGCTACTCCAGTTTTAGTGCCAGAGCCTACGTGGATAATTCTGCAAATAGAAGCCTTGGAAGAGTGGGTATGCCTTTAGGCAGTGCACCTGTGTCAAGATCTTTTGACAGTGGAGGCTCACGTAGACAGAGCAGCTCTTCTCATAGAACATACGTGGATAATGCTCCAAATAGAAACCTTGGAAGAGTGGGCATGCCTTTGGGTAGTGCACCTGTGTCAAGATCTTCCAACAGTGGAAGCTCACATAGACAGATCGGCTCTTCTCACAGAACTTACGTGGATAATGCTCCAAATAGAAACCTTGGAAGAGTGGGCATGCCTTTGGGTAGTGCACCTGTGTCAAGATCTTCCGACAGTGGAGGCTCACATAAACAGAGCAGCTCCTCTCACAGAACTTACGTGGATAATGCTCCAAACAGAAACCTTGGAAGAGTGGGTATGCCTTTAGGTAGTGCACCTGTGTCCTCCGACAGTGGAGGCTCACATAGAAAAAGCAGCTCCAAAACTTATGTGGATAATGCTGCAAATAGAAGTCTGGGAAGAGCTGGTAAGCCCTTGGGTAGTGTACCTGTGTCAAAATCTCAAAATTCATCAAAAAACAGTGCTTCAACGTCCGTGCCACGAACATATGCAGATAACAAAATGAATCAGCTGTTAAATAGAGTAGGGAAGCCACTTGGATCAGTACCAGTTAACTCTTTTCATGCTAAAAAATCTTACGTTGACAATTCTTTAAACAGAAAATTAAACAGGGTTGGTATGCCTGTTGGTAGCAAGCCAGTTTCAAAAACGTCGATGGCTAAAAGCAATGGTGACCCACGTTCTTTGAAAAAAGTCTACGTGGACAATGCTGCTAACAGGAAATTAAATCGTGTGGGACTTCCTCTCGGAACCAAGCCTGTGTCCAGCAAAAAATCTTCTGATAATCAAGACCTAAAAATGGCCTATCATCAGCTAGCCAACAATCCGGTAGGTAAAAAGAATTTTATAAGTTTTTAAGTTTTATAAACAAAATGGTGAAAGGCACGGAAATGAAATCTCCATCATTTTATTTTACTTTTTATCATGCTTTATTAACATACACAAGCAAACACGCAGAACAATTAGAATAAAAAAACCCTATGATTTCCTGTATATTGACGTTAGCAATTTTTTTCTTCACAGCATGAAGATTTTAACGAAAATGATATCCCTTACCGGGATGATATACTTGAACTTTTGGAATTGTGTGCTTCGCGAATGGCAGCATGGGAAAATTTGTGCCAAGACCATGCGCAGGAGGATGTACCATCACTACCTAGCTTAATGGAACGTTTCCAAGGAACCAACATTCACTCAGGACATCCAGTTGAATCTTACCCAGTACACACTACCTCAGAAATTGACCCGCCTTTTCTTACAAATCAATATGTCGCCTCTTACTTTGGCCAACAGCCCATCTATCATATACGTAACGTTGCAACTGAGGAAAGACCATCTTTTACACAGTATAAAGGCACTGTTATTGACTTTAATGAAATAACATTGGAAAACAAAGTTGGACAAGGTGGCTTTGGAGAAGTCTACGCAGGAAAATGGTTGAGCAGAAGGGTAGCCATTAAGATACTGCGTGTTCAAAGAGTAAGCAAAAAACGACAAGCTCAATTTGAAGGTGAGATAAAAATTTTTAATGAGCTGTTTCATAAAAATATCGTTACATTTTATGGGGCATGTATTAAGACGCCTAATCTTTGCATGGTGATGGAGCTTATGCAAGACAGCTTGTTTGATATGCTGCATGTGAAAGAACATCAGTTCGACGAAGCACAAAAATATTTTATCGCGCAAGAAATTGCATGCGGATTATCATATCTCCATTCGCAAAATGTGGCGCATGCAGACATGAAACCTAGCAATGTCTTATTGAACACCTTCCAAGATGATATTGCTTGCGTTAAAATCACTGATTTTGGTTTATCCACGATGAAAAGCGAGAGTGAAACGTCTACAAGTGTTGGCAAACAGGTCGGAAATATTGGCACGCCAAAATATATGGCGCCAGAAATATTACGTGGTGAATTTATTGGTAGAGACGAATTAAAGTTGGTGGATATTTACTCCTTTGGTTTAATTATCTTCGAGCTATTCAGTGAAGAGATACCTTTTGAAGATCTGAATATCAACCAACTTCGAAAGCAAGTAGGAGAAGGAAGGTTTGTACCAGAGGTTGCAGATTTGAAAATAGATAGTGGAATTGTCACTATTATGGAGGAGTGCTGGTTGAGACAGCCAAATAAAAGACCATCTGCTGAGAAGTGCTACAATGTGTTGGCAACAAAAATAAATAAACTTTAACAGACTGTTGGTGTGTTATAAGTTCACAATGGTTTGTTTTTATTTATACTTGTTAAAATTTACCATGAGAAAAATTTTAAACCTTTGTGTACATTTTCATAAGAATTAATTGCTTGAAAGCTAAAGTTTAAATGAGCTTATGTTAACATGTTGGACAAAACTGTTGTAAACATTATCAACTTTATTTGCTTTTCTGGTATTTTTGGAAATTTTCACCTTTTAATATTCCTGCACAATTTTGCAGAGTGTTTTTTTTTCAGAGAATTTTTGAATTATTAGTATATTTTGATAGTTGTTCTATTGCATTCAATATTACTTAAAATTCCAATAAAAGCTATTTTGTTAAAACAAGTACAATTTTGCTTTCGCTAGGTAGGGCTGATATACTTGGGAATCCTTGACGAACTTGGGAATGTACGCTATTAGTGATAGAAACAAAATTTAAATGATGTTAGCTAAATCGTTTTGGGGTTGTCCCAGAATTCGGGTAAATACTTTGTGAGTGAATAATTTAATACTTCTAATAAATGTTTTATGTTTTTGGTAATTAATTTATTAAAAGTTATTTATTTAAAAAGTTATTGTAGAAGTTAATCCAGTGGATACAAATACGAATACAACAGGGAAACTCCCTAGTTTATGTTAAAAATTTTATAAACAGACTTATAATATTTATAGCAACCAGGCTGTAGAAGGTACGTTCTTGGGGGTTGAGTGATAAAATACAGTACATTCGTTAACACGCAAAGGACCGAAAAATTTATTCAAATTATCGCATAGAAGGCAAAAAAAGAATTCAGATATAATTTCTCAAATTTGTCTTTGCTAACGACTAGAATGTGTAAGAATTTGTTACAAATTCTTATAAAGTAATTTTACAACCAATAACGTAAAAAAAGAAAGGGTTTTTTTTTCATTACAGTTTTAAATTATGAGGGACCGAAAAACTGCTCGAATTAGCGAAATGTTCGAATTAGCGGAGTTCGAATTAAGCAGCACAAAATACAAGACTTTATTAAACCAAACTCAATGGACCGGAAAATTAGATTTGAATTAACGAATGTGTACTGTATGGTTTTATCGTGAGACGTTCTTACTTTTTTTTTACATCTTCAGCATAGAATTTTTCTTATTTTGTTTTTGTTGTTGTATATTTTATAAGTATTTTTATTTATAAGTATATAATGTATCCTGTTACGAAGCTTACCAGTAGTTAGAGAAGATGATGTAACGAATTAAAATATTTCTAAATATTTCCAATGAGAAATGAGAAAAATTTCAGCCTTTATATTGATTTTATTCTCATTTTTTAGCCATTTTCACTCATAGAGTTTAAAAAGTGTATTTTAGCTAACAGATATGTTGTTAAAAGCCCTATTAGATGATCAGCTATCCCACCAAGATACCTTTTGACGTTGCATGCTGTAAAAATCCGCACCATAAATTATAGATTTAATTAACCACGAAAGCTTTTACTTTACATATTGTTACGTTGTTTTTTATATCACTTTTATTTAGTTGCATTATTTAAGAAAATTAGCAAGTTCTGAGACGATGTGTTTTTAATGGACTAAATCTGGTTCGATGTTCATTCGATGTTAATATTTTCATTAAATTTAGATCCCGTATTGGTTATAAGTTGTGGCTCATTAAACAAGAACGTGGATCGTCTAGATATATATAAAATAAGCTTTTTGACGTTTAATGCTACAAGTCGCCATCAAGTTGATAACATTCTGGGTCACATTGTAAAGCATAGTAGAAAATTTTAAAGTTAGAGAAACGACGTTGACGTTTCAGAAGTGTTATGTCGTTGATATTAAATAAAATGTTAACACTTTTTATTTTGCTTACTTTCTTTCTTGTTCTATTAAAGGTTCTGGTTGATACCACTTACGCCTTGTTACGCCCTGTTAGCAGTCCCCTATTTTTACACTGGTATCTGTACTAAAATCTCTGGATAGGAAAAGCGAACAGCTTCTGTCACGAAATAATTTGTTTGTTTATTATTATCATCATTACCACAGCAATGAAACAAATTTCTAGTGGAAATAACCTTTTTATCGGAAATCCCATAGTACTTTTATCGTGTTTTTTATTCTACTTTGCTTTTACAGACAAAAGAAGAAGTTTTATTTTTACTCTGGTCAACCTTTGTAATCACTAATTAGACAATCTGGTTTATTTCAGTCACGGTGACGTTAATTAGGGCATATGACCACAAACTTTTTGTAAAAACTCAATCTTGTATCGAAACTTCTTTGTCGTTTTCTCATATGCGCTAACTACATATTAGAAAGCGGAAGCCCTGGGGATGGTTTTGGTAAAAATTTGTACGTATAGAAAGAGTCTACAGTTAATCACAAATATTAAAAAATTGTTTGGTTACTTCTGTAATTTAAATTGGGAAAACACAGAAAAAAAAGTAGTTGGAGGTCGTTAATAAGGGTTTGAATTGCAAAAATATTTAACCTCTCAACTATTATGGGCGCACTTTGAAGACTGTGTCGCCAGCCCTGATTTTTTTAATTTTTACTATTGCGTTGAAAAGATGAGATAAAGATAATGAAAGAAGGTATAGGGGTTGCAAAGCCAGGCTTTTGTTGAGCAGCCAGGATGTCTTAATTAAATGGTCATGGTAACATGTGGGGGATTCAGAAGGGGATATCTCACAAAAAATAAAAACTTTAGCTATCAGCAATGTTTTTTATAATCAGAAGGAACACACGAAACTTTAAAAATATTTCTGTTTACATATTTATTTTCTCAAAAAAGTAAAATTCGTTCAAAAACAAATAATTTTTAAAATACATACAATAAATACAACATTTTGTTCGGTTATTTTAGTTTGAAAACTATTAACATTTTACAGACAAAAAAATTTCAACGAACATAGAAATTTTTAAGACGAATAATAAAGGTTTCTCGTATCCTTAACTACGCCAAATTAAAATCCACATATAAGTTTTTTTGGCAACAAATGCTATCTAGAAAAAAAAAAAAACTCATTAGCCCTCTTTAATATTACTTTTTACATTCTCATTTACAGTGGTTTCAACATCTTTTACGTTCTTCCTAGACTTGTTAGCAAACCATTTTTTTTCTTTTAACTTTGATGTAGACAAAAACTTCAGCTTTGTGATGTATATGGTTAAAATAATTGCAATCAGCACAAGAAGTCCAATAACACCTGAAATTAAGAATATTAAAATTAAAGATATTTTTGGTCTATTTTATTTTGTATTACGTGATATTTATAAGGTATTTATATTTAAATAAATTTATTTGTTCCTATTATTGTGTACCTTGCTTTTGAACGCAAAGAAATAAAATGAATTAAAATAAAAGCTAAAATATTAAAATATTTAAACACACATTGTTAGAATGAAATTAAAAAATAGCATCCAGTAAGGTATGAAGCACAATAATAATCTAAACAGGTTGGCTAAAAAATCATTTAACATTTACCTCCTAAAGTGTTTACCAGCCCTTGCTGACTGTTTTGATTGTACACAAATGGTGTATTTGTCGTCATTTTCTTTTTAACCTCTTGCAAAACAACGTCATGTTCCGGCATGCATTTGTATACCCCATCACCTATGTAGCCAACTTTACATGAACACTTGTGACTACCAATCGTGTTTGTACACGAAGCATTTGGATGGCAACGGTGTAACCCAATGTAGCATTCATTTACATCTAAAGATTGATAAAGTCATTGTCCTCTTTTAATGTCTTTCCATGCTTTCATGCAATGTGAATATACTGACATTTTAATGTAGCTATTTCAACTCTACTCGCTTTTATATAATAGCTATCTAAACTTCAAAAGAATTGCTGGTGAATATCGAGACATTAGCTCTATTTTCCTTTTAGTGTAACTAAATCCCGGTCAAATATGCGAGCATTCCAGGAAAGTCAAATTTAGATGGTTTTTTTTAACATTTCCGCGGATCTGATGACGTCAATGATAAAAAAAGTTTACATCAATTTTTCTTGACCAAATTGGTATTTAAGACCTGCGTGGAAAACTTGTAGTTTCATGTGCAACGAATGTTAAAGTTACAGAGGGTGGAACGGATCAGACGCCCACCTTTACATTTTTGTCCATCTCCAAGAAAACCACGCTTACACCTGCATATATAACTACCATCTGTATTGATGCATCTTGCATTAGTATGACACATGTCTTTGATTAAACATTCATTGATATCTACACAGATAAAACACGGAATGGATTTATTGGCAAAAGATTATATCAATGAACGGAACAGAACATAAACAGTATGATATTGCAATTAGGTCATTCAATATTTTTTGGTTTAAACAACTGAAAAATTTCGCTACCGTAACATTCTCCATCAACTGCGTATCTGTAGCCAGCCTTGCAGTTGCATAAGTATGAACCCATTGTGTTGTAGCATTTCTTTTCACAGTTATGATCTTCTAAACATTCGTCAATGTCTAAAAATATTTTTCATTTGCCATTCAGTTTAGAGAAAGAAAGGTTAATTTTCCCCTAAATTAACACCAAAAAGGTTTCGTTTTTGAAAAAAGAAGCATGAAGACGTCTGCAAGACCTGAAGTTCTTTAACCCTTTATATCTCCAGACAGGTAGAAATAAAAAAACAAACAAGCGAACACAGGAGACATATTCAGCGGACTGTACGCAAAATAAGAAAACTAAATTATCGATTTACCTCTACATTCGCCATTTTGAATATGATAACCTGGTTCACACCTGCAGAAATAACTTCCGATTGTGTTAACACATTGTGCTCCAGTTGGACACTCTGATAGCTTATTATCACTACATTCGTTGATATCTATAAACATGAGAAACACGGCACAACTAATTCAGCACGTATTGGTTATGTAGTGGAAATATGTAAATACATTATTTTCTCCTTCTAAATTTACTTGTTCAGTTAAAATGTTTTTACAAAAAAAATTAAACATTGTCCAGTTAATGCTTAATTGCAATTACCAAGTAGAAAGTAATCGTGCATTTATTCTTATCCTTGTGTTCGTAATAATGTTTGCGCAATTTTTATATTATCCACAAAAAGGAGAAAAAATAGTAAAATTCCGGGTTTAAAGCTAAACGCTTTTTTTAATGTAAGCAGTAGAAATAAATTTTCGCGCGTATTACTTTTTGCGGAAAAACATTTTGCATGTAACTTCTATAGTAAATCTCATGCAATAATAGATCTTTTTGCGAATACGAATCAAAATATAAGAATAAGGCAAGCAAGTGTGAAGCACGTTCTAATGGACACTGGTATTGTATGGAATATTAAAAATTCCTTGAATACTACCACTCTTTTTCTTACCGTCACAAACAAAACCATCTCCAACAAATCCTTTCTTACATTTACAATCATAACTACCGAACGTGTTTACACAATTCGCATTTTTGCTGCATAACATTTCTATATTGGGTGCTGAGTGGACATCACATTCATTCACATCTAAATCAGAAGCAAGGAACTATGTTGAAACTGGCATCGTTTAATGCTTCATATAAAACTCTTTTTGTAGAATATTACAATTGTCTTAAAGTTAAATGCTTTTAAATTTTCAATCATTATTAGTCTAAATTTTTCTTACAAGTTTTATTTATTTATTAGGAAAATTATTATTTCTGAAAAGCAAAAATTTATCGATATCAAAATTTTAAATTTGTATTTTTGTTAATTAAGGAAGTCTTAATACAAGCACAAAATGAAAATATGTCAAGAAAAAATCGCTGACCTGTGCATTTTATCTTTCCGTAACCATAGAAACCAACATTACATTTACATTCATAATCACCGGCTGTGTTGTAACAGGTGGAATGAGCTGCACATGGATGCAACTTGACTTTGCATTCATCGGTATCTAAGTTGGAAAAGATCGTAGCTACATCCTTCTGTAAAATTATGAATTAATTTCCACGTCTAACCTACTTCACCAGATTTTATGTCACAATTTTGATTTTTTTAATGTATTAGTCAGCCTCCATGGAAATTTTGCAGGAATTGCCCATCGATACGCGCAGCCGCCATTTTGGCATACAGACAGACAGATTTATCTTTTTTTCCCTAAAGGACTTTTAAGTTACTTATCAAAGTTAAAGAACAAAGTTTGAATAAACCATGCATAACGGTGCACTTCAGAGAGGAGTTAAAGCCGAGATGTAAAGAAAATATTGCAAATGGACACTAACTACAAGGTAACCCGTAAAAAAATCCACGGTTTCGCCCTTCTTTTTTTATACCAAATTGCGTGCGTGTCGCTACTTGCGGTACCATTTTGCGAGTCACACAGAGGTATCCTGGTATTATAATATAGATGTGAGATACTCTTGCCACTTTTTTGCATCAAATACTTTAATTTTATCAACTACAAAAAATATCAATAAACATAAACTGAACCTCCTACCACAGAGTGTTTCGAAATCCCAAGGATAACCATCGCTGTAGATTCCAGGTCCAGCGCACTTCACCGTTTTTTTGTCTGGTTGATAATATTTGATCATGTTCACTTGTAGGGTTGCTTGAAATGAGTTGGACGCTTTCCGTTCAACCTGCCTGATCCAGTCCATCGAACAGTCGCATATTAACGGATTCTCTCCTATTGAACTGGGAAAAATTTATTTGTCTCAATAATTTTCCCTTTCTACAAGCATAACGTAAAAACAACCAAGGTCGTAGTAGAGACCGTAAATTTGTTTAGGGGTCATTAGAAATTAACGTGTTAGAATTAAAGAAAAAGCTAATCCCTGCAGAACTGTCCCCTGTATTAACCAGGGTTGTCAAAAACTTTGTGATACAGCCTTATTAGAACTCGTCTCTACATTATTCTTACATGTTAATTCTCCGTAAGAATTAGGCAAAGACGTCCTTCAGATAGGTTGTGTTCGTAGTATTGAAGTAAATCCCCCTAAATTCAAATCCACATATAGCAAATCCCAAATTGCAATGAACTGATGCGCATGAAGTTGGCGTGGTCACACCTTATACACTTAACACAAGAATTAATTATATTTGTTTAAGTGAGTGAGGTCTTTCACGCTCAAAACAAAGGATCGATTACGTGAGCAAAAAACAATAGAATTAACGAATCAAAAAGGGTGGTTAGTTTTGTTACCGCAGCGAAATTGTTTGAGACCCAGCGTAGCTTTTCTCGCCTCAAATATTCTTATTTCCTGGTTGTAAGAAAAAATACAATTAAATGAAAAACACATTGCTTCAACCTAAAACGAGTTACTTTGCGAAGAGGACCTTTTTTACTATACAAATTACTTGAAGTGAGGTTGCGATCACTATGGTAACACAAGGTGATCAGGATGGTGTACAAATACTTACAATTCAATCAAAGGAACGTTTTGTACAAACACTAAAGGAACGTTCGTTATTTGGTTACTGTGTAGATTTCTAAAGTAAGAAAAATAACAGTAATCGTAAGCAGTTGGCAGCTTGTTGTGCAATGAACAGAGGACTGCAAACGTAAAAACGTTGAGGGGTTATAATAATGATTTCAATTCGATTGCTTATTAATACCGAGTTGGAAGTAACCTTAAAGGAAGAGATATTAAATTTTTTCATAAATATATTGAACAGACACGCCACGTGGAAAAATTTCTTTGTTTTTCTGGCTTATATTTGTGGTAAATTTCACTGTTATACCGGAAACTTGAAGCTGTCTGAAGTAGCGACAGGCAAGATGTTTCATAGATACGTTAATGTTACTCAGTATATGAAATTCTTCAAATTCATTAGCTTTATTACAGAATTTGTTGCTAGAAACTAGCAATTGTTTTATTCTTTTTATCGCGGATAAACACTTAAGCACTACACCCTAAAAACATTTTGCTGTTACAACCACCTGACATTTATACTATGGTTTTTCCCTTACAAGAGTCGACATGTTCAGAGCTATGAAATACTTTGGAAACCAATTATTACCTTGACTTGATTAGTGCTCCAGTAATAAGTAATTGCGTTTTGGCTAACAGATCCTAAATCCGTCACTAAATATTGGAGCTTTTCACTTAATCTAAACCGCGCTTTTTCTGTTTGTGCATTAACACCAGTGGTACAAGATGCACGGATTATGTAAAACATGCACGAAATATTAACGCGGAAAAACTACACGACGGGTAAATTTCTGTAGATGTTTTGCACGGGTTAACAACTGGTACATAATCTTTTTGACAATAACAACTTATAACATGACGGAAAGGGTAAAAATAATACAAGGTGATGCATGGTTTTGCTTGTACCTTGTAAAACTTAAATCAAAAGTAGTCCAGAATTAATTCAAGGCAAACTCAACTTACAATACCAGTAAAACAGACTTTGAAAGTTCTATATAATCCAACCATGGAAAGGTTGTGAGGTTGTTGTAATCTAAATGCCTAAATAAAGGATAAAAAACTTCAAAATTTAAAAGCAATATCCTTTGGTCTTTGTGATGCCTTACAAAGAATGAAGAGAAAGAAACTGCATCAAAACACCTAGCAAAAACATTGTGTTTACTTAAAATATATGTTTGTTACCTTTACTTATAATCTTTAAATCTTCGCTCTCGTTCTTACGTGTCCAGTAAACAGAATTTATTTCAGTCTTATATAAAAAGGTAGGAAGACTTGCTCTGAATTAAAACGTGTTATATGGTTTTAGTGAGATGATAGAAATGTTGCATTTCTTGCAGTAGAAACAACTTTACTGAAATGTGACAAAAATGCTCCATCAAAGACCGTTTTATATTTGTGATGATAATTCGTGACAAATCTGTTTTATCTATTTTTTTCTTTCTTAAAAACACACTATAAAAAGCAATACTGAACCTATTAAGGAAACAAGGAAGGCGAAAAAGAAACAATACTGAGATTCTCATGTGCATTTTCCTTCGCTGGACACCGAGATTTAAGGTCTTGCATGGCATAAATATCATGGGTTCTCATAGCCGATCACTGAAGTAATGTTTAACCATTACCAGAATGTTTAACATGAAACTCAAAAGTTAGGTCACTTACAGTACCACTAATTTTGACACGTAATGAACAAAGGTTGATGGTAATTTTTCAAGTTCGTTATGCGATAAATGTCTAAATATACAAATATTAATTGTAATATCACTTGAAACGAAAACATTTTTCCCTGTTTCCGTTACAACAAACCAGAAAGTTTCGAATTTGCATACTTAAAATGAAACTTACAAACTTGTCAACTTTGGAAGTCCTGCTAACGCATGATCACCAATTGCACGCAACTTGTTGTATGATAGATCTCTAAGAGAAGAAAAAATGTGTTTACCTGATTCTGAGTTGTTGCAATATATAAAAAATATGATTAAATCTTCAGGAAATGGTACGGGAAGGGGGAGCGGTGGTTGACATGACCTACCTGAGGGTTTCTGTACTTGGTTACCCCAAGCTACACTTTAATTTTGAACTAGCTTTTTTTCCTTTAATGTTCCTTAATAACAATTTTTAAATGGCGTGACCAACAAGTGGTTAACAATCTTTATTCTGCTTCTTTTGTTAATGAAATGTGTAAATTTTAATGTACGCCCTTCTAGTCTTTTTCTGGCGTTTAAAGCCACAATAGTACGCTAAGTGGGCGTAAAGTACGCCCAAACGTGTTTTCGTATCATCTAAACTTGTAAATTGAGACTTTTGACATTTTATGTTGTTATATTGTTTCCTTTAAAAGTATTTGTCTTCTTTTAATATAACTTCTTTTTATAATTTTTCTGTGAGCGTACTCAAACAATCAATGCTGTGTGTACCAGTAATTTCTTTGTTTTCAAATGACATGTTTTCAAGAGCATTGAGAAAAACAACCAAACTGTTGAAAATCAGACTTGTACGACAATGTTGATTTCCTGTTAATAGCTTCTTTTATATTTTGTGTCCATTATTAAAATAACTCAAGTGAGTTGTACTGAGTCTTGTGACTTGTCTCGGTGTCTGCTGATATTTCCAATAGAGCGGCATCCCATTGTTCGCGGTCCCTCTATGGGTTTCACACAGATAGGGAAGCAAGGGCGCGATTAAAAGTATTTGTTTTTAGCCTACCTGTAGGCCCAACGCTTTTTAGTTTGCTTTTTTGATCGATTTTTTGATCGATCACTGGTGTTTTCGATTTTCTGAAAATAGTACGCATGCGCATTAACGACTTGCCTCCCAGAAAATGCTAACGATGCGATAGTTCCCAGTCCCCTCTTTTTATCAAAGCTGAATGACTAAGGCGAATTGGACAATCTATGAGTACGTTAGAGCTTGTTGTGATATTAGAATGTCGTTTTTTTCATGGTAATCAAAACTTCTGGCCGCATTTCCAACCTTGTTTCTAGAGCTTCTTTTTCTTTTTGACCTACTGGTGGTGCTCCAGATTCCGTCCCAATTTAAAAAAACCTAGCAAATGTTGGGGGGAGGGGGGGGGGGGGGCGAGTATGGCCGCGTTTCTTTATCCTTATCCAGCCGTCATTTTTAAAAATTATTCCTGGCTTAGCCAAGAAGACTGATTTGATCCATTTTATGCTACGTATGTTCATAAAATAATGTGCACCCTAAATGCAAAATGGTCTTTATATATCATGAATGCTTTATATGCATTACATAATAAATTTTATACTACATGCCACACGCTCTCGACGCAGCGAGTTGCCCATTTGATTTCTCCCGCAGCTTCTTGTCTTAGTTTTGCTTTTGTGCATTACTATTTTAACAAATCAACACAAACGAATCGCGTGACTATTACAAACCAATTCTGTACTTACAAATACTGAAGCGTCATTAGGTTTTTGAATAAATAGTTTTTTATGTATCCAAATAAAACATGTATTTTAAACAAGAAAAAAAGTATTCTTTGAGCAATTTTAGGCTGGTCGTGTTTTTACATATTTTGCAACACCCGACATATTGTTTAGGGCGAGGAACAAATGTTCTCAATCAGGTAACTAGACAAACAATTTTAGTTTGCTTAGGGAAAGTGGTTGGTAAGATATTAAGAGCGGGTTAATTTAACCGGCCTCGGAAAAGCTCTATAACGACCGGTATGAACAGAATTAAGGGGAATTAATTTCTGGAGGAATGCGAAATTGGCGTTGTACAAGTTAGTTTTCTGAGAACTATAAGAAGTTCGTACATAAAAAGCCTGTAATAATGGAATTGAAAAAAGTTAATTTACAAAATTTGATTCTCAAGAAATTTTAGAATTTGCTAACTTCGCAAAAAATTAGTTTTCACAAAAATTAATATCCTTAAAAGTAACCTTTCTAAGGTCCTGCTTTTCGACATAACAGAATGGTGTGTATGTACAAGAATGTAAACTATCTGAAACCTTTTGTAAAACAAAGAAAGATTTTTTCAAAAATTTAGGTAATCACAAGTTTGAACATCTATATTATAATACCCGTATACGTCTGTCTGTCTGTCACGTAAAATGGTAGAAGCACGCAATGCGGTATAAAAAGGATAGGGGAACCCGTGGATTTCCCATACATATCCCAAATATCTAAGGCAGGCTTTTATGATCAATAGCTGTCACCACATAACCAACAAATCAGTCTGTCCTCCTCTTCAGGCTAAACTTAAAACTTTTTCTTTTTAAAATGTACAATGAATCATAAGTTTGACAAGCCAAATTTTTATTCAGAAAGTACCTACTCACTAAAGCTAGCTAAATTAAGCTGTTAAAGCTTGGTTTTCATTGCGCGCTATTGCAACGATAATCTTGGTGGGGTTTGTGTTAAGCAATATTTGAAGATTTTTATAGTATCAACATGGCGTTCAAGGCCGGGTTGCCTAACTAGTCGCCATATCATTAGCTGTACTTTGTCCAAAATTATCCGAATCGCTAGCTAAGGACACACAAAATAGCAATACTGTGAATATGCACCACAGGTAATAATCTGGAATGTCTGAGATGGACAAACCCGTGAATTTTGTATGGAAAAATTATCATTTCTACAATAATAGCCGTCGTCTCTCTGTTTGTCTATCTTTTGTGGAAGCACTAAATGCGATATATAAAAGGCAGCGTGGTTTTTTCACGGGTTGAAGACTAGTATGGTAATAATAGGCGTGGTCTGTCTCTGCCTGATTCCACAGTCTAGCTACGGACACACCAAATAGGAAATATGATATAATTTTAATGGTTTTGTTGCGTCCAAGGAATTGTCGTGTGTTTAACAAAAACTCCCGGTTTTAAATAAAAAAATTTGGTACATTTTGAGAGTTAACGGGTATCATAATATATAGATACTACGAATAATAAGTTAAAGAAAAAACTACGCGAACACAAAAGATGTATGTTATTGTTCTACTTACATATACTGGAGCTTCGCGAGGCTTTTAAATGTGTTGTTGTTTAAATGCGTTAGATAGTTTCTAGAAAAATCTCTAAAAATGAAAAAATGAATTTGTACATATAACTAGGCTGAGTAGATATATTTTGGTAATGGTAAGCATTTTGTTAAATTCTGACAATAGTAAATAAATAAATGTCATTTCTTTTACCCCCATTTCCAAACAATGGTTAATTACAATTAAAGAAAAAATTAGCCTGCTTCTATTTCTATTATCCAGCATCATTTTCCATTTCAAAAATTTACATAATAATTGGACCCCCTGGTTATATCAATCCCCTTTTTCCTATACACCTTGCTTTCCAAGAACAGATTAAATAAATCCATAGTGTAGTATTTTTTTATATAATAAGTATTCTATATGATTCAATGTGTTCATGAACTTTACAAGTGTATACCGCATCAACTAGATTAAAAAAGTGACATTGAATTCAAAACTATTAGTGTTGTTGTGATGTTACGTACAAAAATCTGTTTTGAGAAGAAAAACTGATACTTCCCCATGGGCGAATTATACATGGCAATATATAAGTTATCATTACATGGCTGGAACTTTAAATTAGACCATGAAACTTGTAAATTGAAATAACATACTGGCTTGGTTTTAGTGAACAAGAAATAGTATCTTTTGTAGCTACGTAATAAATATTTTAGTTGAACAAACGTATTAAAAGGTAGAGATAATAATTACTACTTACAAAACAACCAGATTTTTGTTTTCCACAAAAACCTTTTCATCCATTACATGTATGGCATTTCTTGATAAGTTTAGAAATCGCAGTTCCTTGCAAAGATTAAATAAACTTTCAGGAAGACCTGTTAGGGTGTTGTTGCTTAGATCTACTGCTCTTAAGTTTGGTAAGCCAGAAAATTGATTAGATGTCAAGCGACGAATTTGACATCCTGACAATCGAAGATTTGTCAACGTGTTTGATTTCAACGAAAGAAAGTCAATTGTTTCCAGTATCTGATTTGTGATCATTCTATAAAAGCGTTTAAACATGAAATGATGAATAATTATGCAAGATGGTGATGTCGGCCAGGATGTCATGTTAACAAAAACAAAAAAAAACTTTCTTAAAAGGAAATTAGGAAGTCGAATATTTAACGTTGCGCATAATAAAATGAATTTCTTAACACCACCTGGTAGTTCAGCCACCCTGGTGGGATTATTTTTATTAACGTTTGTTCTAGAAGAGATTGTATCACTTATTACTATAACTAGTAGATATGGAAAGTTTTATTCCCCTTACTAAAATAAAAGTTTTTTTTTTACATTTTGTTAAAGCTGGTTAGAAAAATCTTGGAAATCATTACAGCCAGCCAGTGTCTTTGAAAAAATGATAACGTCAGCATTTAATTTCTGATGTAAGATCATTACTTCTATTTACTATGCCCGGTATCATCGTCATAGGATTTTGTCTTTCCTGAAATTCAATCCCTTCAAAAACAAGAGTCACAGCCCCCACCCCCCTCCTCCCCCTGAAAAAAATAGGGTAAATCGAAAGATTCCACTTTTCTATGCAGCACCTATCTATCTATAAATGGTTTAAGGTATTAAAATTACTTACAAAACAGATACATCACTTGGTATTTTTGGAGGCAACACCCTCCATCCCAGGTTATTGCATTTTAACAAACCAGCACCTTTAAATATCTTTCTTTCACAACTGTCATACGACTGACATATACCAACTGCAAGAAGCGCCATTTGAAAGAAGAAGGAGAAGACTTCACTATGTTGCATTGTGCAGTGTTTATTGTTATGTAACATACATCTCGTTGGTTAAATGATGTGATCTTGAAATACATGAATTGGCGTGAAAAGTTATTAATTTATCATATGATACAAACTATTTTATGACGTCAAATACTTCTCCTTGTTCCCTTTTGTTCTCTTTGCCATGCGAGGTAAACTTACAAATCAATCTCGGAGATCATATATAGACCAAGGGGTGATCAAGGCTTTAAAGCCTTGTTAAGTTAATTCCATAATACAGGTATGACTAGTATAGTCATACCTGTATTATGGAATTAATTAAGACAGGGTGCACAAAGGCGAAACTTAAGGGAAATTGCTATGTTGATGTTAGCAAAATTTTCCCCTTTTTTAGGATTGTTGAGGTCACCAAGCATCCTTAAATCCTATGTCCTCTTTGAACATCAAAAATTTGACAAACTCAAGATGCTAAGTTCAAGATATGTGAATTTGATGCAGAAATGACCAACACACATAGCTTTTAGAGATGAGTCTGGTATCCACAGTCTATGCACAAAAAACACAAACAAAAAGTTTAGACAGAGCTTTAGAATCAATTATTGAAAAAATAGTATAGCTAATATTCATTTAGAAAAACAATATTTACAGATGATTTAGCACTTGGTTTAAAGAATCAATATAAGATCAACGACAGCCTTTCTCTGACCTTTGTGGTAGACATTAACAAATTGATATAACGTAGGTGGCAGTAGCTATAAAAAACGCAGAGATAGCAGAAACTTGTTAAGAAAGTCTGACGAAGCGCTGGTAAACGTGGATAAATGCGGGATGGCCAAAGTATTTTGACAAGAGGGCACATCTATAGTTTTATGAAAAAAAAATTAATTGCAGCTCATTTACAAAATGTTGAGATGCACTTCTGTTATTGTGCCGGAGTACCTAAAACAACAAACTACTTTGTTCATTTCACTTACTTAATTATTAGTTATCACAGTGCCTGTCTGTGATTTTTCCGTTGGACTTACAGGTTATCTTGCAATATAAACCACACAGCTTAACATATTGTGACCGTTGGAAATGTTATTGTTAAAACAAGAAACCAGTACGAATAATCTATTGTTAGCTATTTTGCTTGATTGCACAATTATAATAGGTGCTTGACTTTATCCCCGAGGGCATATATTTATATATTATATTTATTATGCAGAAAAGCATGCTTTATTCTGCTTTATATTCAAGCCTTTAGCTAGTAATATGTTTATGGTGGCCCATTGCTGCCATAAAACATTAAATTTATCGTAAACGATATTGTAGAAAATAAAGAAAACATGAACTTAATTTTGTTACTATCACTGCCAGATTGTGGCAAACGGGTACGCCGGATCTCAGAGTTTCGTCCCTCGTATATATTTTCCGTATCACTCTTTTGTGCATCTGTGCTGCCTGTTAACACGAAGAAATGAAATTATTCAGCTGGGTGTCACACATAAAGCTGCGGGGCAGCCTTTTTAAATAGATATACAAAATACAGTTTATATTATAAAGAAAGGTTGAGCCACAATTAACGTGTGACACAGCGTTGAACACTCGTTAGGAGCGTTTAACAAGAGTAGTAAACTGTGCCACATATCCAGGTGGAGCGCGTTATCACAGAAATTCTCGCCCGATGATGTATAATAATGATGGTCACAACATGCTAACGTCATTAACGGGAATCAATAACCACAGAAATTCTCGCCCGATGATGTATAATAATGATGGTCACAACATGCTAACGTCATTAACGGGAATCAATAACCACAGAAATTCTCGCCCGATGATGTATAATAATGATGGTCACAACATGCTGACGTCATTAACGGGAATCAATAACCACAGAAATTCTCGCCCGATGATGTATAATAATGATGGTCACAACATGCTGACGTCATTAACGGGAATCATAACCCCGATAACTCCGTGGAGTTTTAATGGGTTCCTCTTTAATAATGTGTTTAAAAGAGTTGCGCCGCTACTTTAGTTCGGAAATTCCCCACAGAACTCGATTTTTACGGACTTTGTTTTGTTGGCACACAACTTAATTTCAGAATCACGGTAGAAGCCCCAAAAATGGAAACATGGTACAAAGGCCATTTTGGTTTTGAAGTGGTGGAAGTTTTAAGGTTCATATGCAAGAATATTTATTTTCTTTATGTACCGGTTAGTCCCGTATTCTATAGCCGTATTTTGTCTGTCTGTACGTAATGGTAGCGCCAATCTTAAATTGTTTGATCTTTCCGCGGCGCTATTTTAAAATTTTATTTGCACATGAAAATTCACGGTTTCTATGTTTTAAGAAGCGACAGACAAAATTAACATTGCGTGGTCTATTTCGTTAAAAAAGTTTAATGCTGCTTCAGATGGAAAAGCGCGACAAGTGGGTAGGAAGCCAGATTCCCTATTGTCAGCGGATTTCTTGTTACACCCTCTACTCGCATCCACTAAATCGACCATACTTACGGGTGAGTGTGTTGGCGGATTCTTCATGTTGCCACCACAGAAGGGTTGAAGAAACCCTTATTCCACACTAAGCCTGCTACTACATGCTTGCTTGAATACGAGTAATCGAATAATTTATACACTTACTCATATTGTCGCATGTCGCTGCATCATGATCTGACTGTAGTAATTAGGGCATAACGATGGAATTAAATTATTTGTTGGTGCAGCCGCTGATGAATGGTATCTGAATAAATAGCCCGGGTATTGTCTGAAGTCCTCTGAATATGTGTTTACGAACTTATTAACTGCATGTTAGTAATGCTCATAGTGGTCTAAGAGTGGCCGAAATCATCGCTTGGATACGTGTAAGCATGTGTGGAGTGGACTCTCCACTTACATCTGTCGTCATTTTATCTCCATCTCTATTGTGAGAGAAGAACTAGACTTCTCAGAGATAAATAACAGAACTTTTTGTTTTGCGAATATTAGGACTAACGCGATTTCATTTGAGGACGACATGGATTTGGATGGTGCGATACTCCTTGTAAATATGGAAGCCTCAATTGTGAATTATTTGCATATGACTGGTAAACGTGTTCTGTTAAGCTATGAGAAGAAAAAAAAATTGCTAACTAGATGATGTGATTCAAGAAGCTTAATACCTGTCTGTTTGGCGGAACCTAAAGCTCATAGCGGTCTGAGGGCGGAAGAAATGATTGCCTGGATGTGCGTAACCGCGATTGGAGTGAAACTTCTCCATACCCATCCTATCTCTATCATGGGGTAGCAAGTAAAGAATTGCTAATACAGGCTATGCACCGTCCCTTCGAGATAAGTAACCAGGCTTGCATTGAAGCAATCCGCTGTTATCCGCTTTAATGCATTTAACCTTTGATGTTTGAAAGCGTTTTCATAGAAGTTAACGTGTTGCTAACTAGCAAGTTCTTTGATAACAATCCTACCGTTCTAAATATAAATCGTAATTTGCTAAAAAAAGAATTAGATTATTAATGTAACTTGTCCTTCGTAACTAAGCACATAGTCTGATTCTTACGGCAGAATCCTTGCCGTGTACATCCGTATGCATGTAGAACATACTAATAATAGGCATGTACCATCCCGAAAGGACACAGAATTATACTTACGTCCTGGGATATGGTGTGATTAAATATGTCCCTGTGCCATCTTTATTCTTAGTGGAGAGTAATTAATTAAGTTCTTACTATTTTTACACCGTTGCTTAATAATAACTTACAGATGTAGATAATTAACACGGTGGAATAATGGCTGTTAATTATTATACTAAGCAAAAAAGTTAACGTGTAGGACGTTAAACGTTATTTAAGAGTTCAGATGAGAGCGCGACTAAAGTTTCAGGCGAGTATTTCTGTTTATACTATTTATAAAGTGCCAAAAGACAACATGACGAAACAGGAACGCATCACACTGTCTAAATTAAGAAAGGATAAAGATATTATGATCTTGCCAGCTAATGGTCATTTTAGACAAAAATGATTACCTTGATAAATGTTATGACCACATTAACAACAGTACATACGCACGCCTCAAACGAGATCCAACAGAAACTATCAAGCGTGACACAAGGAATACCTTGATACGTTTAAATAAAAACGACAGCATTGATGATAGGTTTTATTACAAGCTTAGGCTTTCAGACACTCCACCGTCTCGATTCTATGGTCTTCCTAAAATACATAAACCTGGAATTCCTATACGCCCAATCGTGTCGTGTACAGGATCGCCTTTGTATAATTTATCGAAATACCTAGCTTCCATTCTTAGCAATTACACAAAGAGTGATCACTGTAAAAACTCGAAAGAGTTTTCGGAATTTATCAGAAACATACGGATCGAGGACGACGATGGTATCATTTGACGTTACTTCACTGCACACAAATGTACCGATAAAGGACACATTATATATCATCAGGGAATTACTGCTAAATGATGATGAGTATGAGCACAAAACACACATCCCTATTGACAAACTAATGTTGTTGTTCCAAATTGTACTTACAAAAACATGGTATTTATTTGACGGTAAATTCTTTACGCAAACTGACGGTGTGGCTATGCGTGGCCCAACATCCTTTGTGGTAGCTGAAATATATATGCAGGCTCATGAGACTACAGCTTTAACAACTGCAGATCACGTTCCGAGAGTTTGGAAAAGATTTGTGGATGACGTCTTTTTAATAATAAAAAGAGCACATCTAGACGTATTTCATGAACATATCAATAATTTGCACCCGAAGATTCAATTTACAATTGAACATGAGAAGAACGGTAAGCTTCCTTTCTTAGACATTCTAGTGTCTCGCAACGGTGGTAACTTATCAGTATCAGTATACCACAAACCAACTCATACTGATCAATATCTCAACTACACATCTAATCACCAAATGTCCTGCAAAGAAAGTGTAGTGTCCTTATTACTGGACAGAGCAGTCAATGTAGTCAGTGGAGAGAATAACCGAAAGAAAGAGTTATCTCATATAAACAACGCCTTACTTGCAAATGGGTACTCGAGACAGACCATTAGAGAAAAATCATGAACAACACTGATAAGAGCAGTGACGGGGAAGATGAGGAAAATAAACCAGTAGCCACTGTATGTATGCCATATATATCAGGGACAAGTAATATACTTCATCGGGTATTGAAAGATCATAAAATAAAGCCAGTGTTTCAATCTAAAGCCACGCTACGTAGTATACTGTCGCATCCGAAAGACAAAATATGTCTAGAGAGTCAATATATTATTGTCTACGAAATCCCGTGTAAAGATTGTGATGCTGTTTATGTCGGTGAAACGAAAACGAATGTTTAAACAACGTGTGCAAGAGCGCAAAAGAGCCGTACGCAACGCAGATACAGACAAAAATGAGATTGAGAACCATAACTGGAAGAATGATCATGTTATAGACTGGGACAATAAAAAGATCATAGACCGAGAGTGTGGTTGCACAGCAAGAAAAGTAAAAGAAACTATAAATAGTACAGACAGAAATACTCATATCAATAGTATTTCCTATCAACTTCCAGAAATATGGTTACCCGCACTTCGGAAAGCGAACATTTAGGAAAGAAAGTGCAAAAAAATGGTTCCGGACAAACGTAACAAAAAAGCGAACTTTTAGAAAAAGAAACGTAATATAAGGCGAACTTTTAGAAAAAGGAAAGATTTTAATCAATTTATTGCTTCCATCTGGGTCCGTGAAAAATTTAATTACTTTTATTGCTGTAATCTGATTGGTTAATTTCGATCCTCTAATTATCTCTTCAAATAATAAATAGCCAAAGGTGATTACGATCATTGCCCGTCGATGACAGCTGTAGCTGTCGAGACGTAGCCTAGAATAAACTCGCTTATTCATGACATGATAATATTTATATTATTCAATGACGATGACTGAACAGATAGGTGGTAATATTTTTAAAATGCCATCTTTGTTGTGTTTGAATTAAATAGTCCAGAACTCCGTTTCTGGAGGCTTTCTGTCGCACCTATGCTAAAGGATTAACACTATTACCTCTTGGATGAGAAAAATCCAATAAAAGTTTATATTTACCTGACTCCTGTTATGAAATGACGCCGAACCTACTTACCTGTAACTCCGTTAGTCGTGGTTTCAAAAAATGTCCCGCTGTAATGCCTCTAGCAATCTTTTTCCTCCTGCAATAATATACCGATGGGTTCTTTCTGTTGCGGGTGTTAGGTCGCTTTGCATTGCAAGTAATGCTAAATCCATTTTGTAGACCGTCCAATAGCTACGTACTCACCTGAGTCAGTCTTCGGGATCCTGTCGTACACAGTTTTACACTCTTGGATATCGGTAGGCCCTGTTTGCCTAACTGATGGAAGCCGTGACGAACGTTAAGTGCTGATATCTATTCCCTGCTCTAGTCTTCGGATGAAAACAGTCGTGGTTTCAAAGAGTTGCAATTATCAAAATTAAAGTCATTTATTTATTGATAATGCTTTACTGGGTGAAAAGCTATTCTGGTAGGAGCTAAGGTGGTAGACACATACAGAGTTATATCGGCCACCGCCAACTTTCTCTCTGGTTTTAACGCACTTGGTGCTCTAAATATGCGGTCGTAAACTAAATTTCCTTAAAGGGACTACGAAACGGCTGTCGATTTTCCATTTTAGTGACTTACACGAAAGTCAAGCTAATGGCGGTGAAAAAGTTTATGATCAGTGAGTAAATTATATTTGTATCAACAGGTAAATTCCTAAAGTAACTTTAAAGTTTAGCATAAACATGTATAAGTAACTGGTTAGCAACATAAACAAAATGTTTTGTAACTATGGAGGTTGAAATTTATTTATTTATTTATTATTTTACTTCGTTTACTATACAAAGTAATTTTACATTAATAGTCCGATGCATTCCTTTTTAATGGTTAGTAATCAAATAAATCTCTGATTTCTCTCCCTCCTTCCTGGCTCGTTATTTGTGTACGGCATGTTGGCATTTTCAAATTTCGAACGCTCTGCTCCGGTGACGTGACTACCTCTATTGTTTTATTGACAGACTAGTCGATAAGGCCCGTGGAAAAATCCACTTAGGCAGGATAACAGAGAAAAATAACCGTCATTTAAATTTTGATGACGTCAGCAGAGACATGTCAGAGCACAAAACTTTTTTTTTCAGAAATGTGTATGCCTGTTGCCTTCATCGTATAGATCTTGAAACGCTGATCAAGAAAATGTATAGGATCGTGCATTTTTGACAAACGGTTACAGAGATATTAGGGTTTGAAGGTTTTTTGATGAAGTCATCAACCCGTCCATTTCCGAAACGGATTCAGGGACCCAGGTTTGGGAAACTTACCCAAATTGGTCAAAGGTGGTCCCTAGTTACCTACGCAGGAGATGACGTCAGTTATTTCCACCCGTTTCCAAGTTATTTAGCCTTAAATTTAAAAGTGCAATGCAATGGCTTCACTAATCTTAATATACTTTCCTTTGACGTCAATATTGCTTTAACGTCAAAGCTTGGTAATTTACAGAACAAATTTATAGACGATGTTTTATAGACTTTATCAAAGAAATTTTATCCACTTTGCAAAAGTGACAGACAGACACACTTAGCGTATTATTATAAGAGACTAGTCGATTAGGCCCGTGGAAAAATCCACTTAGGCAGAAAAACAATTGAAAAGTTCTGTCATTTGAATTTTGATGACATCAGCAAATATTTCAGTATATTGAATATGCCTTTTACTAAAAAAAATAATCTGAAAATGCATAAAAAGAAAGTATATAAGTCATAATTTAACAAAAAAGTTCTTAAAATCTAACACAAAATATCAAATGTCAAATCGCATGAAATCCTCCAAACAAAACTTCAGACAAAATATGAAAAACAACGGCGTGCAAGGTGTAAAATCTAGTTAGTAGAAAGTTACAACAGTTAAACAGTTTCAGTCTGAACATTCAGTAATTTTTTATCATCACCAAATATTTATTCCCGTAATTACATTAGTTTAAAGTTTAAAAAAAGTTTATAAAACAAAATATAAAAAAAATCCAACTTACACAACAGCTCACAGTCTAATTGTACAAAAATTTGTTCTTTCAGTATTTTGCATGTGGTCTTTTTCCACAAAAGTTTACACAGCATTTAAAAAACAGCAGTTTGCAACACAAACAATATAATCGGCAACCATACTATTCTCTGCTGAGAAATTTTAACCACAAAAGTAAAAAACCCAAGTAAATTTCCAAAAAAATGTCAACAACCTTTTTAAAAATATTAACCACTACCCTTGTAAAAATATATAACCTTGTAATTTACATGCAAGCTCACAGAAGTTTAACAGGATGTCAACAACACATTTGTTTGATAACATTAATTATGCAAAAAAGTGCAAAAAAATATGCTAGATTTTTTTTATAAAAAACGCGGTAAAATATAAAGACAGCTTTTAAGTGACTTTTTCCTGGCAAATGCGAGTCTGCCTGACACGTAACTCTAGCGACATAAAAACATAACGTCTAAACATATCTAAGCTCCACTCTTCACTTTCGAAGTAACTTCTTGTGGCTTTTAACTTTACTTTTGTACATCTATGTTCACATAATATATATATAAAAAGGACAGAGTGTAAAACAAATTGGCAAATTTTTTAGGCTAATTAGTCAAATTAGAAATGCAAAAACAAAGTTTGAGTCATAATTCATGTTATAACAACAACGATCAATTTAACAGTTCATTTTACGTCAATTTTTGCACTAAATTTGCAACACAAAATACAAATTCTAAATAATTCCTACGATTTTCCTCAAAAGTTTAATAAAAATATAAAAGATGAGAGGTGAACGACAAAATCAAAGTTTGCAGAATTTAATTATTTTGGTATATACATATGTCTATTGATATATGCCCTTTATAACAATATTTCAAAATGTGAAAAAGAAAAACAGTTTGCAACAAAATCAGTAATTCTGATGATATTGCATACACTTTTCTCCACAAAAGTGTAAAAAAAGAATGGTTCTAGGAAATACTTCTGATTCAACAAAAATAGTATTTGTATCTTGTACTCAATAAATATTATCCAAAATTTCAAAAAACTGCGATTTGGAACGCATCAAATTTATAAATAGAGAGGGATCGGTCATTTCGGTATGTTGTCCTGCCCAGTAAGAATTTATACAAAATATAAAAAAAACACAAGTTTTTTCGATGTTGTACTCCCTCAAAAAAGTTGAAACTTTTCTTAATTAAGACAAAATCTCATAAACAAAAGCATTTTAGTCAAAACATCTAGAACAACAAAAATCACTACACGTAAGGTACCAGAACTACTACATGTTAAATAAAAATCGTTTCGTCATATTGCATGTAACCGATGTATATAAGTTTAGTTACACAAAATGTGAAAAATACATTATTTGCATACACAAAATGTGAAAAAAACATTATTTGCATAAAAACAGTCCTTAAACTCTTCTTAAATATTATGTAATAATTTTTTAAAAGTTGTTGTGGCTTGTAATTTAAGCTTAAAATGTCAACTGAAATAAGTTACAGTCACATTCTTAGCAAAGACCACTAAGATAACACTACGATAGCTAGCTTAGCTACATGCAAAAAGCAACATAAAACTAAAGCAAACATAAGCTAGCTACAGCAGCTAATAGCTGGTCAGTTGAGTATAAAGTGGAGACTTAGCTAGGTATAAAGTCCGAGCTAGCTAAGCTATTAGGTTGTTGTTGGTGTGGTTGGTTTTATGATGCTAGCTAACAAACATGTCTCGCATCAATAATATCATCAAAACTGAAAAAAACATAAACAAACCTTACAGAAACCTTTCTATACTTCATTTATATACCATGCCCCTTTTTAAATGCTTTTGTAAAGATTTATTTTGAAGGAAAGAGTAGAAATTGCTTAAAAAGAACAGCCATCTTTTTTGCAAACACAATTTCCGTTACTTTGTGCTAGAACTTCATTTAACAAACCACATAAAACTCGCAGCTTTTCACGACAAAGAAGACATAATTTTTTCGGCGACTTCAAAGAGAATTTCGGCAACATCAAAGGAAAATGGCGATATCAACTTTGCCTGTCACAGAGACACGGAACTGGCGTATTATTATATAGATCCCCGCAGCATGCTGAGATCATCGCATTCCTTAAAAGAAAGGAGCAAACCTTTTCATATTTTAAAAGCAATTAGAATAAGAGGAAGTTTCAATGGCAATTTAAATTAGAAAATATGAGTTAGCCTCTGAAACGTAAATTCGGCAGTTTTATAGCTAATTAACTTTCAAAGCAAATAATAAGGACGCCGGGTGTGTAAAAAGGGGAAAATGTTTGTCATTAAAGAATATAAAATATCAAAAAAATGTTTATTGCTGTAAATTCCTGAAACCTCTTAGATGTACAGATACTTGTTTTTGCACCGAAGTATCTAATTCTTTGTATGACGCGAAAACTAACGATAAAACGTCCGACACTTAGAAACTCATAGGTGGTAAAGTTTATTAAGACTAATGAAAATGTTAATAAAATTTAAAAAACAATATTTTGGATCTTAAATTAGCTGTTCTTAAAATTCTCCAGTGCCTTTTTTATTACTTTATTTTGACTGAGTGGCTTAACTTAATTCATAACAAACAAACAAACATAAAATGGTATTATTGAGAAATTACGACAACAAAAACCGAGAGTCGGTCTGAAATTGTTATCATACAAAACCTTGGCTTAGTATCAACATTAGATGAATTTTGCATCATATTTTTTATGACGCAGAATCATACAAAGTAATTTAAAAAAATTTATCAAACGCTAATAAGCATCAACATTATGCCCAGCCACAAGTACAATTCTAGACAGGCAGACATTGCTGCTTGACATTAATGTAAATGTATATATAAAAAAACAATAATAGAAACGTGCAAAAAAAAGTTACTGTCTATGGCATTCAGTTGTTTATAATGAACATTATGCTTGCAAAAAATTACTTCCAGTCTAAACTTCTCGATTTATAAGGAGAAAGTAGGAATGAAAGTAATCAATATATATATGCCGTTAATGTGAATATACGAGAATTGCAGTAAGCAATGTTTCATGTAAATAATATTTTTTTTCCATATTCAATATATGAAAAGAACATCGTTTCCCTTATAATTGCTGTTGTAAATGTAGAGAGAAAAATTGCAAATACTTTCAATAACCTTTGACCATTTGAATGGTCTTCTACCCGGCTTGAAACCTCTTTATTGGATTTATTCGATACTATTTCTTTCTTGTAGAGCTAAATCATAAATGGAATACTTACCAGCAATAAAATAGCTGCAAAAATGAATGCAATTGTACTCGATGACAATTGAAGGTGCATTATGCTAAAGTTAGGCTACCAATTGTCGTTGCAAAACTTAATACATTTACAGCTTTTATATTGTCTGAACCTTCGGTTAATCTATTAATCTCTGAGTGGGCAATAGATTGAAAAATTTGTGGAATATCCAAGTAGAGTCAATGAAATCATTATCCAATAAATGTTCTTAGTAAACGCAAATGTAAGCAAAGATGCAACTTTAGTAATAGCTAATGACAACAACATTTCCTTTACTCGACCTGTTTTATAGACAATAACTGCAATGAATGGGTCTGCTACCAGTGAAACAAACCAAAGTAAAAATTGCCCTATGGCAAAATTAACTTGCGCCTTCTGTGGATTTATATCATCAAAATGAGGAAACAAAAAAATCACGGTGGCAGTAACTTCAACTCCAAATGAGTAAATTATTAAGCCGTGCAAAACAGCGTATTTAATATTCTTCATTTTTTAATGTTGTTCCTACAATGAAAAGAATGAGAGGAACTGTGGGGAAATTCTTGCAACATGAACGCAAAGAAAATACAGTTTATCATCATAAAACACTCTAATATAAAATTTGGTGGTAAATATTTAAGCCTAAGGTATTTCCCAATTTGGATTGATTGAAGTTTTCTCAACCTTTTAGAGGTATATTAATACTGACGATATTTTCCTTGTTTAATGCACTCAATTTTCAGTTAAACATTTCTGGTTCGCCAAAATGTACCTATTCCTAAATTTTTAACACTAAACTCTGTCTTATGCGCTCATAGGATTAAACCTTTTTAATCCAGTTAGGAGTTCTTTGCTATTCTTTTTCTTTTGCTTCTGTGAACATTCTAACTTCCTCCAAAAAAATCCTTTCACTGCGTAGCACTGTTGTATTTTTTATAGAGCCATGTTTTTTCGCGAACAATATCAGGAAGAATATTCTTCCTGATATTGTTCACGAAAAATTGGAACTTTATTCAGCTTTACATGGTACACTTATACTACGTCTTCTAAGGAAAAAAATGGCAGCAGTTTTTCTGTAACAGTTTAAAATTTGCAAAATTCCTCCCCTCTTCCTTCGAACGAAACATTTGTTTTGGTAATCGTTACATTAACCTGCGTAAGTAAAGGCTCGTTTCCTTTTGTTTTAAGAACTTGACATTTTGAATGTCTTTTTTAATTATCCAAAGTTATTAAATCTGGACGTTTGAGAAATTTTCTTTTTAATCTCATCTGGATCTAGAGTTTGTTGCTAGGCAGCACGCGCAACCTTTTTGCTATGTCACAATTCTTGATTAAAGTGAGGTGTATTTGTCATCTAGGATACTAATTATTATTATTTAAGTTTACAGAACTTTGATTAGTCTAATAAACTGAACTCGTCATTTTTTCCTTTTTGATATTTAAGTAGCTAAAATAGCTTAAATTAACAAAGACACAAATGCTTTCTTTAGTCCAAGAAAATGCTTAAGATATCAATTCACAATCAAACAATTCTGTGACTGAAAAACCTTGTTGTTCACAAGCTACGCATCCTGGATACACAGTCTATTATTACCCAGTCATAGCTGAAATTGTAGAGCATCCTCCAATACAGGTGTGTAAAAAGCTAGCTACGTTTAAACCGAAATTTGAGTATTGGCTCTTAAAAAGACTATGTAGAAGGTTAAAAAAGATATACTAAAAAGTTACTTTCTACAGATTAAGCGAATTAGGTTAAGGACTCCCTTTTCCAAATGTCATTTGCTAAGGATACCGATCTGTATAAACAATTTCCAAAAGCTTCAGATCTGCCAAGTGAGCACACAACTGGAACTTTTAATCATGTTTGTTACACAAAACCCCATTACAAACAACAGCAAGAATAATAGGTGGCTTTACTATTGTTTTATTGACGCGAAAAAAATCTGGCATTTATTGCTATTGCCTTCACAACACAAATCAAAGGAGATACTAAACTAAAATTCCCGTTTAAGAACTTTTTATCCATCTTTTCCCTATAATTAATTAATCCAAACAGGAACTTCTGATTTCTCAAAATCTTTTTACTGAAATGATGTCGCTTTAACAAAAAAGATTACTTTACTAAAGTTATAACAAATAATTGTGACCGAATTATTATGTAGACGAGGCAATGACACGCGAATATAGAACAATGCAGTTTTATAATGATGCAATTGCATTATATGAGAATGAACTATCTGAAGTAAAGGGAGTGAATACTGAAGTGAATATTACTTCTTACTGCATCCCCAAAATTTGTTTTTTTTACGAGACAAAAAATTCGAGAAAAATAAGATTCAGTTCGATCGAATAATCTATATAAAAATCTCTATAATAATAAGCCAGTTCCGTGTGTCTGTAACAGGCAAAGTTGATATCGTCATTTTCCTTTGATGTCGCCGAAAAAAATCTTTGATGTTGCCGAAAAATGCATGTCTAATATGTTATATTTTCTGACGTTACGGCGCAACGTCAATAACACTACTTTAACGTCAATATCTTATATTAAATTATGAAGCCGTTACAGTGCACTTAAAACTTTGAGGCCAAATAACTTGGAAACGAGGTGGTGACGTCAATGATTTTTCACCGCGTGGGTAACTAGGGACCACCTGGGACCAATTTGGGTAAGTTTCCCAAACCTTGGTCCCTGAATCCATTTCGGAATGGACGGGTTGATGACGTCATCACAAAACCTTCAAACCCCAATATCTCTGCAACTGTTTGTCAAAAGTTCATGTTTCTATACATTTTCTTGATCAGCATTTCAAGATCTATACGATGAATGCAACGGGTGTACGAATTTGTAAAGAAAGTTTTTTTGGAACTTTTGGTAGGGACTTCGCTGACGTCAGCAAAGTTTTTAAGCCCTTATATCTTCTTAGGCGTTTGTCAAAAACATACGATACTATGCATTATTTTGACCAGCGTTTCAACTCTACACATTACAGACAACGAATGACTAAATTTCACCAATTTTCCTTCTGTATATGCACTGCTGATGTCAGCAAAAAATCTAAAGCAACCTATTTTTCCATTGTTCTTCTGCCTTAGTGGATTTTTCCACGGGCTTTATCGACTAGTCTCTTATAATAATACGGAGCTTCTGTCTGTGACTTTTGCAAAGTGGATAAAATTTCTTTGATAAAGTCTATAAAACATCGCCTATAAATTTGTTCTGTAAATTAGCAAACTTTGACGTTAGAGCAATATTGACGTCAAAGGAAAGCATATTAAGATTAGTGAAGCCATTGCATTGTACTTTTAAATTTAAGGCTAAATAACTTGGAAACGGATGGAAATAACTGACGTCATCTCCTGCGTGGGTAACTAGGGACTACCTGGGACCAATTTGGGTAAGTTTCCGAAACCTGGATTCCCAAATCTGTTTCGGGAATGGACGGGTTGATGACGTCACCAAAAAACTTGCAAACCCTAATATCTCTGCAACCATTTGTCAAAAATACGCGATCCTATACATTTTCTTGATCAGCGTTTCAAGACCTATACAATTAAGGCAGCAGGTATACAAATTTCTAAAAAAAATTTTTGGGGGGTTGACTGGCCATTGTTGACGTCAGCAAAATTTTAAAACCCTCATATCTCATTAACCGCTTATCAAAAAGACATGATCGTATACATTTTCTTGGTCAGCGTGTTAACCTCTGCACAGTACAACGAATAAACTAAATTTCGCCAAAAATTTTTGTAATTGCACTGCTGACGTCAGCAAAAAATCTAAAACAACCTATTGTTCCATTGTCCTGCTGCCTAAGTGGATTTTTCCACGGGCCTTATCGACTAGTCTATTATAATGATACAGAGACTGTGTCTGTCCGTAACAGGCTAAGTGGATATCGTCATTTTCCCTTGATGTCGCCGAAAAACCTATGTCTAATATGTTAAATTTTCTAACTTTACGGCGCCACGTCAATAACACTACTTTAACGTCAATATCCTATATTAAATTAATGAAGCCATTGCAGTGCACATAAAACCTTGAGGCCAAATAACTTGGAAACGAGGTGGTGACGTCAATGATTTTTACTGCATGGGTAACTAGGGACCGCCTAGGACCATTTTGGGTAATTTTCCCAAGCCTGGGTCCCCGAATCCGTTTCGGAATGCACGGGTTGATAACGTCATCAAAAAATCTTTGTTTGTCAAAAGTACATGATCCTATACATTTTCTTGATCAGAGTTTTAAGATCTATTAGATGAAAGCAACAGGTATACAAATTTACAAAAAAAAATTAATTTTTGACGGGCCAATGCTGACGTCAGCAAAGTTTTTAAACCCTTATATCTCATTAACCGCTCATCAAAAGCACATGATCATATACAGTTTTTTGATCAGCACTTTAAGCTCTACACAATAGAGGCAACGTGAAAACAAGCGCCGGAATTATGTTTTTTGTGTATGGGTTGCTGACGTTATCAAAATTCAAATAGCGCTTCGTTTTTTCATTTTTATCCTGCCTCAGTGGATTCTTTCACGGGCTCTATCGACTCGTATAATAATAATAATAATATAATAAAAATGCAAATGTCCAACAAGATTAACAAAAGTTACTTAAAATATACTTGCTATATACTTGCTTGCTAGAAGTACACCAACAAAAGCATACCAGATATTAAAAAACTCCCACATCGTCAATTAGTTTTGACAATCTGCAGTTTGTAACACATCATGCCAAACTCAGCTATTCAATCTATTGCATACAGTAACCCTTCCAAATATTTACATAAAATGTAAGAAATCAACAGTCCACGACGCAGAATGAAAATTGAAAAACTTGAATCATTTTAGCATGCTTCCCTTTACCGCAATATTTTAACCCAAAATATTAAAAAGAACGGTTCGCCTTACAGGCCCAAACTCAAATGAAAGGAAAATGTAAAAAACAACGTAATTTCGGTCATATGTCAACCTCTCCCATAAAAGCTCATACAAAATGTACCTTGCAAGCTTAAAATTCTAATTATACCCAAAATAGTTTTTTCAAAAATATTGCATGTTGTCTTCCATAACAAATTTTCAATACAAGTTGTGTTATTACTAAATTAAATTATTTCTACCTTTTATCCCAAAATTTTAAATCTCACAATAAAATGTAAGTGAACTAAAATGAGTTATGTCTGTCTATTGCATACCGGCCTCTGATACAGACGTTTACACAGAATAAAAACAAACATATAGCCCGTGAAAAAATCCCACTTAATTAGGGAGACAAACAGTGACAATTTTTATGACGCAGTTTCTTCCATTGTGTTTAAGTTGAAAGGCTGATCAGAATAAAGCATAGGATTACGTACTTTCCACAAAATGGTAAATAAATATTATGATTGAAAAAATTTTTGATGATATCACGAGGTCTTTCATATACAATTTTTTCTTCCTGTTTTTTATTTGTTTAAAGTTAAAAGAACAATTCCGCGAAACTCTTGTATAATTTAGTGGGTATAAGCACACTTTCCAGCATGTAAAAAGTCAAGCTTGACACCATGCAGAAAATCTTTCAATTATTGTCATACGGAACAGAAATAAAGGTATACTAAGCAATGAACATAGTCACATTTCAGAGCATAACAGGTCAGATGATTGTCGCCTCTTTAACCTTGTGAAGAAAACAGCGCAAATGTTCCATGCGCGATAACAATGTATATTTTTTGAATTTACAAATCAAATGCATTTTAAACGATCGTAAGGTAACATATGTACACATTGATTTAGGTTTGTTTACATTTTGGTATGTTTATAATAACGTCAACAACACTGAATCACTCAACCAGTAGTGTTAAAAACAGTAACAACAACACTAATAACTTTTTATATAAATTCTTCTCTAGGAGAAACACACTGTTTTATGTAAGAATTGAAAAGACTCTTATAAAAGAGTGCGTAAAAAAGCATATTCAGGTTCAGATCTTAAAGTTGAAATGGCTAAAATCTCGTTACACATCTTAATTCATCTTTCTGCCAGTAAACAATAGTGGATCATCTTCTTAATGTTACACCTCCTTTTCTTTGGCTTTCTTAGTAGATAGGTAGCTAGCATTTTCTTGATGAAAGTCTAATCGATTTTCTACTTCGATTACTAAACTTCGCATCTTCCCAAATAAAACGGATTGGAAATGTACACATTTATCTTGGAGAATTTTATATTATTTCCAAAATTTCTCTTTGTGACATTACAACATCGTACGTTTTATTTCTTTAGAAGAGATACTTCTAACCAATACCAAGATTTATACTGGACAACAACAGGTTGTTTTTTTGCAACATTTTATGTCTGAACTATATTTGAATGCGAGTAGCAACCTCGTTCCCGGAACACAAAACTGAAAGATAAAGAACAAAAAAATTAAACTAACCTGGCGATGGGAAACATTGACATGCTTTGTTTAATAGTTTAATTTGAGAACATGAGCACAAAAGATATAAAAAAGAGACTGCCTTCTTTGCTTTGATTTTCTCTTTTTAATCGATAACCAACTTGTTTCCGTGAGATACGGCATGCGGGTAATAACGGCCCCGTACGGCTTTAAAAGAAGCAACAGATTAATCTCCCGTTTTGCGATATTATTAAGTAAGTAAATGTTAGCTTAATGCCACGCTTTGGAGAGACAATGCATGAGCCATAAGAAAGTAACTTGTGATTTTAGTGCCGTGAGCTCACATAGTCCCTTGCCAAAGCGTATTATCACATACACATACTATCAAGTGTGGTACAATATGTAATTATAACCTGTACTGAACTGAATATTACTTATTACTGGATCCCGAATATTAGTTATTTAACGAAACAAGGATAGGATTCGCTTCGATCGGAATATATATTAATACAAGTCGTACATATTTGACACATACCTATATTCTCAAGTCTTGACTGTCATGTGAAGGTTGTAAGATACTTGATTCGTGTGGCTAGCTATCATATTAATACAATAGCAGAACACTCACTAAATTATATGGCTAAACACAAGGCTAAACATTATCACAGAGAAATAAAGTATTTAATAAGATCAAAAAAATGTACCTCTAAGAGCCCTGAAATTGTATTAAATAGCTAAAAATCGCAGAAGGAATGATCATCCTGCATAATCGAAAAGGGTTTCGGTTCTGTCATTTTGACCGCAAACGCAAGTAAATTCAAACCTTTTGATATATTGCGTCAACTTTTGTTTGCTCTTATATTTGCGTCAAAAGTGTTCACACCATCTTTTTCTCGTGTTTTCGTTTGCGTTTCTTACACTTGTGTGAACCAGACAATAAAGTTTAAATGATGCCAGAGCCCGTTAAAAGTCCAACAACATATTTTCATTTCCTAAGCACAACGATGCCGATCTTCTCATCTATCAAAGTGAACACAAAATCCCAACTAGAATTTTTAAACATGCTTGTTGCACATTATCTATTTTTTTCAATGATTAATAATTTCAAACAGGAAGTTCTGTTCTCTTAAAATCTTTTTACAAAACTGGTCTGTGTGGGATGCTCACCCGCGAAGGAACGTTTATATCCTTTTTCAATGATTAATTAATCCAAACAGAAACTTTTGATATTTCCAAACAGGAACTTCTGTTCTCCTAAAATCTTTATAAAAAACTGGCCGTGTGGGATGCTCTCCCGCGAGAGAGTCTCCATTACTTTTAAACAAATTAACTTTTTATGGCAGCGTCTTATATGTTAGATATTAAATTGGCAAAACGGAAAATTCTGTCAGTCAATGTAGCTAAAAATGTTTACTTTTTAAAATTACAATAAGTAATCGAGACCGAATTTTTATGTAGACGAGGCAATGGCTCACGAATGTACCACAATGCAGTTTCTATAATGCTGTAATTACATTATATAAAAACTAACCATATTTCCGTGAAAGAATCCACTTTATCTCTCATTGAATCCACGTGCGGGATATCACATAAAAACAAAGAACACAGTAATTTGGATTTTTTCAATCTGTATTATTCTATATTTTTACCTGCTGAAACAAAGCGTTTAAAAAATATAAGCAGGTACAACAACAAAATAAAAATAAAATAAAATGCCAGTCTGTAATGCATCATGGCCAATCAGCTATTTACTTTATTACATACAGCAACCCTCCCAATGTTTTACTCAAAATATAAGAAATCAATAGTTAACCGCACACAAAAGAGAAATATAAAAACTATCATTTCGGTATATTGTATATCTCCCGTAATATTCTAATCCAAAATATTAAAAAAACAGTTTGCCTTACAGATCCAAACTCATAATCAAGAGAATAAATTATTTTGTTTTTATGTATCAAGAAAACAGCACAACTGTGCTGCGCATGATAACAATGCAGCGTTTTCAAATTTCAAGAATCGAATATATTTCAAACGATCGTAACGTTAAAGTTGTTTACATTTAGATTTATTATCACAACATCAACACTGAATCACCTACTTTGGGTCCATTTTTTTCAACTTAGGAAACAGTTACAAATACTACATGTACCAACGACATAAATTATACAATAATTATTTTAAATATGGTAACTTTTTGCGAATAAATTACTACGATTGCCGCGTTTTATCAGAATAAAATGGCTGAAAGTTGGTAGTCGGAACATAAAGGTGACACTGGAAGTTTAGGTTAGTTCAGCTATGAGTACCACCACTACTACGTTTTCCTTGCTTCCGGAGGAAGGCAAAGAAATTCAGATACAAGTACCACAAAAGACTGAAAAAATGCAAAAATTTCTGAAAATGGTGGGATTTGTGGTACTTGTAGCCAGATATTTTGTTGAAAAAAATACTTCGTAGCGTTAAAAATAGTAACAACGAAAAAAATACTTTTTATATTCTATATAAAGTCTTTTTTAGGATATACACGCTGTACAAATCCTATCATCATTATTCTTAGCATGGTTATGGACTGAAAATATA
The DNA here is from genome assembly GCF_029227915.1 of Hydractinia symbiolongicarpus. Taxonomy (NCBI): domain Eukaryota; kingdom Metazoa; phylum Cnidaria; class Hydrozoa; order Anthoathecata; family Hydractiniidae; genus Hydractinia; species Hydractinia symbiolongicarpus. The sequence goes on from NC_079878.1 coordinate 1,497,568, forward strand.
ATAATACCAGAAAAAACAACTTGCTATAAGTTGTTATAAGTTTAACCCGGAAATGTCACCATCCCTCCCCTTTTCCTAATTTATGTTTTTCATTATAAGACCAAATAAAAGTAGTTAGAAAAAGTCACAAAAGTACAACACTTAATTACATGCTGGACAAAAATTATCCCAGTCAAAGAGGCCGTTGCTAACTAGCAATCTTTAAATATAATTGACAATCCTTGTTTGTTCGCGTAAGTCCAAGCTTGATGGATTTAAGGATTTTATGAAGTTTGGAATTTTCAAGATGTGCAAGCTTTTTTCTCTGCGATTATAGTCGTATTTTGTGTGTTCAAAATGGTAGCGCACAGCTTCATCATAGAAAAAAAATTTCTATCTGCGCGAAATACCAATTATAATGTCCGGCTTTTTTGAAAAAACAATCTCAGATTTTTTCGCGGCTTCGACATGCCAACGAAGGAACTTGTAAAACCACGTAAACCATTTTGATTTTGAAAGTAGTCGTGTTCAGCAATAGGTTGGTAGGTTACTATTTGACTTTTTTGTCTTTTTAAGGCTTTTTATTTATGTCATTTATTGTCATGGTTTTTAGCCACTTGTAAATTTTTAACCACGCTAAATTTTTTTATGAAAAAGGTATTACGGTATATACATGTGCGACACGGTTTACCTGTCCCTAACCCTAACCCTAACCCTAACCGGTTTACCTCAATCCAGTTAATTTTTGAACATTCAGGGAATCCTATTTCGCAAAATAAAAGATGTTGGCCGACGGGTTGTAAACTGTGTTTTTATATCTAGTTTTGGGAAAGCCATTTTTTTTAAAAAATATATTACACTCGGAGCACTATAACCTTGTATATGCTTTACTTGATTTACGACGTACTGGACACTGGTACAAAGCGCTCCACCTGGATGTGTGGCACAATTTACGGCTCTTATTAACTGCTCAACCAAACGTTCAACGGTGGGTCACACAGTTACTTGTGGCTTAACCTGCCATATCGACGCCGGTTCCCCAGGCCAGTCTCTATAATAACACCCATCTGTCTGTTTAAAATGTATTTCGGACCCCTGCAATTTGGGTTCTTCATATTTACTGGAGAGCTGAGGCACACATAACACCGATACTGAAAATATGTAATCCCTTGCGTTCTCCCCATTTATAATGGTAGCGGACTCACCTACGAAGGCACGAGAGGGAGATGTCTGTGATTTGATCTAATGATTAAAATAAGTATATCAACAAACTGTGGCAATTTCATCGGCTTGCGATTGGATTTATATATTACCCGTAAGGAGTACCCGAAAATTAAATGTGAATTTATAAATTAAATGCAAAATTCAAAACGCAGAAAAAATGTTAACGTATTCTGGAAACGCAAAACAACGTTCTCTGTTATAATAAATAACAAACAGGAAGGTAATGCTTAGAATAAACATGGTTTTTCTCTTCCATCGCATTGTTTCGGTGCTTAATTTTAGCTAGAAAAAACTATTGGCTCTAATTTTGATCTCTAAGGGAAATTTTTAATTAGTATATTTGCTCTCAGATAATATTTAGATTGATCGCATAAACTATGCACGGCTCCTTCGTTTTATAGCCAAGGTTATATCTGAGATAGACTTAAATTAATTTCACATAGCCTAAAACTTGTAACCTAATTTGCCTAGATAAAAACTTTTGGCGTATAGTGTCAAGTCTTATAAAGAAGATTACACTAAATTTTACTCAGAAAATAGCAAATAACGTTCATATTTTTTGGTTTAGCAGTAACAAGACTTTTGATGACCTTAATAATCAAACATGGACGAAATCGATTTAGTTTCTCATAATCCTGTCTATTTAAAAGTCAATATAATTTTTCCCAGCATGGATTGTTTCACAATATCTATGAACACAATGAAAGTTATTGCAAGTAATACAGTCGTACTCTCTTTTCTAGCTCTCTTTCTCTCAGTTTGGAAGGCAAATCTTTCCCCTTTACAAACTGTACATGAATTTACACAGACTTTGATTTCTAAGAAGGGAGTTAAACTCTTGTAATAATGTGAACCTTATATTTCGTGCAACAAAAGGCCAGAAAAACACAGCTAAGGTACCTAACAGCAATGCTAGCAATACGCCTGGATTATCTGACCTCTAGTTATTATTCTAACTGGCTTGCATTACAAAAGAGTTAAAATATCAACAAATGGATAATTTTTTATTTGGGTCCGCAAGATTCTGATGGCACCTTATAACAAACAAACGTTATAAAAGTTGCGGTGCCTTCAGATATAATAAATAAGTTTGTAGCCACCATACACATACTAAAATAATTAAGATTTTTTGCTGTTCTTGCACGAGAGAACATAGAGAACAATCAATCATGTTGCAAGACAACACCTACACATATAATATGAATACCAATAACATTTATGAATTCACCAATGTACAAATAAAACATTTAAAAGGCAACACCTTCTAATTAAGATTAATAGACAATACCGCGAAATTTTAAAAGCTATAGATGTCTCAGATGTTGATTGTAGATGTTGGTGTTGATACTGAAGCATAAGATATTACTGCAGAGTCAATACTTGACGGTTGTGGCCTTGCGTGCACCGGAAGAGCGGTTGCGGCATTCGCTCGTTAAATGGAGAGAAATGAACGAAGTAGTGAGCAGCGTAAAAGTGAACGCCACGAGATCGGTTGGGCGCTTGTTGTCAACAAAAGACTATGAAATAGCATTAACAGTATTAACGAAACTTTGTTGTGTCATTAGAGAACAGCGTATTACAAGGGGACTTTGCCTCTCCTCCTTTTATCCCTTTGCATATATAACCCTTCCTTCTTCGCTAGCTTAGTACGAAAATAACAAATCATTATTGTTTTGTTAAAATCTATTTACAAAATACAATTTAATGTCTGCATTACTGAAAAACAACGACAGTCTTTTGAATTGATTTAATTCTGTTAAAAAAGAACCTCGAATCTTGTTACCTTGCAAAGATATGGCGATCGATAAACTTCCTTGATTTGCCCACTCTACATGTATAGACTACTAAGTATAAAAGTTGTTTCCTAAAATCTCTTTGCCAGTAGACAAATTAGAAGGAATTAGAAGCATCTAGTGTCAATCAGGGGACCAAATAATAACTGTATTCGCCAAAGAATTTTTTATAGTTCCACGATCAATATTGTTATTCAGAAAAGTTCCTTTAAAATTTTTTTGGTCAAGACTCGTTTTCTTTAGCAAAACCGGAGAAGCACGACTTTGCTTTCGACTGCTGGACGAGTCCGAACATTGCGAACTACCAGTTTGTTGAGAAAATGATCCAAGACTAGATCCGCGAGTGTTGCGGCGAGTGGATTCAAATGATACCGTTGGTACGTCTATCTTTCGCATGAATTTGTTATAAACTGTTCTAAAGCCATGCCGAAATTGTTTATTTGCGAAGCTGTATATAATTGGGTTCACCATTGTATTTACAATTGGTAAAATTTGAATAAAGCAATAGTATAAAAACAAAAATAATGTCTCATTTTTTTGTCTCAGTTTAGGGAAATACGAAGTATTAAACATGATAATAACGTTAACAACACAACTTGGTAACCAACATACAAGAAAAGCAAAGTACACAATCGCTACAGATTTCGTCGCTTTTAATTCTCTTCGGCGTTTCCGTTTTTGCGATTTTTTATAGCGAGCATTTTCGGTATTTGGTACGTTTAAATGTTGCATCAACTCTGGAGATGGAATGGTATGTTCGTTTCGTTGTAAATCTATATGCGTTGCCTCGATCTCCCGAATTTGTACAAGCGCTACATGCAGGATAATAAGATAGGTGACAGTCATAATTACTAATGATAGCAGGTATATACCGATGAAAGATGCAGCGTAGAAATAATAATTTTTATTCAAGCAATATGCCGACAGATGGACGCTCAAGAATGTATTATTAGTTTCATCCTGGCGCCATGTAAATAATCCGCTTATGCTCCAAATTGCAGAAAAAACCCACACTCCTGCAATTAATTTCTTTGCACGACTTTTTGATAACATCGAAGTGTATCGAAATGGCATTCTGATAGCAATGAATCTAAATAAAAATATTACAATTTGATAAAATATAGTCGACATTATCAGAACGATTACGTTGACGTTTGCTACCAAAATACTTGTATTATTCTGGTTAATCAAATTTCCTTTGAAAATGGAAGCCGTTCACATGAGTGCCAGAAATAGACACGAACTTATGTGTGTTTAACGGCAGCAGTAATAACGACGGCAGCAGTAATAACGACGGCAACAGTGACAACAACAGCAATAACAACAACAACAACAACAACAACAACAACATCATCATTAACAACAACAATGAAACAACGACAACGACAACAACAACGCTGACAACGACAACCATGACAACAACAACAACAACAACAACAACAACAACAACAACAGCAACAACAAAATGAATAACAACAACAACATTATAACAACAACAACAACACCAGCAACGACAATGACGACGACGACGACAACAGCAAAAGAACATCATCAACAAAAACAATCAAACAACGATCACGACAATGACAAAGCCGACGACGAAAAAAAAAAATATCAAAGAGAAAATAAAAGTTAATACAAAAAAATAATTTTGTTACCTGTCCACAGCAATAAGGAACAAATTGAGAATGCTTGCTACGTTGCAAAATGAATCACTGATAACCATGAGATAACATGCTGGCATATCATGACAAAATCTCATATAAAGCTTCATGGAGATGTTGAATGGTATTAGGAAGATTGCATATGCCATGTCGGAGCAGGCTAGAAACAAATAGTAAGAAACGTTTTGTGACTAAATACGATAGTTTTTAGTTTGGTTATGTTTTGAATAGGCACAAAGTTAAATAACCAGGGAGTAGGGTTAACAATAGAAAATTTTAGTCTATTTTGTATGAGATGGTGTGCATTCGTAACCCCCATCAAAACCATAGTAGATAGATAGATGTGCATATTTTACATGGCTAGCCTCACAAATATCGAGGGATATACCCTGTCTATTATTTCCAGGAGGGGCCATGGCGTAGATGGAGAGTCCTAGAGTATTTAATGCTCAATTTGAGCTACGCAGACCCAATTAGAGCCCGCGCTCTACTAGACAACTCCCGGCAACATCCAACGGCCCACACAGTGTGCCATCTTTCCAATTTCCCTTACATGGCTTGGGTTAACCCGAGGCTATGGTAACATTCACTCGCCCATGTTGAATCGCCGTCAAGAGGAATCGAACCCCGGTCTCCCGCACAGAGTACGAGAGCTATAACCACTAATCTACGGCGCCACAATTTGGGTACAAGTGTGAATAAGAAGACAAATGCTGCATGTAGAGCGCAAGGAAGTGTTATCCTTTACAATATACACTTAAAGGAAGGGGTTAGATAAGCGTAGTGGAAGGATTTTAGTCTATTTTGTACCCAAATTGTGTAAAGTCATAAAAAATCAAGTTCTTATGAACAACGCATAATTCACAATTAATGGTTAGGCGGGTAGCATAATTTTTTTCCAACGTTTCCTGTGTGCTTGATTGGGCAGTTTTTAAATATTTAATTTTATAAAATGAGCAAGGAGGCCTGTTTACGTGTTCCTCTCCACCTAATAATTGGGACCACATGTTTTTTATTTTAAGTTCATATGTGCTAACAATATAAGATACACATATTTTGCACATTTTACTATTCAGGACACATTCGAGAAAAACCTTAAGCTAGAAAAAGGTTAGTACTGTAAATTATTGACGAGTAAAAAATGCTTTATTTACCTAAACTGACTATGAAATATACAGTCACACGATTTCGTAGTTGCTTAGACAACGCAAACGCCATTATGACCAGTGAATTTCCAAAGATACTTGCAATCAAAACCAGCACCATAAAAATAGCATATGATATATTCTCAGTTGTTCCGGTCCTCGAAATATCACATCCATCTATCATAATGGGAGGCATAAATGTTGTTGTAGTTGTATTATAAAATGTCTCATTTGGTTCAACGTGGCTAAAAAGCATACTTTGTTTACCAAATATTCCTTTTCCATTAGTATTGGCGCCGTCATCGATGATAAAAAGTATGTTGTCCATTTTCACAATTGGATTAAGAAACTAGCATGAATTCTGATTTTCTTTTTTCTTCTTAAATATATTTAACAACCTGTAAATAAATAACAAATATTTATAAACCTCTAGAAACAGAAAAATACGGTTTTTATAAGAATTTTGAGGCGTAGATTTTGCCAGAAACTAAAAACATACTAGGAAAGTGCTCAGCCTGAAAAACATGTATATTATAGACGGTATAAAGAGAAGGTAGGTTACTTTTTCCCTATATTGAAGTCAAAACTTGAAGTGTGGAAGAAACAAACCAATTGCGTTTTTATATTAACGAATTCTTAAGTTAACAATTTTAACAATAAGTGTTGTTGTGGAAAAATGAAACCTTCATTTCTTTATAACAACATTTCATTTTTATCTCACAAATAAATTTTTCCCGCCTACAATGTAAATAAATGTCTACAGAAATAAAATGATGGGAGGTTCAACAGGCGGTATAAATTGAGAAAAAGTAATTGACGTACAGAGCCTAGAATAAAAGTAAGAAACCATTAGAATTTACCTCAACGCAAGGAAAAGTAAAATTTAATTACCATACTTTATTAGTATTATGTCTTTGCAATGAGGTATAGCTAATTACACTGGCCCATTCTCTACCACAGAGCTCTTTGAGATACATCCCAAAAGTACTTTAAGGTCTTGATCTCAAAGAACTCTGGGGACGAAAATGACACTGGCCCTAAAAACACAGTCTAGTGGCTGGTAAAGAAACTTGATTAATTATCACAACATCAACCTGTGGTTTACTGCACATGCTTCCACACATATACAGTAATTATTTTTAAAATAAATATTAACACTATTAAATTATATTCCCGCCAATATTTTTCTAACCATTCTGCAGTTGATCTTGACATAACTGAGTTATTGGACATGTACTTCGCAGTTATAAACAACCACAACTAACTATTAAGTGTCTCGAAAGATACGGATTAGAGATAAATAATAAAGGCACGCATGTGAAAATGACGTAAGCGACACAAGATTATTTTTTTATCCGCCATCTTTATTTTGGTTCGCACATTCATTTGTTGTAATGACCTGCGAAAGTTCCGAGGAGTTGTGTGGTAAATTAGTCAGAGAATCAGAAAATATGTTCTTTCTTATGAAAGACAATTCAGTCAGACTGTAAATGGAAATGTTCCTACTGATTTCTTTTTAGTTGTTATATTACCTAATGAATTGGATGATTACAAATGAGGAAAAATTAACAAGAAAGAACATTTCTTTATATACCTCATATACAAATTATGCATTGATGACTAAAATATCCCCCGACTATTAATTTCTCCCTTCCTCCCTTTACTACTATTAATTTTCCCCGACTAACCTAAGATATGCCTTAGTTTGTGAGTATTCACAGATTTTTTATATATAAATTAGAATGCTAGACCGTGTTTTCCTGCGACTGAAGGCGACATCTTGTGACAAATTTAATGTCGTAAAATAAGTACATATCTGACAATGGTACGAAGACCTTTTTTAATGACTGTTATCATCTTATCGTTCATGCACTGGAGATTGCGCATGTGTTTTGGTTATACGCCATCTTGTTTTTAATGACGTAATCGTAAATAACTGTACACAATAAAACTGCTTAAATAAGATATCATTTAAAGACTAAATAAATATTGCGTTTAAAAATATTTCACGAATTTTGACAATGGTTATCATACTCGAGAAAGTTGTTGAAACACTCAGACATTATTCTACTATCCTTCTTACTTAATTTTAACTCAAAGTGCGTTTGAGTACATAAAAAGGCCTACTTGTGTTCTGTTCTTGTAAAATGAACTGAAAATGTTCTAAATTTGCATAATTGGAAAAAATTTGCATAACATTAGCATAATTAACAACCATAACTAATCATTCTGCTAAGAAAAATTTCGTTGTAATCAGCCACATTATGTACTGTTCACTGAGAATTCCTGACTTTGAATCTGCCCTAGATATTAGAAAATGAACAGGAACATGCGTACACTCCTTGTTGTCCCTGATTGCAAAACAAAAAGGAAAAGTTGGGATAAAGTTTGGCGTCAGTTAAATGACAAGTTTGAAATAAAAAAAACTTCGAATGCACTTACCCTAACTTCACTGCGCAATATTTTTGGTGTACAGTATTTATTGTAATGAGCTGCATCCTCCCCTCGGATGAGCACCTTTTCTATTTTCAAAAATGCACTTATTCAATTAGATGGTATTCGAAGAGTGTGGTTGGTTTTTTTAAAGTATTCATTAAAGCCAAGATAGTACAACAAAATTGATTGATTTTTGGATTACGCGAAGTCCTATAGTTTATATTTTTTTTCTTCAGTTTACTTGAAAATGTTAAAATCATTTTATTACCTTTCCAGACTATTCCTCATAGTAACAAAATTAGCTGATAACACCGGGTATTCGTTTGAATAAATACGGTATAATAGGAGAAAATCTTGTTTCCCTTAGCTGATTTACCCAAAAATTATCAAAGAATACCAAAAGAGACAAAAGCAAAGTTTGAAACGTGCTTTAAGCATTAAGACTACTGCAAAGTAAAAAGCATCGAAACTATATTCTGTTCTGTCTCTAAAAAATATATGTCAGAATTTGCAGATCATGTTACATCTGTTTTCACAAAATGTGTGTTTGCTCAAAAATGTCATTATTTTAGAATTTCCCACAACGAATTATTAAATGTTTTTTTCAGATGGTCCCGGCTTTATTGGTCAATAATCGGATTGGAAGAAGTACACGTTACCACAAACATTTTTTACATGCTTTTGGTTGAATCTACCAGTGTATAGAATTTTCATTATAATTTCACATTTAGCTCCTGCAAATTTATTTTGATAAAAACAATGAAACACAACTTAATATCATGAATTATAACCTATCGACCATACTCGTCAACAATTTTACGCATTGTTTGGGTTAAAATTGTAGAGGAATTTAATTTTGGATGAGATTCACACGTGTAAACGCGGTAGAAAGGAACCTCCCTATTCCACCCGCGAAGCATCATTGGGCGCTAGTGTTTTTTACAGTAAAACATTTACAGACAGTTTTTAACGCTGTTTCTTTTTGTGTCGTGTCGCAAAAAATTAGCCCATTTAAGGGAGAGCTCAAAAACAGACGGACAAATACTTTTGCATTTTTTTTATTTTCCTTATTTTATAATGTAATCCCTGCCAAATTCCTGATAGGAAAGTTGGTTAAAAGCCTTATTAAAGAGAGAAACTGCTTTGCTTTTTTATTCCAGATAATTGAGGACATAGCTTCTATCTCATTAGGCAGAGACTTAACAATCCAATTTCAGTGGCGCTCTTCATTGCAAATGTGATTGTTAAACAAGCAGAACTTAAAATATCACGGGCCTTGAGGCGTTAAAGAATGTCTGTTTTCACGATAGGATTAGTGTTGCAACAGTTGAACGAAAGTATTAAGTAGCGTGTTATTAACATTTTCCAAACTGTCAAAATAAACATACAAATAAAGTTTGAAGAGAAAAATAAACACATACAAGGTATTAAAATAGTTCACTTGTTTCGGTCGTATGGTATCAAAGAGAACGAAAAAGTGTAAGATATTTTTACATAAAATCAAATGTGTATTGTTTTCTTTGCACAACTCGTTGTTGAAAAAAACAAACATTGCGTTAACGCTCAAGCTACAATTTTTAACATCTTATATTTTGTGTAATTTTATGTTATATCTTTAATTTTTTATACCAAAACATGCTTTTTTTATCTACGCCCCAAAGGTATGTCGAAGTAATACGCCAAATTTGACGTTATTACAACTTTTTAAGTCTGTTCAAAATTATTTTGTCGTGATTTGAAGTCCATATTATGGGTTGTAAATAAAAAACTTACCTTTCCACATTGAGAAAAATCAGTTCTACTTCTGTATTCATGTTGATTTCTATACATCTTCCTTGCGTATGTAAGGCTCGATTTCATGGAATGACGTTTTAGCTATGCTCTGTTATCTTTTGCGTTGTTCTTGCTTTCAGTAGGATATACACACATAAAACTTTCTTTATTTGTTTTTCTCATTATTTGGACATGTTAGATCATGTTTTATTACGCAACGAGGAGTTTTTAATATACAACAAAACGGTTAATATTTATAAAAGAAAAATGCACATTAAAAATACATGTTTAAATAAAACAAAATCATAAACAAAGAAGGAATTTAAAAGTACCATATTTTTTTTGTTAGCGCCTTCAACTGCAGTGTTTACATTTTCAGTGCTGCTGTACATTGTCAACTAAAAAGTGAACTTTAAAGGGAAAAAGTTTTTTAAATTTTTTTTTCAAGAATGAAAACACATCTTGACGTGAATACTAGCTGGTAAATGCTTTTAACACTAAAAATCGTGGTATGATTTTGATTAATTAATATTAAGTATAAACTTACCGCTGTCGCAAGAACTTTTTGTCTTGTAATGTAGATAATTAAACATCATAAATTTATTTTAATGATTTAATTATTTATGTATTTAGGCTATTGCATCTTTGCGTCTACGTCATTTAAAACCTATGCCTTAATACTGTTAAATCCTCCTGCTTTGTTGTTCCAAAAGTAAGTGTAAAAAGTGATAAAGTTTTGGTATATGTTGCCATTGCGCGCTTAAATTAATTTTTAAAATGGTTGACAGAATTAGCAAGAGAGAAACAACATTATTTTTAATTGTTGCAAAAAAAAAAAGTGAATATTTATTAAATACAAACAAATGGTTTCATGATAAAAGTAAATCAAAATACTCGTTGGTAGCGTGTTAATATGGCTTTACTCTTGGGGTAGATATTTTTTAGTAAAATTTATTTAATTTTATTGATAATTAAACAAAAATTTTTTCAGTGTCTGTTGAATGTCCTATCCCAATTTTTGTGAACTTTAAAAAATAATGAAGCAAGTAAGCAAGCACCAATAATAGGTAAAAAAAAGTATCGAAAAACAAACAGAGAATTTCAAATGATCTCACTGAAATTGTCTGTATTTCAATACATATCGACAGAGTTATGCCTGCTGCAGCTCCTTTCAGATTTTTAGGACCACTTGTACTACGATATACTTATGCTTACCAAATTCAGTCCAAGAAATTGACAATATTGCTTTGTAGCATAGATCCTTAGCATAAATCCTCTATACTACAAAGCAGAAGTAAGGGCAGCCTCACAATTGATAAAGATCATAGAGCCACAACTGGCACGTCCAGTGGTAGTAAAACTCTCCACCCATTACTCAAACAAATTAGTGAAAATACAAATTATATCAGAAATTCATATGTCGTTCCTAAACTTACATAATTGCTGATTCCATCAAGAATTGTCAAAGAAATCTATTAATCAATGACGCCTTGAATATAGCCTATAATATAGTTTCCTCTGAGTTTATTTTGCGTAAGTAACAATTTCTTTAAACTTACACCTTTTTATATATATATATATCTTTCTTTTTATATAGCTGTCTGGTTTTTGTAATTCTCTTTTGTTTACTTTAGACATTAATTGCAAAATTTTAATGAAAGATTTTGAAATATCTCAAGCCAGAAAAACAGAACCTCTATTCAAACTTAATTTGACCTTCCCTTCTATATAAGCAAAGATTTTCATGAACACGCAAATTTCAAAAAAGAATATAAAATAAGAAAAAAATATATATATATACAATAACAATAAGGAATGATTACGCAAAGCAGAAAAAAATAAAGTTAGCTAGCCTTATTTCTTTTTATCCATACTTCTTTTGGCGGGAATTTGCTCAAAATGGTAATTTCGAAATATAATGTTAGAAAATAATTATTAAACAAAAAAAGTTGTTGGTGAATAATTACCCTATTCTTGTACCAAGACTTCTCCTATTTTATCATACGTAATTGAATATAGTGAACTTTTCAATAGAGCCTTCTAAATTATCCTTCATTAAATTACACCGCGTCGGATTTTCTTTAAAATTTTGCAACAATATAAACAATACTCCAACGCTTTGCAAGGAAACGGGTGCAAAGAAAGAAAGAGACCTCTGGAGGCACAGTTTTAACTAATTATAAGTAATATTTCTCCATTAGAGGCCCCTGTTGTTTTTTTAATAATTTTACATGCATTTTATTACACCTGTTTTTTCAATTATTGTCAGTATAAACCTAATTATAGATCGATAAATTTTGATTGATTAAAGACGGCTATAAAATACTCTTTGTGCGGCTGATATTCATGATTCATAATCCTTGTTTTTTCGATTTTTCTGATCGTTTTTCGGTTTGCAAAACTATCAAAACTTTATAGTATTTTTTATCATAGTTTGTGCCCCCCTTACAAGGATGTATTTATTTATTTACTCGAAATTCTATACCAAGGTTAGACTCTTTAGTTTTTATTGGTACTGCTATCAACGAGGGTCGTGCGAAGGAAGGCCTATTGCATTTAAAGCATCCCATTTGAACTCCAAAACTTGTGGAAGCACAGCAATCGCTTAACTTGACAACCGCCTAAGATATTAATCCTATTCTCATGCTAAATGCTAAGCAAAAAGGATAGATTCACACTTTTAAAATCTCTGAGGTCAGCACTGCTCTGTTTAATTTTTATTTTTATTTTCATCCACAAACAAGTTACTGTAATTTACAGGGAAGAAGTGATTAGTAAGAGGTGCCAATCTCGGAACAACTACATGTGCCAAACAGGTTGTTCAATATAAATACGTCTTATAAGTATCTTGTTTTCTTCAAAAATCAAAAACAAGCTTTTCGACATTTTAAAAAATGGATAATTTTTGATAAAATTAATTTTAGTATTTGCGCTTGTCACTTCTTTGATAAAATTCGGTACTGTTTCTCATGGATCCTCTTACAAAAAAGAAACATGTGGTGCAGTTTTGAATCGCGTATAATTTTTTTTAAAAAAATGATAGCTAAACAAAGAAATTACTTACTTTCATAGAAAACAGAGACTGCTCAATACTTTTTGTTCACAGCAGATGAAATGAATTATCATCAGTCAGGCTTTTACAAAATCTTTAAGAGAAAAAGAAAAACACAACCAGACTACCGTCTTTTAACATATCTTTAACAACGTTACTGGTGTTTCTAATATCATTAGCTACTTATAAAGAAAGATGAGAATATATTGCAAAATATAAAACGTGCTAAAACGGTTAACGTAACAATGTTAATCATCGAAACAGAATGATTACATTTTTAATTGCCAGTTTCGTGCACTATGGCAAAACTAAATCTTTCTTGAGATTTGATACTTTCTCAGCTTGCTGGTACCTTTAAGACTAGAATATTTAGCAGACGATTATTTAATGTTATTTAAGTTAAATATTTGGCAGTTAAGTCAATTTTAACAATGTCTTAGTTTTATCGGGTGGTTTTATATAAACAATTTACGATTGTTTTTGTGTTGTTCAGAGTGCTACTTTCAAGGCTGATCTGCAGTTGCACCAAAGAATTATCATTTGAAAATACAATGCAGTAAATAAAAATAGTTATATTTTTAAGCAAGATCTTTTTGATACGTTTATAAAAAACAACATCCACTGAAAAGAAGAAAAACTTGTATTTTGAATAAAAACCCACCACAATCCCTAGTTTGAAATTTTAGGTGAGGAAAATTGTTAATTAAAGGGTTGGCATATACTTATTATTATTTACCCAAACCAAAGAGGTTTCTGTGAAGGGGGTTCTAGTGTATTTGAGCTGCAGAAGCAGTGAAAGCAACAGCCGCTGAAATAGTCAGCCTCCTCAAGTTATTAACCCTATTCTTAAGGTAAACGCTAAGCAGAGAGGGCCTATTCGTACTTTATAGTCTCTGGAATGAGTCGATTGGGGATTAAACTCACCACTTTCCGCACAATGCTGTACTACAAGGGTGCCCTGCAAGTCGGAAATAGGAATTGGAAAATAGCTTAACTTCCCATCGAAAACTTTGTCTTTGAATATAGGTAGAGGCCACAAAAATGCTGCTTTTTAATTTTTGCTTGTGGTATAAACTTGATAACTGTATATAGTGGGTTAGCTACAGTGGTTAATTCATTCGGTATTAAAAAGTCATTCGGTTAAATACATAAGTAAACAAACAAATAGATAAATAGATAAAAAAAATGATAAACAGTGTGTTTTAAAACTTTACTCACAACCTTGTAGTGTTTAGTTGAGAAAACAACTTTTCGTTCGTGTCATAAAATATTATATCTTTAATTAATGTTATGACTTTTATACAATTTTCATTTTTTCTTTATAATTCTTTTTTTAACGAAATTCTTCAAAAAAGCGCATTGTTCTAGCTACTTTATTGATATTGTAGAATTCTTTACAGAGTCTAGGTGTTAGATGGTTCCATCCCAGTTTGAAAAACCTAAACTACATCACACTTTCATCTTGAAATAGCTACGTATCTACTCTATTTTTATTTACATGTCGATTTTACCATTATTACAACATATTAATATTTTCGTTTTCTTTAGGTTGTGTTACATTTCGAGATTTCAGGAGATTTAAACTTACAAAGAAACGAAACCACCATATTTTTAGCACCCATGACGACGGGATAAACTACTTTAAAACAAGACAGGGAAGGTAGACAGCTCAACTCTAGAAGCTATATGTATTTTTTATCCTCAACAATAAATATACCTGTTATTTTCTCATTTTAACGTAATTCTTAGGCTATGCTTACACAAGCAAATTTTAAGTTGTATCCTTGCCGCTATAAGCAACTTAATATCAAAATTTTCAGAAGAGGGAAATTTTCGACTTTTGCAAAGGACAAGATTGTAAATAATATTCCGTTGCACGGTTATTGCTACTAAAAAGAAATTTAACAAAAGCTTTTGCAGAGTTTTCCGTTTAAAAATTAATTTATAAATCTTTCTATTAGAATCTTTAAAAGCCCTGTTTAACAATATTTTCAAAATAACAATAGACACGAAAAATGTGTTTGTAAACTCAACAGGCCAAATATCATAGAAAATTTGTTTTTGGATAGAAATTAATGTTATGCAGAATGTCATAGAATGGTATTGGTCTTTTTGATTGGCCACACCTTATTGAGCGAGAATTAGCACGAAAATAACAAACATTTGAAATTTTCTGTTCTCAATTTTTACTTATTCAGCATCTTTTTTTGGTAACTCAAAATATTAACATATCTATCTACTAACCGTTTACCGTCCACAATTCACATGCGCGGGTAGAGCGTAAACATGAGTAACTAATAGTGCTAGAAGATTTTACAGTTTCTCGAAGTAGAACCTATACTATATAGAACCTATACTATATAGAACCTAAACTATATAAAACCTATACTATATAGAACCTTTAGATGGTGTAGTGGTAGCGCATTCGGTTTGTAATCATAAAATTCCAGGTTTGAGTCCCCACTCCGGTGCACTTTAAATGTAGTGTTGACAGTCCATTTGGCGCCATCTACTGACCGCTAACCGGCTTGTGTTGCAGGCAAGCAAGTTAGGGCAATGCTATAGGTGGCAGTGGTAATGTAACAAAGTTGCAGTCAGAAGATAAGAAGAGCCAACCGTTAGAATAAAATCCCCAAGGACATCAAAAATTCTCGTTACTTACTTATTACTTTCTTACTTTAAACTTAAACACTCTTTTTTACTCGAACAATAACCAGCCAAACCTTCACTTCTTAAGATAATGTTGCACCGGTATTTGCAAATTAAATCTTTTACATTACTTCTTTTGATGGACGGCTTTGCCGAATCCACAATAGTAAAAGTAAAAGGTAAAAAAAAGAAAACTACACTTGTAGAGTACTATTTACTCAGAAGGTATCTGTTATTGCAAAAGATGCGAGACTAAATGCAAATACTTTTACAAAGAACCAGCTGTGTAAACAATGCTACCCCTCCCGCCTCCGATCTGTGTAAATGAAGTTATTTCTGTATACACCTAATATTGGGAAATTCGTCTTAAATAATGTCGTCTGTTGGTAATTGACGTAAGTTTGATTTGACTTTAAAGAAAAGGAATTTTCGTAAAACAACGAAAATAAACCACAAGTACTTTCTACACAACTTAAAGTCCTAAAACTGTCCTTCCGTCGCTTTTCATTATTTTTGTAGCAGACTCTATAATTACATGCTATGTTCTGCCTGTTTTGTTGATTTCCAAGGCCGCTACGCGGGGAGGAATCTTCAAAATAACCTGATGGAAGATAGATAGATATACATACATATTTATAGAGAGAGAGGGAGAGGGTACGGAGTCCTGACGCTCCTAAGTTCTTAGTATCCAAGCTAAGCATCCAGGCTGAAACATTTGACCCCGGAAACTTCCATTTTTTCAGAAGCCAATGAGGATGCTTCATTTTAATCTCAGGCAATTTAATAAATAGTCAGAACACAGATTGTGTATAGATCCTCATGGACCACTTACGACCAGAGTGTATTCTTTGTTCGGCCTGAACATTTCCATGGCCAAATAACTGCCATGATCAAGTATTTAATTTTGGCCGATCGCTTTGCTGTTTGTTGGTCTTAGCTTGTCAGCTTTATTGATGAAGCTAATGTAGAACAAAGCTTTATATTATTTTTTAAATTTTTTATTTTATCAAGCAAGAATTCTTTAAGTAAAAGTGAGAAACTTATGCTGGCCCATCTTACTTGCCTTCCTTAGCTAGTTGGGTCTACTTTTCTTTGGTGCTTAGTCGTAGCTAGCTGCACAAAATAGCTTCGTATTGTTTATTGTCCCTTTTTTTCAAGGGACTGACAACAAAAAACAGCTTTGTCACGTTTTGCATAATTTTTCCACGGGGGTAGGAACACCCCCTTCTTTTGCGGAAAAAAATAGGGTTAAAAATAATGTCCAAACGATACCTTGTGTGACTACTTCTACCGTATTAAAATACATTCGTCACATAACAATAATCTCTGCGATGAAAAATTACAATTTTCTTTTAAAAAAATTTGTTTCCCTCTTTTAAAATGTGTAATGAAAATGTTTATCAAATCCAATAAAATCCATTTCTATTTGTTTCAACTTGTTATGTGCAATTGTTGAATTTGAGATTTCAAGTTAGATATATTCGACTCTTTGGATTTGATCTTTGGAAATGTATTTTTTATTATGTGTGTTTTTAGTTGCGTGTGACCTTGTGGTTATAAAGTACACGCTTTGTAATCACAAGGTCCGTGGTTTGGTCCACAGCGCGGGAATTGTTAGTAAGTGGTCAACCCAGGTCATGGGAGGGAAATTGGGTGTGGAATGCCTGTAAATATTTAATGTATATATTTAGAACACAGGACCAACCTAAACTGAAGTGGCCATATCCTGTATAAACATTTGGAATTATAATAACAATAATCACTATCAGTATTTTCCAACCATTTTTCTAGTGGGTAGAGATGATGAAATGGTGCTCTACCACGACCAGTGTCGACATTAACTGCATAAGAATTAAATTAAAGGAAATTTCCAGCTATTTTTTTCTTAATTAATACTATGCGATTATGAATGACATTTTTGAGCGTCCCCAGTTTAGCAAAATTATGCATTTACGATATGCCCTCGGAGGTGATCTCTGTTGCCATGTGAATTAGACTGTGCATTAGAATTAAATTGGACATTACATGGCTGGCAGTTTAAAATAGAGTTGTCGTGTCACGTCAGTTGATTAGTAAGTCGATCCTGTAGAAATAATCTTTAAAATTATCGCCGCTTAACTGTTGCAACCTAGTAAGCTTTCGAAAATCAGTTCGCAAAAATCGTTAACAACAGTATTTTCTGTGCGCTAAAATAGGCATATTCCATTGCTTATGGCCTGAGAAAAGTATTCAGGAGTTATATTTAGCTGCATTGACTGTGCATCGCTTTGCCTTTATATCAAAGATAACTTTTTGGTTTAAGCGTTAATTCCAGGACAATTATTTTGATCGAAAAATTCCTGCTAGGAAAAATGTCTACTAGAAAATAACTTGTATGATAAATTTCACAAAAAGTGGGCTCATTTTTTATTCACAAATAAAAAACCAAACAGATTTAAATTTGTAGACAACAAATTTTGATTCCATTTTCTAATTATCGTGGTGAAAAATAAAATGCAAAGAAGAATTTAGAAATTCTATGAATTTACTAGTCTGTCTGTTGTCTATTTTATTCCTGCTCTTTAAACGAAATTAACACAATAAGGTGGACTCTTTATAACTCGAACAGTCACGGAGAATCGAAAACCGTTCGAGTTATAGAGAGGTTCGGGTAATAAAGAGTTTGGAGTTTTTCCAAGTTTTTGTAAAAATTTTGAATAAATGGCCAATAAAAGTCCTGCAATATAAAATACAAAGTATTTTATTTTGTAGGACTTGCTTTCTGCTTTACGTTTTGTCCTAGCAGCAGACGCCATGATTGTAAAACTTCAATACTAAAGAATCGTGTTTACGTTTTGTCCGAATGACATTTAACTCATTTAAGACCCCTCACACATGTAGATATGAAACATTCAAATTAGTTAAGACTCTATTTACGTTTACAGAGCCAAAACAATATAAAAAAAAATACTTGTGGCAAAGTTCTAGATACATTTTGTGACGTTCGAGTTATAGAGAGGAAATACTCAAAGAGACATTAGAAAACGTTCGAGTATAGGGGTTCGAGTAATAGAGAGTTTTTTATGAAAGTTTATTAGGAATTTCCAACCGTGCCATGTTTAACAGTATCAACATTTTACTCATTTGAATGATTTTTTTTTCTTTTTTTGATTTCGAATAGAAGTTAAAATATTGCTACCTACTGTCCAAACATGGAAGGCAAAAAAATATTTCGAGAGGAACAATTTGCGCATGCTCAGAACGTTTTCTTCTTATTTTCTTTTTAAGCAGAGTGGGAATAAGTACTTTTACCCATCTTTGTCCCCCAGGGTTTGTTGCGTGATGGGGGCGGCACTAAGATTAGGAAGTTTCTTCGTCCCTCGCCCTTAATGTCAATCTATCAGCGCAAAACGCCTGAAGAAATTGACCCTTTTTGCTCCTCGTGGCAACTCTTAGCAGATAAATGATCGCCCTAGTTTTACAAATGCGTTCTGTATTATAATACCCTAATCAAATAAATTGGGGAAAGGGAGATCCATTGAACATAATCTACTACTTAATTTTTTGTGCGGGCGGCGCGGCGCTTGCAGGATTCGCGTGGGCTCTCATGAAAAATTCAGATTTGTTTTCACCACGTGACCGTTTAGCGGGAACTTTTCCATATAAAGATGGTATCCGTCTGTACACTACACTGCGACAGTACAGTGCAGAGGTTGTCATGTCATGACAAATGATTCGCTGTATTGTAACCTCAACAAAAATAGTAAACTTTGCTGTCATCAGCAAAACACTTTAAGTAACTGTATTTGACATTTTATCAATATCATCAGACATCAGCAGGCCCAAGACACTTCCTTTGTACGCCTGCTGGAGAACATCAACTGGTACTGATTTCTCGTTTTCAACTGCTGCCGATTGAGAATGAGCGACAAAGGAGCTTGTTAACAACTGGAGCAGTTTGCCAGAGATCCCAAGATAGATAGATAGATAGATAGATAGATAGATAGATAGATAGATAGATAGATAGATAGATAGTTAGATAGATAGATAGATAGATAGATAGATAGATAGATAGATAGATGTGCATATTTTACATGGCTAGCCTCACAAATATCGAGGGATATACCCTGTCTATTATTTCCAGGAGGGGCCATGGCTTAGATGGAGAGTCCTAGAGTATTTAATGCTCATTTTGAGCGACGCAGACCCAATTAGGGCCCGCGCTCTACTAGACAACTCCCGGCAACATCCAACGGCCCACACAGTGTGCCATCTTCCCAATTTCCCTCACATGGCTTGGGTTAACCCGGGGCTATGGTAACATTCACTCGCCCATGCTGAATCGCCGTCAAGAGGAATCAAACCCCGGTCTCCCGCACAGAGTACGAGAGCTATAACCACTAATCTACGGCGCCATAAAGTTTTTTTATTTATTTAGCACATTGTCAACTTTGTCAAAAGCTTTGGCGAAATCCAAATATAAATCTGCATTTTTTTTACCAGAATTCAAAGGCGTCGATTCCGTTCAGCTTTGTTGCCGTAGTGCTGATTGACATTTTGCTTAATTGATGAATCGCATTTGTACTATACATACGCCATCTTTAAAATTTCACTGGGTGAAAACAAATTAGTTCGTAGGGGGGAGAATGCTAAAAAATGTGGAAATAAAAGAATAAGCAGCTAACAAAAGGTAACCACAATAAAAATCTGTCTGAAATGATGCTGAGCTATCTAGATTTTACTCCAAAAAATTGTCTTTGCTCAAACTTCTTAACACTGTTCTTAAAACTCCAAATTGTGTTTAGCTAGCTCTGCACTGTCTTCACCTAAAATACGGAAACTTTTCACCTCCAAAAAAATTGTTATGACGTCAAACTGAATCGCCGAATAGCAGTTGTCAAAAGAAGAGGACCGACATTTGTGTTTGTTTTTCAAAAAGATTTTTTGCCCTGCTGAAACATTTTAGTTTGGTTTTATTGCATAGGAGCTACTTATTTATTTACCAGGTAGTATATACCTTAGTTTCTCACAACGTGTGGGCGTTGTCACATAGTAAAAGTGTGTTGTAGATCGCTTGCCTCAAAAATTTTTTACAAACACATTTCCTTCCCCCCTGTACACCACACAGTGGCTGCTGTTTTGGCGTAATGAACAAACAAAGTGCAAGTTCCCACAATGTATGGCAAGTAATTTCAACCCATATAAATCATGTTATTAGCTCCCAGCTCTAAGCAGTAACATGGGATATAGTGAAAGTTGCCACATAAAGCAGTATCTCCATGATTCACCTCATCAAAGCATTGATAGACGGCTTCCCCAACAAATGAGAGTACTTGCCACAGGACATCCAACAATACCTTCAGTACTAAGACGGACTCCATTATGTTGATGGGGTCATAATGCATGATGATCGTATCGTAACCCCACCTTCGCTGAGAGATCAAATTTTAGACTCGCTACATTCTGCACATTTCAAAATTCATGCCTGCTGTGCAGAAAGAAGAACGTGGACATCCCATCCAAGACTTAAGTTATGTCAAACCCCCACTCTCAAAGATCACCGCACCAATCATCACGATGTCCCAGACTCAACCTACATTAACGGACGAGCAACAACCTACACATGAAGTTCTACCTTTGAATCCTGACACGCCCAGTGACTCACCCATGCCAGCCCAACCGAACACGTCAGGCCCGTCCCAGAAGTTGCCCCTTGCCCTTTGACGGTTGTTAGATCATAATAAGAATAGACTGACAGAATGATCTAGCCAACCTTGACGACATGTTATTTTACCAGATCATAACAGAAAGGACTGATAGATGATCTGGCTTATTTTATTTTGTTATGGACAGTTTGAACTTAGGGGGAAGATAGAGATATATTAATCCAAATCTACCATTTCTTTCTAGTCAAACATTCTCAAAGATAATAGAAAAACTACATGGTTATGTTTACAACTTTATTTACTTCCGATCTTTTTTCACATTTTTAAAAATAATTTATAGCGCTAATATAATCTCCACATTAACCCAAACTGAACAAACAAAATAGAATATCGACGATCCCACCATTAACTCATTGTTTTCATTGGTTTGCAAAATTTGTAAGAAATAGGAAACAAATTCTTCAAAAGATAGCGGCCACTTGAGCTCCTCAAATTCTCTGATATTGTCAAATGTCACAATATTCTATTTTTACATAAACTATTTCATGAAAAATTGCCTGCTTCTATCCTTAATACATTTGCGGTTGACTTCACCCATGCTCAAGGCACTCGGGCAGAGAAAATTGGTTTGATCAATCTCCCTACCTTTAATACTATTTCTTTTGGTAAAAACTCAATTAGATTTAATGCCATTAATTCCTGGAATAAATTGCAGTCTTTAATGACTAGAAAATTTGTCTCCCTTGATTATTTTAATCTTAGAAGTGATCTGAAAAAGTACTTTGTTTCCTCTTACTAATCCTTCCTGAATTGTCAGACTTGGCCATTTGTTTCCCGCATGGTTGTTTATCATTTGACCCACTTTTATGTGTGTGTTGTTTTGTGCGTCTCGTATCGTTTACTGTAATTGTCCAAGGGTGGCCATACCCTTTGCCTTAGCTTTATGCTATTAGGTATGGTCTCCCTTCAATAGCATTATATATTTTAATTTTGTTACCCTGACTAATTATGATATTTATTTTCTTTTTCTTTATATTTATTTTCTTCTAATTTTAATTGTATATATATAACTGCTATTGATAAATAAAATATCTATCTATCTATCTATCTATCTATCACACACTAGGTCGTTAGCAACCTATATCTGTTCTGCATAATACCCCTTGGTCGGCAAATAGAAAGAGAGAAAGCAAATGGTAGCAATTAAATTCACATTATCAACATTTGGTAGACTGCTCATGTACGATCTATTGTGAGTTCAGTAGAAAAGTGTTCGTTTATTTTTAAGGTTTTGAATAAGTTTTCTTTGTTATAAATACAATAATTTTTAATTGCAGCAAAGTTTTGCGTGTGCAATGAATCGCACGCCTAAACAAATCTGCTTGTGTGTGAGGGCGAGCACGTGTGATCGCACGCCTCTCACGAAATGGCCTGACCAGTATAATTTAATATTTTTTATATAAGTCTTCAATTAAAATTAATTGTTTCAAGTTTTATCAAGTTAAAAGGTGTGATAAACGCAATTGTATTTTTACGAAATGTCATTTGTCTGTCGCGATAGAAATTCTTTTTGAGACTGCTTTTTAAAAGTTTAAGAATGAAAAGCGGCGATAGATATATATTTTTTTAGATCGCATTTTAAAAGTTTATAAACAAAAAGCAGTGATAGAAGTGTTTTTTAAGATTGAATTCTAAATTTTCTAAACAAAAAGCAGCGACAGAATTGTTTTTTGCATTACATTTTGATTCAGGAACGATTAAAATCTATTATATAGCTAGCTTTATGACAACAAATTAAAAGAAATGTAAGTAATTTATTTTTTTGCTATCAGTTTTTGATGTTTTACAATAAAGTTATCTATCGTGTACGACACGGTGTAATGTTTAATTTATGTTTGTGTAGTCCACAAACCACGATGTTAATAAACTTTTTCACAGTACTGTAGCTGTAAAAAGTCACATTAGGAATAAAGTATTTAAAATAACAATTTCTTGTGACAAGATTGCTGATTACTGAGTTAAACAGTAGGGGGATGATTACACACTTTATAACTTAATAACATAACTTAATTGTTGACAGCCCCTAATTCAGTTTTTTATGGTACAACAGCAAGAACTAACTAAACCAGACCATGAATTATAATTGTTTGGCTATCTACAAGATTTAATTTCGTGATACTACTTTAATTGGAGAAACTTTCGCGAGAAAAAAAATTCGCGAAATTTTTTGGATAAACTTTCGCGAAAAAAGAAATTCGGAAAATTTTGTGAGATTAACTTTCGCGAATTAAGAAACCTGCATATTTTTCGCGAGATAAACTTTCGCGAACAAGGATTTTTCTGTTAGAAAAAACTTCAAAATTCTTAGCATAATCGTCACTTTCTCTAGCCATAATATAAGTTTTCAGAAACTCTTATATTTTACAAAGATGTTTCGTCATCAAAATCGTCAAATAGATCGAATGCATTGGTATGATGTTCTTCAGGCTGCCATACTTCCTCCTCATCTTCGTAATCTCCGTTGATATCTCTCTGGCTGCGAAATGAATTAAACTGTTACTGGCGTAGCTGACAGACTGCGTCTAAATTTGTTGCAACAGTTGAAGGATTGTTACCCATCAACGGATCAATATCATGAAAAGGATCTATGTTTGGTAATTTTTCGGTGCCTTGCTTTAAAGCATCGTAAATGCCTGCACTTTTCCAACCATTCATGACGACTTTTTTTCCTTCGCCTGACGTTATGTAGTTGTAGAAATCCATTATCCAACCCTCGTGTAGTGGTTTGAAGGTAGAAAGATGCAGTTTGATTTCGATTTCTTCCAATGACTTGCCAGATTCGAGCTCATCGGATATTTGTTGCGAGTACCAGTTATGGAATTTCTTTGCAATAAATCTTTTGGCGCTCCCATTTACTGTAAGATCTAATGGCTGATAAAAACGGGTCATGTTTGCAGGAACATTGGTAACTAATATGTCGTTTTTCTCTAAAACTTCTTTGACTTCGGAAGTCATTTGCCCCGTGAATACGTCCATTATCACAAGTGCCTTTTGTCGTATATCAAGACCTTTTAGCTCCCGCTCTTTTTTAACATACGGAACAATTACTTCATTCAGCAATTTAATGGACTCGGTGGTGTTGGAAATGTGTTTCCTGTTTACACTTAAGGAAAAATCTTCGGGGAACTTGTAACGCGGTAAACTTTGCAATGTTTTCCCACCGTAAATTAATTGCATTGGGAGAAATTTTCCTGATAAGGTAACAGAAAAAGTGGCTGTTATAGATCTCTTATCATCAGCTCCTACAATTGTAACTGCTTTGCTGTTTTTCTTTGCAAGGGTGCTGTTTCCACATTGAACCATTTTCAATGGTGTTTGGTCGAAGTTGATTATCAAACAATCTGGAATCGTGTACTTCTCCACTTTTGATACAATTTCGTACAAGAAAAGGTACTCGATCTCTTTTCGGGCAGATTCTGGGAGATCAATTTTGGCACAAGTTTTTCGGCGACGACAAAATCCCATTCTTCGAAATAAAATCTGCGCCCAATACGAAGATTCAAGATTGATGTCTCCTATAATGTTAGGGTATTTTCTGATCAAGGCTTTAGCGGCGGCATTAGCGATAGACTAGGTGATAACAGCACCCTGATTGCTCAAAACACAGAGACTATCGTCATAGATTAATTTTTTTGTATCTTTGTATCAACACAGATATTAGTATTGAATACTGGATTCGATTGTAAATGTTATAAATTTTCTTTCTCGAAATAAGATTTCTAAGTATTTTGTGCGTTTTTGGTGAAAAATGATAAAATAGCTTACTGGATAAAATTTCGCGAATGAAGAAATTCGGAAAATTTCACGAGATAAAGTTTCCCGAATTAAGAAACTCGCAAATTTTCGCGAGATAAACTTTTGCGAAAATGTCGAAAAATCGCGAATTCACGAAACTTTGTCTCGCGAAAGTTTCTCCAATTAAAGTAATTTCCTTTTTTCTGCTTCCTACCTATTTTCTCAACCTTGTCTGTGCCACTTAATAGTCTCCTAGTATGTCTATGAAAACATGCACTGTTTCCATTTGTGTCTTTGTATTTAAGCAGCAGTATTATTTGAGCACTTTTATTTGTGAAGTTATGTAGTGATGTATTTTCATACTAGATATAAATTAAAAACAGTATATATCAAAAGTTCTTAAATATGTTGCATCAGCCACTACCATCTACTACTGCATCTAATTCTCCAGCCAATAAAACATTTGAATTACTGAAAGAACGTCTAGAACAGGCTGAATCTGAAGCACAGAAACTCTCAAGCCAACTAGTTTCTTATGGATTTAAAACGTTAGTGACAAATTTGTTTTTACACATTCTAACACAGTTTTTTATCAGCAGTTATACAATTCTTGGTTGTAGTAAACTTTCAAAAATATTTGACATGACTCTACAGTTGATAATAGATTAAGGAATATTTTTTAGATCGCCTGCAAAAAACAACAACAAAGACTCAACTGGATCACAATCAGTTTCTGATAACAGGATGATCTCTCGTGTGTGTAAAATGGAAAGTGTATTGGAGAGCCTCAGATCAGGTATGTCTTATCATTTATCAATTTATATATACTTTATTTGTGACTTACCAAATTAAAGTTTACCTGTTGATCCTCCTGTTTAAAATTTAGTGCATATAAAGCAAAAAAACTTGTATGGTAATAAAAGACAATAAGGGTAAGATAAAAAAAATTATTATTTATTACCGTCTTTCTGCCACAGGAATAAACAGTTTGGAAGCAGACAAGTCAGAAACACCATCGCAGTTACTGCTAGAGAAAAATCAAATACAAGAAACTTACAGTTTAAAAATCCAAGAACTTCAAGAGGAGGTTGATAAGCAGAAAGCAGTTATAAAATGTCATATTGATGCAAAGTTGTTGCTGGAAAAGCAAATCGCAAAACTGAAAAAAGCATCTGTAAAACGAACTGAAACACAAAAGACCCTTCTTACCAAGCTAAAAGAGAAAGATAATGAGTTGGCTTCTTTACAAAATGAGTTAAATCAGGTAATTTTTAAATTTCAAATATTTCCTTTACAATGGAAGCTTGAAGGAAAATAACTTTAAATTTCTCCTGTAAATACAGATAAAAAAGAATGTGTCTAAGGAGGTAGAATCAAGGAAACGAATTGAGGACAGTCATTCTTTGCTACATTTAAAAATATCTGAAATGGAAGCAACAGTGGAAGCAGAGCGTATGAATGTGTCAAAAGTAAATGCACAATGTGAATCGCTGACCAATGATGCTATGTTAGCTCGTAAAGAGTTTGAAAGGGAGTACACAAGGCGTCTTGATCTAGAGAATATTTTAGAAGTGCAATCCAATAACATTGGTATGCAGTATTTGTCTTCTTTAAAATTTCTGCTTAACTTTAAAGGAAAAATTTCATGAATTAGCAAAGAATCTAATGCATTTATTCCTACATATTCTTCAAAAGATCTCAATTTTTACTTGACATGGGTATATTTAGTATAGTTGAGTATATGAGTATAGTTGATCTATTTAAAATGGTTTGGGAAGTATAAAAACCTTACCCAATGGAGGAATTTGTTTCTTTTCAGATTTAGTAATAAAGTAAAATTACATGCTCAAATATGTTTCTGCCATATCCAGGTGTGGGATTTATAATTCTTTAAATAGTGACTACATTTGGATTTTGTTCTTGCAAAATCACAACAAATAGAGGGTTTTGCAACAGTATCTGCCCTGTTTTTGCATGTAATTTTGGCCAATGTATTTTGGCAGGTGTATACTGCTTCAGGCCATTTCGTAAGAATTTAGGCAGGCGTGCGGTAGATCACACGCCTTAAAAATTCTGCGCCTGCGATGTGCATGCGATCAAAAAAAATTTATTACAAAAACATTTCCTTTACCACTGTACACCGCACAGGGGCTGCTGTTTTGGCGTAAGGAACATACAAAGTGCAAGTTCCAACAATGTACGGCAAGGAATTTCAACCCGAATACGAAGAAGTCGTAAGCAGACTCGTTAATTAAACTTTATTACTTGTGGGGCAAACAGATATTTAAATTAAATTAAATTACGGAAAGTTGAACGCCCGCTAATAATAATATTTAATAAACCTTCGATGAATCATGAAAATTATTATCTAAAAGAATATTTCGTTATTAAAGAAGTTTTTTTTTCTTATTAATGATATTATCTTTTAGTTATTTTAACTTAAATAATGCTGAATTTCTTTTAAATTCTTCAAAAGGCGACCTTACAAAGATTAAAATACTGTTGCATTTTTTTATAAAATCATTAAAATAAAACTCTCAAAGCCTTAATATAGCCTGGTAGCTGGTAAATGGTAGCAATTAAATTGTGCGATCTATTGTGAGTTCAGTAAAAGAATGATTGTTTATTTTTAGAGTTCAGTAAAAGAATGATTGTTTATTTTTAAGGTTTATTTAATAAATGTTCTTGTTATAAATACAATAATTTTTAATTACAGCAACGTTTTGCGCGTGCGATTCATTGCACGCCTAAACAAATCTGCACGTGTGTGGGGGCGTGCGCGTGCGATCGCACGCCTCTCACGAAATGGCCTGCTGCTTAAATGTGACTTACACAATTTTGAGACATTGTGTAAGGACTACCTAAAAAACTTGTATTAATCTTTTATTTACAAATGAAAGTAATTGCTTGCTATTGTTATTACCATGCGCAAAATAAAACAATAAGATATATGATTTATGCTTTTAATGTAACATTTATGAAGTTTTTAAAAAGTACTAAAGATCACAAAAACTATCAAACTAGTTAAGTAGAAAATGCTTATGCGAAGAAAAAAAGTTTCCACATACTGTCTTTAAAATTTTCACAATTAAAAATAGTTACTAGTTTCAATTGTCCTATTTTCTATAACAAAATGCAGCAGAAGCATCGAGAGAACGTTTTCTCATTTGTTTTATAATGAAATATACGGCTGTTTTTAAGCTTTGAGAGGATGTGTTTTCTTCATTTTAAATTATGGCAACAATCTTTGTAGGAACATTTCCACGTTGTGTTAAAAGTCTTCACATTCTAGACTGAAATATTAAAATTTTTAAGCTTCATATAAAGTGATTTTTAACCATCGACAGTCATTTTTTCATCATTTTAAAAAACAAAATTCAAGAAAGGCAATTTTTAGGCTTTGAAGCAAAGTTTTCATGAATTTCATGAAATATAGCGATTCTAAGCACTGTACAGTCGGGTTTTTTTATTTTAGAGTTTATGTATGATAATTAAGTTTGCGTGCAAGATATAAATTCTATTGTGTTTAGCATTTTAACAATAGGTTAGCAACAAAATGCAAGGTGATAAGTATAACATAAATGTAAAGTTAAGTTCAAGCAGTACGTATATTTTGCCTAAATGTATTTATGTATATTTCCTTTATAGTGTTGTTATTGATAGTGTTGCAGTATAAATTTTGTTGCTGTATTTTCATCGGGAAAAATTATAATTATAATAATCACAATGAAGAAGAGTGTCACGACAAGCTTAGTCTGTCTTTTATTAAGTTATTTAGTAAAATCGTGATACAAGTGATATTGGATTTTATGCATGTGATTGATACCTGAAAATGACACACCCAATTCTTTTTCTGACGTGTACGTGGAGGCGCTCGAATGTGATTGTTAGAATGAGAGACTACCTTCTAATTAATTACTTTGCCTTCTTTTTAGAATGTATAAAAGAGGAAATTAACATAAAATCTGGGGAATATAATCAGGTGAAGAAACAGTGTCAGGATCTTGAAAGTCAGTGTCAACAATTCAAACGAAAGTGTGAAAAACTGCAGGTTTGTGGTTTTTTTTGTTATTGACATAAACATCAGGGAAATTAACTTTTATATAAATTGACTAATTATTATCGTTAACTCGTCGACAAGAAAGAATTAGTGGGAGAGGATGATTGACTATTGCCAAAATTGACGCCATTCAAAATTTTAATGGAGGTTCAATACAAGCCTCAAGGTTTTCACTCCAATAAAAAATAAGTTTATTTATTTTTTATATTTACTTTGTACATAATATTTACATAGTTACGTCAACTTAGGAATACTTTACAGCTTCAAAAAATTCTTCCAAGTTTAGTACATATATGTGCATCCTCTCAAATTTCTCCAACAATATCACCTGATGCCAACTTTGGTATGTAAATTCAGAACAACTTCAGGGTATATCCATACAACGCTTACTGCGGGCCAACTTTTTTTAATATAGTGACCTTGCCCATATACAGTAATTTGTGTGGTTGATTTGCTTATTCGTTTTTTTCTCGTTTTTGTCGTGAAAATACCGAATTTTCAAGTCCCGTCATGAAGACCAAACCATCATATCTGAACAAAACGCCACAAATGGTAGCTTGGTTACTTTTATAAATATAGTTTACTGGGAACCAAATAAACTTCTAAAAATCTAAACACGTGCATACAGAAAGAAAAAGAATATTTGAATAAAGTTCATTATCATTCTCAAAACCTGCAAGCAGTGCGCTTGAAGTGATCGTTACCGTGGTGATTTTACCAAAGCCATGCGGCAAGTTGTTTATCGTTAAAAATTTGACTCTTTTTCTGTGTATTTATTTTTTCATGGTGTAGTGCTTACATTTTGATAACTTTTCATAACTAGGTAACTTCTATGTAGGAGAGTTGGTTTAAAATCGAGCTGAATAATATATCCCCAATTGTTTTTTCGATTTTTTTCGCTTTAATAACTCTGACGAAAGTTATGGAGTAAGGTATGAAAAAAAATATCAGTTACAAAAAGTCGAATTTCGAAAAAAGGCAAATTTAAACAAAACGACTTAAAATTAAAAAAAAAAAAAAATCAAAAAACTATTTTAGATACATCCCTCTTGAATAAGATAATCAAAAAAAATGGGGAAAAATTTAGTCATTTTGTAAAAGAAACTTCAAACACGAAGGAGGGGGTTAAATTTTCTTACCTTATAAATCCTTGTATTTTCCATTTCAATACAAAAACTTTTATCAACCTAAGAAAATGTTCAGATATTTCCAAATATTTATAAATATATTAAACTTTCCCTTGCAGGTTTTTTGATGGCGTCATTAACCTGTCTATTCCAAAACAGATTTGGGGACCCAAGTTTAAAAACTTACACAATTTAGTCCCAGAGTGTCCCTTGACCCATGCGTGAGATGACATCAGTTATTTCCAGGTGTTTCCAATATATAAGGACTTAAACATAAAAGTGCAATGCATTGGTTTCGCAAATTAAAAAAAAGGTTTTGACATCAGTCTAAATACATTGACGTGGTGTCGTAACATCTAGGCAGTTAACAATTAAGACATGCATTTTTCAGCTCTTTCAAAGAAAATTTTGGCAACTTAAAAAAAATAAACACATCCACTTTACCTGTCACAGACAGGGACACACTCTTCATATTATTATAAGAGATGTTATTAATTTAATGGTATGCAAGGTATGTAGAAGGTTTTAAAAATAAAATGTTTTAGTTTGAATGCAATTGTGCACTTGAGTCTAAATCCCAAATTTTTCAGTGGAAAAATTTCAGCAGAATAAATTTTGGTAAAAAAACTTTAACAAAATATAATTTTTTTTTTAAAAAAGCTAAATGAATACTTTGTGTAGGAATTTGTACTATTTTAGAGGAATAAATAAAAACAATAATTATCACATTACAGTAAATCTGCAAAGAAATTTGTGATGCCAAATGACCTTTTTAAAATGACTTTGTCATTATCTTGCTACTGTTAAAGAGGCAGTCTGGTCTGTCTAATTCAATTTTTATATATAAAAAAGATATTTAAAGAGATAAAAATGGACGTTTAAAATGAAAAGTAAGAAAGAAGGTTAAATTTGGAAATTTTGGAGCAAAACAATTTTTGTAAGACTGACTGTGAATTGTAGCACTCGAATTTTCAGTGGCATTTTTGCGGAACTTTTTCCCACTCAAATTTTTTGTTTCCCTTTGTTTAAAAAAAATCCTGTAAAGCAATAGCTACTTAAATGGAAGGTACATATTTTTTTTAATTTTATTTCTCATCTGTTTAGAAAGCATTAGAAGCCTCTTCTTCAGAGAATCAGGAGCTTAAAGAACTTTTAAAAGTTGCCTCTGTTGATAATCAAGCTCTTGTTATTCAAAGCAAAGAAGTACTGCTTCGGGAGCAGGCAAAAGTAAAGAACATTGTTGCACAGCAAAATAAATTGCTTGATTCAACCAAAGCATCAATGTTGCAAGAGTTGAAAAACCAACACAAGAATACTGAAAGGACGGAATCTGAAAATCTGCTATTGAAGCGAAAAATAGTTGAATATGAAAGTAAACACGACGAAAGTGAGTTCAAGTTAAAAATGCTGGAACAAAATTATGTAAGAAAAGTAATCAAATTTGATTTGTAATTGTTGTAAATTTGAAATATGATTAATAAAAAAATTAACAACGAACAAACAAACTTCTAGAATAGGGCTGATTAAAAATGCAGTGAAAACCTATAAAAGAACGCCTTTGTTAAAATGACTTTGCAGAATGTCAGATGCTCCTATACAAGAATAACAGTTAAAATTAGATTTTTGGAAGATTAGGTTAAATCTTAATTAAGGAAAAACCATGTTGACTCAAATCAAGTATTTTTGTTAACAAAATGGCATTCGCCTTGGCAATTGCTGAGGAAACATGAACTGGAAAGGCTTGTAAATTTAAAAAATGTTCATTTTACAAAATCATTTTTTAAATAAAGTTGTGTTCCTTGATATCTAATGCACTTTCTGCCAATTCTTTGTGTGTTATGACAATTCTTTAACATGATTTTAGACCATAGAAATTTCAAGGGTGGAAGCTGCTTTGTTGTCTTCTCAAAACAAGAATGATGAATTAAGAAAGCAGCTGGAAGCAATTGAGAAAGAAGGTGTTTTAAAAAACAACAACCTGCAAAACGACAAGTTACATGCAATGCAAAGAGTTAAGGAGTTGGAAGAGGAACTAAAACAGGTGCAACTCTTTGGCCAAAGAATGGAACATGAGAAGAACGAGCTGATGGATAAATTATCGTGGATAAGCATGAGCCAGCAGTCACAAAACGATCTTGAGAAAAAAATGGTTGAAATGGTAAAAGAAAAAAATTCCTTGGCATATGAAAAGGGCATTTTGTCCTCCAAAGTCAAAACCCTTGAAGTGGATAACAAGACCAAAAAGGAAATTGAGGTTTGTATGTTTTGTGTATTTTGCCATGGACTTATTGCTCATAATTATTCTCAACTGGTGGTCTCTCGTAAGTATTATTGAAATCTTATTTTTTCGCAACTTACAAAAAATAGGCTAAAGTTCAATATTTTGTAGTGAATTTAATTAGCTCCTCTAATAAATTTAGAAATTCAGGTTAAATTTTAATTGGGAAATAGCTGTTTAACAGCTACTGAGAACCCTGGATTACACCCTGCTGATTTTATATTTAATTAAACAGAACAGACAAAAGTAACTGCTATAGGTCAAGGTGCTAAAGTAACTATGTATACATGCAAAAAAATATGCAAAACCAGTTACATCCATAAAGGGTAAATCAAAAATGTAAACAATTTTCTTAAAAAGTGTTATAAACAAGAAAAAGCCAAGTACATAAAAAGTAAAGTGACATATAAGATATTGAATGCATTACACATTACAAACTTCAGTTTAAATCACTTATTTAGTAGGATATTAAAGGGAGCCACGCAGCTGCCTCCATGTCAGTAAATTTATTTCGTCTATATTTTTTGTTTGCTGTTAAGTGTGAAGTGTTATAATTGTTTTCAGTACTCTTTTGTGCTTAATTGTAGGGGGGGGGGTCATATAAGCAGAAGGGGGTGGGTACTCGGGGGAAAATTCCTTAAAGTGGGGGGATCATAATATAAGGACCTAATAAGGTATTACGAAATTTTCTGTAAAATGGGGGTAGGGAGGGGGGACGACGACTAACTATAAATAAACTAACACTAGTGAAACAACTAAAAATAAAGATAACAATGCTTTTGATATGTTTAAGGGATTAACTGTGCTGGCATTTTGTTGATATTTGTTATTTTTAACCTGGAAATAGTATTTGTTCTTGAGATTATAAAATGATTTTAGGGGTGTAAAATTTTGAAAAAGTGCAATTTGACTCCTGCCTACAATTAAGCACGAGTACAATGTTAATAGTGAAGCGTAAATTTCTGTTCCTTGATTTGCAGTTGTTTCTATTGGTTTTCAGGATCTTTATTTACGCTTCTCGTTATTATAATCACCATCGACAAATTATCTGAACTAGTCATTGGATCTTCTTCTTTTCTGGTAAGATAGTAGGTAGAAATACTATCACATATAGAAAGTGCCTTACTTTCTTTACGAATGGCCCAAAACACAGCAGAATCACAGTCATCTTTTTCCCTGGGATATTATATTTTTCACATATCTTGATGATACTTTTTTGCCTTTTTGTTGAACTTAGTAAAAAATACTTACAGATACTCCACACAAACTTCCTTCCTTGCAGGTTACCACTTGTTATTGTTGCTATAATTCACTTTAGTTTTGACTTGTTGACTAACTTATATCAATATTTTAAGCTTTAAGTCATCTTCTAAAACCTTGAAATAACAATCAGTATGTTTGTTATCATTTACTAGGACCTACTAAGTCATTTCCATTAGCTATATATTTTATTAGGATATGCTTCTGAAAACATGGTTGGCTGGATTTTCGTCTGATTAAATGTAATGCCATTGCATAAATACATACATTAAATACGATTTGGTACAAAAATATAAAATTATATTGTTTCATTGTTTTTTTAATTAGGGGTTTTAAAGCAGATACATATATTTTATTATTGTTGAAGCTTAGTAGGTGGTGTTTTAGGAGATCCTTCTAGCATCATTGGGCAAAGTAAAACGATGTTGGACATCTGTGTATATAATTTGAGAGGACCAAAATTAAAGCAATTAACCTGTTCCAGACCTGGGAGGAAATGACTTTATACTTTTTTTGTAATGCTTTAAGAAGTCTCAGGAAGTGGATACAAGGTGTTGTTTACATGTTTGTCACATTCTACACTGTTGATTGTTTCCTTTATCTTTGTAGCTGTTGTTCTTGATTCTGTGTTAATCAGTTGAACTAATGAATTCACCCTGGATATGGTCCCGAAATTTGTTTTTCTTTACCTTTTTATTTCTTCATGCACACATGTTTCTAAACTAGCTGCATGAATCTTCCTTTCACCTATAATAACAATTTATGACATCATACTCTTTACATGGGATATTTTAAAGCAACGCTATTTGTTTTGTGTTTCCTTAAAGTTGAAAATACATTGATGTTTTTGTATTTGACAAAAGATCTTACTGGTGCCCGGATCATTTTTATCCTTTGTCCCACAACTTTCCAAAACAGATATGCATATTACCACAAAATTAAGAAATTCAATTTATTTCTTATAGACTAGTCAAAAAGTTTGTCTAAGACTTAAACCTCATTGGGCTGGTGCAATGAGTAGACTTTGTAAAAATTAATCTAGCAAATAATTGATCAATACTGAATTGGTCGAAGTATGTGTGAGACAACACAGCTAATTTTTAAGTTCACCACAACAAGTAATTGCAGAGGCTAATTCTATACCAGATTCAGACATTTTAAACTTATCAAAATTCACTTATCAATGTTTAGAGTAGAGTTCTTATGATCTTAGGTTATTTGCTTGAATCTAATTGTTATTGAAGTCAGCGTGGCTATTTTCCACAAATTTTGCAGTCTGTGCGAATCCCAACGTGGATTCTTTTGTTGTGTGGAGGATGCCACTAGCTAATTTTAAACCCTGTCTGCGTAGCATGGGCCCTTTGACCATTAAAAAAAGATGAGAAAACTAGCTTTGTCTTAATATTTTGTCCAATTTTGTCTGATGGACTTGTAGGGTAGGGTAGTATTGTATCAAAATAAAAATTATTGTTTCTTTGGAATAATTTCAATGACATAATGCCAAACATTCAGGGAAATTATCTATTTCATTATGATAACTGATAATTTCGCATTTATTGATAGGTAGAATATGAAAACTTGAAGTTAAAGTACAAAGATTTGAATACACAGTTTAAAAGATCCCAAAAGAGTGAAGATAAATTGAACATAGAAATTGAAGAAAAAGTGAATGCATTGCAAGCTATCACGACAGAACATAACTTGGTAAGTATTACTTTGGGCTGACTGATTATCAATTCTTTATAAAGACTAAGATACACTGGGAGTTTTTATTTATTATTTTAGTGTTTTAGCTTTAAGAAGTTTTTTCATCTTGCAATTTCTTTTATCGTCTGTTGTATTAATACTCTTAAGTTTGTTTGTAGTTAAACATAATGAACTGGTCCAGATTTTGGCTATCCAAGGGAGAACTCTTTTTCTTGTAAAAAATGCATAATAAAATAAGTCTTGTTTGTTTCTCGATTATTAAAACATTACGTCATTACAAGGATCGATGTCTGTAGTATTAGAGTTAGTGAAGCTATTGCAGTACACTTTTATAGGTTTAAGGCTAAATAAATTGGTAACAGGTGAATCATCTCTTGCATAGGTAAACAGGTACCTCTAGGGAACAAAATGGTATTCATATATTTCTGACATACTTTCTAACTACTTAGCAAATAAGTCAGATGTAAACCATTATTTCAAGTTATTTGCCCTTTTTAACTGACTACACTTTTAGATGTAATCAATGAATTCCAGAAAAATGTAAATCTAATGTTTGAGCACACTGGCTAGCAGTTTTCAGCATAAACTTGAAGATTGTGTTGATTATATGCACAATCTAGCCTAGTCTAGTTGATTTGTTGATTTTGCCCTGTTTTTAGTGTAAAAACATGCTCAAAAAGACAGAGAAGCATTTATCACAAGTTATATCTGCACGTGACGAAGCACTTAACGAAACAGAAAAATTAGTGCGACATGTCAAAGATATAACTACCCAGTATGATGAGCAAGTTTCGTGTTTGCAGTCTCGATTACTTGAAAATGAAAAACAGCGCAGTAATATTGGGGGAACATTTGAAACTTTGATGTCGACAAATGATCAACTGCAAAAACAGTTGCAGCTCGTTCAAGAAAATTTGGGCAAAAAAGATGCACAACTTGAGACTCTAAAAGACACAAGGTTAGAATTTAGAACTAATGTTCTACAGTTGTGTCAACCCAACTGTTTCGAAACATCAAGATACCTTTGTACCTTTGTAACCGTTCGTCAAAGGCACATGATCTTATACGTTATTCCGACCAGTGTTTCAAACTCAACACAAAAGAGGCTGTCCACTTGTCCATTTGTGATGTTATCAAAATTCATATAGAAGATCTTTTTTATTGTTGTTCTGCCTAAGCAAGTTAAGCCGAGTTAAGGACTAGTTATTTTGATTAAAATGTCTTGCATCTCCATCTGGCCATTTGTCAAGAAGAGAAATTTTGTCTGCCTTAAGTAGATTTTTCCATGAGCCTTACAACTAGTTGTACTATATTGTTTTGTTGTCGTCGTGTTTACAGAAATGTGAGTAAAGACGTGATCTCTCAATTACAAGCTGAATTGGTTTCATTGACAAACAAGTTAAACTTGATGGAAAAAGAAAACAATGAAGAGGTGTGTGGTTATTAACCTTCATTAAGAATACTGTAACATCCTTTTTTAACAAAAATACTAAAAAAACATTCGAAAAAAAATTCAATAAAAAAAAAATAAATAAAGCAATACCATGCTTCAAATGAGTATGTTTACCCAGGGCAACCTCATCAGTTCCTATTGGTACTGCTTTCCAAGAGGGTCCTGTGAAGGGGGTCTTAGTGCAAGATTTCATTTGAGCTACGAAAGTTGTGCAAGCACAACAATCGCCCAACTAGACAACCGCCTAAGATATCAATCCTATTCTCATGCTGAGTGCTAAGCAGAAAGGATATATTCACACTTTTATAGTCTTTGGCATGACTCGGCCAGGGTTTTAAACCAAGACCCTCTGCACTGGAAGCGAACACTTTACCATAAGGCTATTAGTCGGCTACTAGTAGTAAAAATATGCTAAGGTGTCAATGTTGTTAAAATTATTTAAATGTTTTTTTTCTGACTTGATTTTACTGGGAGGTTAGTCATTATATGAATTGTTTTTGCTAAAACTAATAAAGCTGCAAGGAAAAGAATTACAACATCGTGTTCCTGACACTTTGGGCTAATCATATTTGTTTATACTGAAGTTATTGTCCCCAGAGCTTAAAATTTTAAAGATAAGAAGAAGAAAAGTATGTTTCCAAGCATAAAAATTCAACTACTCATTTTTCAAAAAGAATTTGATAGCATATTTTAGGCAAGACTGTGCTGAATAAGAGGACATGAATTTGATAACTTAGTTCCCTGTACTTTTGTTATTTCAATTTAGCATTTTTCATTTATTGTATATTAAAATGAAAAAAAAACGAAAAAGGGTATTATGAGTATAGAGATATGTATGTTACAGACGATATGGTCAATTAGGAATTATTCATATTCATCAGGTATTATGTAAAGGTTTTGGTTTTGGTTTTGGTTATTGTTTTGGCATATCAACCAGTTAATATGCATATAAAATACACTGTGTTTTGATACTTTACTATTAGAAAGACCAGGGAATAAGAAAGAACCTCACTTTTTGCTGCAAAATATCCATTTATCCGCCATGTAATTCTTTAAATATAAATATAAATAGCCTAAGCAGGTTAGAACCTGTGGGAACATCACAAGAAAGAGAATGTTAGCAGGTTTTATCAACTAAAAATTCATGCTATTTCATACTGTTATAAAGCTACAAGTTGAGTTTTTAAGCAGAACGCTACGATAAAGCAGATTGTGTAACTAGCTTGTCTGTGTGGCCCTTTTAATACACCAATTTTGCTGGTTTTTAAAATTTAAATACATGTGTGATTATTGTGTTGTTTTTCTCAGGAACATGAGGTTAGGATATTGAGTCCTAATGGAAAAGTTCTTGAGAATTCACTGTGTCGTTTAAAACAATCTTACTGATAACAATCACTAGTATACGTCTTTTTTCAATACTTAGCAACGGCAAAGCCAAAAAAATTTGACTTTCACTAGAGGTCGATTTTTGTAATAATGCTTGGGAATTCCAATTAATTGCAGCAACTGTACTTTTTCTTTGCATAACTAACTGTTTTAAGTTCTATTTAGATTGTTAAAATAAAGGAATGTCTTTACAGTGAAAAGAAAGAGAAAACGAACTATCAAAATATGTTACAAGAAAAGGAAGAAGAACAGAAACATTTAAAAGAGAAAGTTATGAAGCTGAAATCAGAACTTAAGAAAAAAGATACAGACATAAAAACCTGCATTGCAGCAAAGTATGAAGTCTATAACTATTGTAACCTAAAACACACTTATAGTTTAGTGTTTATTGCAGTATAATGTAATATTTTTGTGTAGTTACAAACAAGGTTATAGTTGTGTATAATACTTCTTTGGTAGGAACAACAATATTGAGACTGCAAATGAGAAGAAAGAGATCGAAGTAGCAAAATTAAAAACTCAACATAAAAAAGAAATAAATAAGGTAAAGTATTAATTCTTTTACTTGTATCTTGTTATACTAAGATTAGTATCTTTCTGGCTTTGTCCAAGCATTGTCATAAATTTTTGTAATTCTTAGTCGATAGGAATAAATTGTTTTATTAAATATGTTCATCTATAGTTAAAATCACAATTACACGATGTGAAGTTATTGTTAAAGAAAAAGGAAAACATAAATGAAGAAAAAATTAAGGTTGGCATCCCTGTCTCTTTTTACGTTTCTCTGCCTGCCTGCCTGTCTGGTCTGTCTGCCTGCCCGGTCTGTCTGTTTGTCTGTTTGTCTGTCTGTCTGTTTCCTTGTTTGTTTTTTGTTGTCTTTTGACTGATGTTTTTCTAGCTTTACATTTTTTCAGGTTATGTCCGATGGGTTAATAAATCTAGAAAATGATAAGTCATTGTATATGGAAAAAAATAAAGAGCAGGTTAGCCACCTTCAAGTATTATCTTTTATATATTTCTGCTTTATTTCATTGACCATTAAGGAATTTCAGCTTGCAGTTGCTTCTTCAGTTCTGAGGTTTAATTTCACAACATTGAAATTCAAGTGAACTTGTTAAGTGAAGTGCTGGTGATTTGTGAATACGCGTTTCAGAATGTTTTATGAAAATTGAAACGACTAAAAAAATATATATGCATAATAGAGCTCATCTTTTCATAAGAGAAGGCAGTTAAAATGTTTCTGGTTCCCCGGCATAAACTATCTTTATGCCTTGGATATTAGCCACATACTTTGCAAATTAAGTATATTCTTTCTGACAAAACACTTTTCATTTGTTATTCTTTCAGGCGGAATTATTGAGCAAATTTATGTCTGAAATAGCAGATCTCCAAAATGAACTCACTACAATGGCAGAATCTCAAAATTGTACTTCATTTAACTTAAGGTAAGTTAGATATTTTAGCAGTTATTTTGCAATTATTTGACAAATATAAAAACCATGATATTGTCACTATTTTCTCAGAGCACACGAAACCAAGAGTGAAAGAAAAAAAAGGCAAAAGATAGAGATTAAACACAAGGTTGGTGTAGTTAGAGTTGCGTCTAAATGTTTTAGTACGAATTTTGAATGATACATTTATTAAGAAAGACTTCTTGTGATGAAGATAGCTAAAATGTTTCTTTATCATTTAATTTTTTTAAATTAAACGAAAATTTATTTTTTATGATTTTGTAGAAAAACAAATAACTACTTAGTCTCTACATATACATGGTACCCTGGGGGGTTGATACATACATGATGTATCAACCCTCAGGATTGATACATTCTGTGCAACCCTCAAGTTTACTAAAAATAGAATACTTAACAGAATAATGGTGTGTTGTACTCAAAATTATTGAAAAAAATTACCAGAAGCAAAAAATGAGGCATATTTTGCATTTGAACGTAAATTAAATTATTACAATAAATTTCTATTTCTATATATGGTAACGTATGTCAATAATTTATTGTCAAAACGGCTTTTGGAAAATTTTGGGTGCATTAACTGTTTGATTCATCAAAAGTTAACCTTTTAAGAAATGTATTTTTTATTATCAAATGGAAGCTTAAATAGACCCTATTTAAATTTTTCTCCTTTTGTGAACTTATAATCAAATTTTTGTGGAATAAAAAAAGAGTTTCAAATCTTTTTTTGTAAACATTAACTGTGTTGGTATCACAGCATATTATGTTTTTGTTACTAAAAATGTAATGAAATTCAACAGAACACAGCAATAGCTGTCACTGATAAAATTGTAAGCATGGCACTTGATAATTAATAACCTATATACAACAAGTAATAATCAGAAAATACTTCACAAGCCTAAAGATTGTAAGCTTGTGACTATTTCCTCACTTGCAACGTCCTGTATTTTCCATTTAGGATGATATGAATTCTCCTCTGAAGCATTCTCACTCTAACACTGTTGATAAATTGTTAATGGAAGAAAAAAAGCAAACACAAGATCTAATCAGAAAATGTAAAAACACAATGGTATAAAATTATTTAGTAAGAATTTTCCTGATTAACAGTGTGAGCAATGCCATCCCATTCTTTTTCTTGATTTTATTTTGAATGGTAATCAAGGGTAACATTTTTTATTTTGCTTTTTTGGCCTTTTTTTCAAAAGGGGAATAGATGTGTGTTTCATGCTATCAAGTGTTCAAGGTCTAAGAGTACATGAAACAGCGATAGTACGAAATAACTGTATTAAAATCTTTATCTGTTATAGTATTCTCTGAGCCTGTGTTTTTGTGAGGGACAGTGGTGACATGGGTTTTTTTACTTTTAAAATAAGTGATAAACTATATCTTAATTGCTAAAAAAAGCAAATTAGTTTTTTCGACGTTCTGCCAACATTTGATAAATTAGATTGATGCCAATGGTTTTAATTAATTGAAGGCATCTTTTTCCTAACTATTACTGCAAACTTAAGAAAAACGTTTTGACCAATTCAGAAGTCGTGTTTCTGTTCCCAAAGAAAATATTTTAAATATTATATAAATGGAAATTTGCCATTGGGGTTCTTAAGACTTCAATATTATTTGCTGTACTTTTATTTTTATTATTAGGAGAATGATGAAAGAAAGCTTGATAAATTATCAAAGCAGTTGGAAGATTTGCACAGAAGAACATGAGAGCATAAAATATACAGTAATTTACTTTGAGCAGTTAAATTTGTCTTGATTATTTGCTGTCAAATTAGTTGATGCTGAATTACTAATTAGAATCTTTGCACATAACCTTCCAGAAAGAAGAACAAGCTGTTTAGAGATATTTTTAAAGTGTGTATTAGTGTGTGCAAACCGTCTTGTACTAGTTTTTGACACAATTAAACAGGGTTGGATATAGGGAATCAGCTTTTATAGGTGATGGAAAGGCATTAATTTCAAATCTAAAATATTGTGACTAATCTGTTGAAAAATCTAGGGCATGCCCTGACAGTTTGGTTATAAAACATAGCATACCCATTGATTTTTGTAAAGTACAAAAAAGAAGGTGGATTATTATTATGTAGTTATACTATCAAATGTCTTATTACGGCAATCCTGTATTAGGACATATTAATCTATTTAATTGAGTTTCTGTCTTGACAAAAAGCCAGCAATATTTTGACTTATTGCCTTCAGGAGAATTCATATTGTAGAAAACTACGCCAATCTTACCAAAAACTGTAACATCAGCATGGTTATGTCAAGTTTAGGCCGTTTAATAGACTATATATCTCTGTAACACGCCAAGATAAATGAAAAAAAAGTATATTATTTTATTATTCTGCTAAATAAGGTCATCAGATTTTCTCCCTTTATACCTTTATACCTCACTGGCAAAATTCTAATTTAAAAACTTCTCATTATACCATTTTTATTGTTTATGTTGGCAACAAGACTCATTTTAGGTTATTTGTTTTTTTGAAAAAAGCGTGATGAAAAAAGTGAGTTTAAGAGTCATAAGTGTACCCTACATTGATATGACCAAGGTGGCGAAATTTGGAGCCTTCCCTCTTATGCTTTAAAACATTAACTCTTAAAAACTTAAAACTTTACTTGTGCATTGTCAATAGTAATTATACAAACTGATATTTTTTCTCTGCTTTTGCTTTAGTGAAGTGAACTGAAAATCACAAAAATATGAAAAAATTGTACCTATAGGTAACCTTTTGTTCCAACTTTATCATATTCCACTACTTTAAAACTACTGTCAGCTCAGGATAAAAGTTGTTACAGAGAAGTGCTTGTATTTTGTCTTTCACCTTAAGCCATAAAACAGATGTGTAACTATTCAGTTGTAGCTTGTAATTCTATTTATCCACCTGCTACCAAATCATATATCAATCATATACCAAAAACTAACTTCTCGTGTTGTGCGAAAACTTCAAGTTCATGTGGAGACAAATGTTAATCTGACCAACTCAATAATAGATAGATATATTTAGCTTATAATAAAAAGTCACATATGAAATAATTGTTCACAATAAAATGGCAGGAGTAAGTAGAAGGCATTGAGCCTTATCACCAAGCCCCTAGTTGTTGAGTATTATCTGCTAATAAATTTCATTGTACATTTATATTATTATTTAAAATGGCATTAAAATATGTGTTTATATAAATAAGACGTTCTAAGTGATTAAAATATTTGCGTACGTTAGTTTTACTGTCACAAATTGCTGACTTAGTCACATGTTTGAACGTATTATATGTTTCTAACATTTTCATATTCTTTGTGAAAAATGAATTCCACAGCTGGGGTCCTCCATGTTGGATTGAAAAAGAACTAGACTATAAAATAGTTTTTGAAATAGTAAAGTTACTCCTGGCTTACCTAGTACTATATATATATATACATGTTGAACAGATGAAAATTGTTTAGAAAAGATATTTGGCAGTAGTCTATGTTTACTTTTGATCATGAACAACAACACTTGATGGATGTTTAATTCAAATATATTCAGTACATCAATCTTGCGAAGCAGTGGTTCGGCAGAGCTATATCTGTCTACACCAAAAATTATTCTACATGCATGTTTTTGTTTACGGTATAATTTCTGTAATTTCCTGCTATTAGTGCTTGCCCATGCGATATTACAATACGTTAGGTAGCTATGTATGAAGTGCAACCCTCGTGGACAGGGATTAACGCACACTAAACGTGCAGTAAGTAAAAGTAAATATGGAAGAAAAAGATAAATTGCGTAAACAATGGAGGTTTAGATATGGTTTAGCTTTATAAATGAACCCAATATTTTTTGCTACTTTGTTCTCTATTACATGAATATGAGACTTCCAGGACAGTGTTTTGTCTAAGAGTAGTCCCGAAAATTTTATTGTATTTTCTCTCTAATGTAAATGCCGTTTATTTATATGGTTTAGAAAAAATAGTGTATTTTGTTTTTTTAACGGAATTCAAACCACTCTTCTACCTTTCCTAGTTCATGGTTAAAAATAGTAAAAAGAATTTTTATGTGATTGTGGGAATAAAATAGGTTGCTATCATCAGCAAGTAAAATAAAATTAAGTGTTTTGGAAAAAGAGCGAAATCATTAATATAAAGCAGAAAAAGTAGTGGCCAAAAAATAGAACCTTGAGTTACACCACACTTTACAAGTTTCAAGTGAGTATGTAATCCCTGTTA